>NC_049191.1:27500-402500 GCF_009769625.2 Cygnus olor | reverse complement strand
GAACATCTTGTCAGCTTCTAAAATGTTACTCCAGTGGTTACGGTTTGTATGTGCTTGTAAATTAATTCTTTGTTTTTTAATAGTGATATCCCAAAAGCTCCTAAATCTGAACCTCCTGTGCCAGAGACTAAGGAAACTTCACCAGAACGTAATTCAAAGAAGGAGAGAGAGAAGGAGAAGGAGAAGACTCGTCAAAGATCCCCAACTCGGTCCAAGTCAAGGTCAAGGTCTCGATCCCGTTCTCCATCTCATTCTCGGCCAAGAAGGCGTCATAGATCACGGTCAAGGTAGGGCTTCTATTTGTCTTGATTGCAGAGATTGAGAACTGAATATTTTCTTCTGAAATTGCCATTTAATGTAATGTTCTCAATTAAGGTAATGATGTTTTTAATGACGTTGAGCTATGAGTGTTTTAGGCCAAATGAGAATGACACATTCAGTGAATAAGCATGCTCAGGAGTTTTCTTCATATCAGTTCACGGGAAGATTCTTACAGGGACTTTCACTGACTGGGGAAAGAACGGGGTACTTAATGCTGAGTGTGGCATTTGATAGTGGCAATTGTGTAGCCTTTTAGCAGGTAGGTTTACTGAAGATTTTGCAAATTTCCCCCTCCCACTGTTTTTTTTTTTTTTTTTTTACTACTTAGTATAAGGTATTGGTAAACTTAAAAACACCGTGGCTGAACATACCGCTTGGCACCATAATTTAAATGCTGCTGTAATGTAATGCACTTGGAGAGAAGCAACTTTACACTCAATTCCCTGAGGCTAAATTTCCTCAAATCTGAAAATTAGGTAGTTGCTTTTCATTTGAATTTTTGATTGTGACAGGTCTTACTCTCCTAGAAGGCGACCAAGCCCAAGACGACGACCATCTCCAAGGAGGAGGAGTCCTCCAAGGCGAATGCCTCCCCCACCCAGACACAGAAGAAGTAGATCGCCTGTGAGGCGGTAAGATTCCCTTTTTTTGACACACTTGAAAATTTTATACTTAGATTTGGAAGGTAACAGTCATTCCTGAAAACTCAATGTTATCAAAATCACCTTGTTCATCTTAACTCAATACTGTTTGTAATATATAATTTGAATGATGTAAAAACTGCGATGTCATATTTCATAAGTGTGGGGGGGCATCCTAGTTGCTGTGAGATGATTTCTTTTGAAGTGAAATTATTGCTGAGAATTCCACTTCCTTGAAAAGTAGCAACTTCAAAACTTCCTTGAAATAGGTCTGGGTAGCTCCCAGCATAGACAGACATGACATCTTTTCTAACAGTTTTTTTCCCCACTTGAGGGAAAATGTTGAACAATTTACTATGAATTTTACTTTTAGGGATTTTTTTTTACTATGAGTCACTTTTCCATCACATAAAATTAAGGTCAAAATTAAACTTTGACTTGAAATGTATTTCTTCATGTTCTTTTGCTTCAGTAAATAAAAATCTTTTCAGATTGTCTCTTGGGTGTTGAAGGTTATATTTTTGATGGCATGAGCAATTTTCCTAGTAGGAAAGCTCCGAGTTGTACTGCAGAGAATTGTATACTTAGGGTAATGTCAAAATAGATGTTTGTCTTCATAGGAAGAGAATAGATTCCTGTTTTCGTCGTAGAAAGAGAATTAGTGATGTTTCCTGTGTACAATAGTTCTTCCTTTTTAAGAAGGAACAATTCTTCCTTTTTTTTTGTTTATGACAAGGTGATAAGTACTTTCTTGAGTTTGTAAAGATGCTCATTTTGCACAGTTACTGTGAGAACTGTGAAAAGTATCAAATATGTATGTTTCAAGATGTACAAGAGCTCCCTTTCAGCAAATGTTTATCTCACTCAAGGTAGGGTTTCTTTTTTCCAGGTTCTCAGGAATTCTGCAGCCAAAGGTGGATTCTGCAGGTACACAATTACAACAGAACTTGCCACAAATTTTGCCGCAGAATTCTAGAGGCCCTACCTTTTTAAAATTGCAAAGTAAAGTTGAAAAACTAAAACATAAGGAGGGATATACTGATTCAGAATTGTTAAGCTGTCTGAATTTTTTTCTTCCTGGTATAAAAACTTTTTAGCATACTTGCCCACTAAACTCTTAAATAGATCTGTTTTGAAGATCATTAAATCACATGTGCTAACATGGAGAATTCTCTTAACCATGCGAAAGTTAGAAAGCCCAAAGAAAACTAATTGTACCCAGGAGAAAAGCTTAGTTGTAGTCTGTAGATTGACAGAAAGCAAGCAAAGGTAACACTAACATTTTTTTTTTTTTGCTCACTGTAGTTTAAAGATAACTGAAAGATTGGTTGTTAATCTCTTCTACAAGCCACGTGTTGGAAGGCTGTCCACCATGTTTTGGAACTGCTGTTGTATGTGGCTCTCTATGTGCTCGCAAACAAATGCGGTTCTGTGTTCATGCTCAAACATTTCCAAAGCTGACTAGTCATTGTCTAATGTTACATTTGATTTGCAGGAGAAGACGGTCATCAGCATCTTTATCTGGTAGTAGCTCCTCTTCCTCCTCCTCACGTTCCCGATCACCACCAAAGAAACCACCTAAAAGAACTGTATCCAGTCCTCCTCGTAAAACGCGTAGGATGTCTCCTTCTGCAAGCCCTCCTAGGCGGAGGCACAGACCATCTCCACCAGCAAGTCCACCTCCAAAACCACGTAGATCTCCAACACCTCAGCAGTCAAATCGTTCAAGAAAAAGCCGTGGCTCTGTTTCACCTGGCAGAGCATCAGGTAACAAAATTTTTCAGCACTTTAATCTTCTTGTGCTTTCATTTTCTCAAAGATGGTATTTACGGTTTGTGAGAGCAGAAAAGCATGCACAGATGTTAAAAAAAAAAAAAAGTTACAGCAAAGTTATTTGACTTCTGTCCTTTAGCACCCAAACATAAGAGTACTGAAAAAAGAGAATCTCCTTCACCAGCGCCAAAACCAAGGAAAGCTGAGCTGTCTGAATCGGGTATGGTTCTCACTTTTCAACACTGGTTTTGGGTGGGGTTTTTAATCAGGTGTATGACAATAAAAGATACTAGTAAAGTGCCAAACCCTGTTGATAAACCGGCATTGAAAGAAAGATTTTTTCAGAAGCATAAATATAATCACTCATATTGCGTAAGGTCTTTCATCTGAGCTTTCTTGGAAAAAGCTAAGCCAAAGAATAGTCCAGACTCAATACAACCTTAAGATGAGGAGAGTTAATTAAAAAAAAAAAAATGCTTGATCTACTGTACTTAATTACTTCTGCCTCAATAAGACAAATTTGTATTTTTAATTTATTTTTTTCTGTATGTACCTTTTCAGAAGAAGATAAAGGTGGTAAAATGGCTGCAGCAGATTCTGTGCAACAGAGGCGTCAATACAGAAGGCAAAATCAACAGTCTTCGTCTGGTATGGATAATGTACATTTCCTAAAATTGGGTTGTATATATTTACCACTCATAATCAAGTACCTTTATTCTTTATGAAAGTAGTGTGAGCAATAATTAACTTAATTTTTTTTAAGGTTATGGTATGTATCATTATGAATTTGTATCTTTAAAAGTTGCACTTCTAAACCGTTACCATCATACACAAATATTGTTTACTATCATAGAATCATACTATGGTTTACTTAATCTGTTGATGCATTAGGTTATTTTCTAATAACTTGGACTTTTGCTTGCTTGAGGTCAGTAAGATAGCCTGGACTTGGTGTAGGTTTTTGTCCACTTTGTTTTTATATATAACAGCAGTTGACCTTTTTTTTTTTTTTTTTTTAAGTTACCTGGCTAGTTAAATGTTATGTGGACAGTTAGGTTGCTGCAAATTTTATTACCCAACTCTGATGGCTTTATTTATCACTTCAACTAATGTTTGTAGTTGAATTGCTTCTAAACGGAGGCTTCTTGTTTTGCAGGAGTGGAAGTTAGTGTAAACAGCAGTATAACCATATCAGTAACTGTGTAATGAGTGTCATGAGAATCATATTCCAGAGAATAATTCTTCTACATTTATAGATTCTGGCTCCTCATCTTCGTCTGAAGAGGAAAGACCTAAAAGATCCAATGTGAAGAATGGGGAAGTTGGTAGACGCCGACGCCATTCACATTCACGCAGTCCATCACCATCTCCACGAAAACGACAGAAGGAATCCTCCCCTCGGTAATTTCTTCTTAAGTTGGGCATAACTGATGTCTTTTTTTAATAACTGGTTAATGTTGCGTTTATCTGCTATGCAACTGTCGGCAACTACCCAAAAGAATTTAGCCCAAAATTGTGCAAGCAGATAATCCTTTTTCTCCAAAGTAACTGTCAAAAGAAAATGAGGATCTCAATGCTGGTTCTAGAAAGCTTCCTCTATAGTGACGTGATTGTGTTCTGGCCTGTAATGCTTTATTAAAAGCCCCTACTATGAACTAAACTTGTGGAAAAGTTCATGGAATTCTCCTAAAATTGCTAGCCTTTGGAAATCACAAAGATAAAATTTATTTATTTATTTTAATACAGACTGCTTTTTATTCTATTTCCTTGAAGTATCTTCCACTGCCTGTCAAAAACGGGATGCTGGATTAGATGGACCTTTGGTCTGCTTCAAGATTGCATTCTTCTTTTCCTCATTTGTTGAGAATTACCCCGAACTTTATTTGAACTTGCTCATTTTTGCCTCAAATATACGGCAGTTAGATGTTGTGTTTTGTTTTTCCTCCACTGCTATCAGGATGCAGATGGAAAAGAGGTGGCAATCACCAGTGATGAAAAGGTTGGTTAGAAATTAATCTGTTAAACAGGATTTGCATATCAAAAGTCATTTAGATAGGCTCTCACTTACTTTGTCATGGACAAGTACTTCTGCCCTTTGGATTTGTGCACTCAAAGCAGTAAGGCGAAGGAAATTGTCTGATCTGTTCCTTGTTGGTTTGTGTTTGGGACCGTTTCACTGGCAGGGAAAAAAGACCAAACAAAAGAAATGCCTGTACTATTTCCTGGAAGAGAGGCTACTTGATAATTCTAATAAGCCTGTAACAGCTAATAACGCTAATGTTCTCACTGATGCCTGAAAATAACTGAATACTTGCCTTTCATATTACGACTAAAACCCTTCCACAGACTTGCAATAGGGGATAAAGATCTTGATGTTCTGGGTCACACTTCATTTGTGTTTTCAGTACTCTCGTTCTTCCCATCCATAAGGTAATTGGAGGTAGTAGTCGTATACTAATAGCTAACGCTTACTTTTTTTCTTTTCTTATGTAGGCAGTATTGTTAACTCTTCTATTTGTGGAATTGTTTGGTATGTGTTGATCTTGGAATGTTGGAACCTCAGTGTATGATGGGTTTATTAATCTGACATAATCACTCATGTGAGCAATCTGTGAATTAAGACCTAGCTAGAATACGGTTGCAGCATACATAATGATGTGAGATTGTGTGACTACTTCTACCAATGTAGTCCGTTCTAATCATGTATCTTGTCATTTATCAAACAATTCTATGTAAAACAGATTGGAATTCAAAGGTCTTAAACTATGCATAAAACTTGCAGCATACTAAATTCACCTATTGCTGATTGTGTAAATGCTTAAACACATGTAATTAGGGCAACCATGACATTTAGAGGCTGTCTTTCTCCAGATCATAAAATAATGTGTTTTGGAGTAAACTCTTACCTATAAAAAGTGTAATTCATTGCCTTGGAGAACAACAGCTAGGGAAGAATGTTTTTTCTTTAAAAAATGCAAGTTTTCCTCCCTTTATAACTTCAGGAAAGTACAAGCTTTATTGAAACTTCCCTGGAAGTCTGTTTTAAACCGTATCTTGGAGAGCAGAAAATGGCTTATTTTGTGATAACTTGAATCCAGATAGCTTCAGTTTTGCAACAACTTTGATTAATTATTCTTAGCATTTCAAGGAATAAGTCATTTTGGATTTCAGATACGTAGATAAAAGCTGTTTTCAAGTTTCACACTTAAAATTGATCCAACTTCAGGCTCTTGCTGAAAGCATTCCCAGTTCCTCCCTTATGTTACACCTAGCAGTCATAACTGTGTGATGACTGAGAGTTTTTGTTGTTGTTGTTGAATCAGTAAGCTGGTCTGACTCATTACATGATCACTAGATTCAGCCCAAGGAAAGTGGCAGAAATGAGCTTTCAGGAGAAGAAGATAGGAGAGAGTGGGGCTTCCTCTTTGGTTGCAGGGTGCAAATAGGTCAGGTTAAGCAGAATGTGAAATTCTTGTGAGAGGTGTTGTGGGGTCTGAAGATTACAATGAAAATCTATTCTCTTACTCTCTAGAAACACTTGGATATATATTTTTTTCCCATTAGTGGTTTTATTAGAATTAGAAGTACATGAGCAAGATGCTATTGTATAGTGAAAGCATAATAATAATAATAAAAAAAAAAATCTCACAGCTCAGTTGCAATTTTTCTGAGTAATCCCTTTATCTCTTTAGTAGGAGGAGGAGAAGTCCATCACCCCCACCAGCCAGGCGACGGCGCTCTCCTTCACCTGCCCCTCCTCCTAGGCGGCGACGGTCACCTTCATTGCCTCGGCGAAGGTACTGTAATGCATTTTTGTTGTGAAATGATTGCTTTTTGGTTTGTTGACTTCCAACTATGGTGTGTAAAAGTAAATGCCATAATACAGGAAACTTGTTCCTTGATTCACAGCTTTACTAAGGCGAATGTAGTTTTGCTGCCAAGATTTCCTATGGTAGGCATGTGGTCTGGATACAGTTTGATTGCTGTTATCAGATACTGAATAACATCTATTAAGTTGAGAAACAAAAAGTTTTTATTTAATAAAGTTTTTAAGAATTTCAGAGGAATGATCATATAATCATCTGAAATTAATTCACATGGCTGTTTGGCACCTGAACATCTGTTTTCTTTCTAGGTCTCCGTCACCACCGCCACGTAGACGCTCACCTTCTCCACGGAGATACTCTCCACCAATACAGAGACGATACTCTCCTTCTCCACCTCCTAAAAGAAGAACAGCTTCTCCTCCTCCCCCTAAACGACGAGCATCACCGTCTCCACAGTCAAAACGCAGAGTCTCCCATTCACCACCGCCAAAACAAAGGAGCTCTCCAGCTGCTAAAAGGCGTTCACCTTCAATATCTTCCAAGCACAGGAAGGGTTCTCCTCCCAGTAGGTCTAATCGCGAAGCACGTTCTCCACCACAAAACAAAAGGCATTCACCTTCACCAAGGCCTAGAGCTTCTCATACCTCTGCAAGCCCACCACCACTGCGAAGGGGAGCTTCAGCTTCACCGCAGAGAAGACAGTCTCCATCTCCAAGCACTAGACCCATCAGGAGGGTGTCAAGAACGCCAGAACCTAAGAAGACAAAGTAAAAAAAAAAAAAAAAATCAGTCTTATTTGTTGGTGGTGGTTTTTTTTGTTTTTTTTTTTTTAATTTTATTTAATAATACAATGAGAATAGCTGGGGGATCACATGGAAATGGTTCTGATGTATTGTGAGGTCACTCAATTAGTGGGGGCTCTGTTGGCTTTCATAGAACCGACCCCTAGGTGATTTTTCTGAAGTTTATTTTAATCAGTGTTTCCAACCTTAAGTGAGGTGTGGGGAGAAGCATTACAGAGGATCTAGAGTCTGAGGGGTCTTTTTAGTAGCCTAACAAATTACTGCGAGTGGGCAGATAAAAAAGAACTTAAAAACTGTTTCCTAACTTTGCTTAAAGCAAAATGAACTTTGCAGTTAGCTTTTAAATAAAACAGAATAAAACTGATACTTTTAATTGGTTTATAAATCATTTCCCACACGGTTATGGAAGATAAATACTTAAAATGTTATCAGTTTTCTTTAGTGTGATGTTGCTGTTATGAGCAGATTGTCAAAAGTTTGGTGCTGGCTTATTCTTTCAGCAAGAAAACATAGCTGAACAAAATGGTTTGCACTCTTCCTTCATTGGATGATAAAATAGCATTGCTATTCTCTTGAATTCTAATGAGGTTATAAATTAGTCATATCAGAAAAAGAAAGGGAGCAATCATTCCCGAACAACAATAGCATTATTGTTTAACAAGCTATCAAGTTGCAATATCCTTTTGCATTACGGATACACAATGGTATGAGATCGTTTTGCCCTTTGTAACATATGCCAGCACATTAACTAATTTTTTTTTAAGTGGCTGCTTAACCAAGTTATAAATACAAATGTTCATTTGACTTTCTGTAATTTTTACTTCCTTGTTTCACGTCGTATTTCTAACGCTAGAATCTAAGCGTGGCTTTTCTGTTTTCAAGGGCTTCCACGCCAAGTCCACGATCTGCAAGACGGGTGTCTTCATCGCGGTCTGCATCAGGATCACCTGAACCAGCTCCAAAAAAACATCAAGGACCTCCATCTCCTGCTCGATCTCGTTCCCCTTCTGCAAACTGGTCACCTGCAAAAAAGGCTAAAAGTCCAACTCAGAGCCCATCACCTGCAAGGGTATTTCTTTGCTAATAAAAGCAATATTGTTTGGGGGTTATATGACAAGTTATTTTCATAAAGACTTAATGGCTGAACAGCTCTAAGCTTATTCACGTGGCAAAATGAAAAATAGCCTTGGAGTGATTTTTTTATAGTTAAAATTCTTACTTCACAACACAAACATTTCAAGCTTAACATTTCTGAGTCTGAAAAAAGGTGCTGTTATAACTTTAGAAACAAAATACTTTCTCATTTAATGAAGTTACTGGGATTACTTAAGTATTGCTTCACTTGTAATTAGTTTCATGGCCTACAAAGTGAGGTGGTCTGAATTATGCTTGGCAGTGTTATTTGCAAACTATGTTCATAGTAGGAGAGAACAGATAATTTGGTATTCTTACCTGTTCTGTGAATGTTTCCTAGGGACGTTGCATTTCTTTGGTAGAAGAGTGTGTTAGGGAGTTAGATTCCACCTGCAGTATTCATTTCTATGGAGAGACTTGCATGTTGTTGCTGTGACAAGCGTATCAAGTTTGTGTGGTGTTACGTTCTGTATTCAGACAGCACAACTGTGCATTATGTTACTTGTCTTCTGGGATTGCTACTGACAGTTCATTGGCATGTGACTTTCCTCAAGTTCTGAAGGCAGTCTGGACTTCACTGAGTTTCAGAAGTTGCACAGTCCATCTGAATTGCCCAGTATGGGTATGGGTTTGTTCTAACTCAATTTTTAAGTCTTGGAAATGAGTTGTAATGTCTGTTGAATGGTTTGTTACAGAATTCGGATCAAGAAGGGGGTGGAAAGAAGAAGAAGAAAAAGAAGGATAAGAAGCATAAAAAGGATAAGAAGCACAAGAAACACAAAAAACATAAGAAGGAAAAGGCGGCAGCAGCTACAGCAGCTGCTGCTGTGGCTGCAGCAGATACCACCTCAGCACAGGAAGAACAGGAAGCAGAGACAGAACCCAAAAAGGTAGGAATTTGGTAGATATGACTGTTTCAGAGTCCAGTGTAAGAAAATAGGTAGAGAAGGAGATGAATGTACACAGTACTCTGATAGCAAATAGCAATCTTACTTCAGAAATGCAACTTACTGTTTCATAACTTTAATTGATGATTTACAATAGCGGGAGGACTGCAGCCCAGCTTGGCTTTCAGTATTTGAAGAAATGTTCTATCTTTGTTTCAAGGAGACAGAAAGTGAACCAGAAGACAACCTCGATGACCTAGAAAAACACCTGAGAGAGAAAGCACTGAGGTCAATGAGGAAGGCGCAAGTGTCACCACCATCTTAGGCTGAATCCTTTGATATAATGTACATTTTATTTGGTTTGTACTCAGAATTCAATTTCAAATTGCTAAATGTGTTTGAGCTTTAGAATATAACATTTGTTGTAATAATTGCTAGGTTGAGGTTCACCATGTACAAAGGGCATGGATTTACATTACAAAAGGTGTCCACAGTGTACTAGTGACATTCTTTCATTGACAGTCAACATAATTTCATTTAGAGTGAGACTTCTTAGAAGCAGTAGGAATTTGTTTTGAAGGTTTTAAACATGACCGTCAATTCCATAGTTTCTTTGAAATTCAACAAAGCCTTTAGAATAATTTGTGAGGGTCTCATTTGACTTCTTTTGTATCCACTTACATTATGCTACTAACCTTTGTGGTTTGTAAGCTTGCCCAGAAATAAAACCACTGCAGATTTACCAAGGAAGTACATATATTTTAATGCTTTCTACTGTTGCCTGTACAGTCTCCATTAAAGTAAATCAAGAATAGCAATTTAGAGTGGTACATAAATGAAAGCATGTTGTTTACCAGGACACTGTGGGTTTATATTGATGTAACATGTTGATTTGGAACACTGGAATTTCATTTGTATTTTTATGTTCTTTTTTTAAAGGGCAGTTTCCATGATCAGCAGTCCCAGAAAAATTCCTTCAGTTACATAAATTTTGTTTGTGAGATGTTGTTGCCCCATTCATAAATCTTGTCTCGTTGCGGTTCTTCTGAATGGTATAAGCAACTTTCAGAGATGTGGTCTTTGAAAGTTTGAGGAACCTAAACTTTGGATATTGTCATGTTTTCACTGTTTTTTGTTTTTGTTTTTTTAACTAAAGCTATATAAAGCTTGTGGATTAAACAAAATAAATTTCTAAATTTAAACAGATGTTGGCTATTTTTATATGAACACTTACATTTGCTAATCAGCT
Source organism: Cygnus olor (assembly GCF_009769625.2). Taxonomy (NCBI): domain Eukaryota; kingdom Metazoa; phylum Chordata; class Aves; order Anseriformes; family Anatidae; genus Cygnus; species Cygnus olor. Next base: position 391,865 of record NC_049191.1, on the reverse strand, counting down.
TTCTTTTGTACAGGTTTAACAAATACACAGATAAAAAAAAATATTGATGCAGTATGTTGGCTTTTGAAAAATCAGGACCTTCATTTTTAACTGTCCTATAGATAGCAGAAATAGCCCTTTGTTAATTCAGTGGTGCTCCTAATGTGTCTAGATTGTTTTACTCTTGTTTTGCAAGAACATCAGTCTTACCTGGTCAGCACTCTGTTAGGATGGTAACGTCAAAAAAACAAGCGCACGCACAAAAAAAAAAATGTTTGCCAGTGAAAACTGCTTGTCATAGTAAGTAGAATGTTTCAAAGTATTGCAAAAAAAATCATGACTCTTAAATGTCAAGTTTGCATAAATTTAGTTAATTTTGTTCATGTAATCACTGGTTTGAATGATCATCTAAAGAATTCTGGTTGCTCACTGTCTTGTATAGTCATATTTGAAACTTGGTAGATTGCTGCTGTAAAATCTCTAAAAATTCAAGCTCTGGTTCTGATAGCAAGCCAATCTTGGAGTCTAGGGCTCCTCTGGAAGGAGGACTGAAACATACGAGCTTTTGAAAATTTTGTTCTATGTCTGAAGTAGATGTGGTGTGCACAATTAAGTGTAGATATTTGATTAGTCTTCTTACTTGACATTGTGTAGGGTTTTAAAATAAAACTGGTATTATGTAGATACCAGATGCAACTTTTAAAGATAACCCTTGCTTCTTTCTTCATTTCCTTATATGCTGAAGCTTTTTTGTTTCTTAGCCTAGTATACATTGAATGCTAAAGTGCTTGTAAACTTAGTACATCAACGCTCCAGTGTTGAGTGTCATCTGTTATTATATGTCTATAATAAATTCCAAGAACTTTCTGGACAAACACATTTTGAAAAATACATTGGAGTCAGTTTGGTGCTATGAAGCTACAGAACCTAACAATGTATTGTGCTAATGTCATTGCTTTCTTTTTTTTTCCTGTGGCGTTTCTTGGCAGCGCAAATGATTCTGAAATTCAGTCTTAGAGACTGTATGCGTGCAGTTTTCACAAGGAGTTAACATTCTGTTCTTTACAATTTCCATCTTATTTTCATATGGATTTTTGACCTCTGCATCTTTTAATCTTTGGAGTAATAGAAGCACTTTAAAAATATTCTGTACCTGAGTCTCTGACAGCTTAACTTTCCTTATTCCCATTTTTCATCTCCTGCCTCCAGGACTGTACTTTTTGATAAAGGACTTCACTATTGATTTTGGACAAACCATGAAGGAATACCAGAACTTCCCAAGACTTGGGTGTTCCCCCCACCTTTTCCTCTTTGGAGTTTCAATTCTTAGGTGTCCCCTTTCTCTTTTCTTTGTGTGTCTATCCATAAAGAATAATTTGTTTGAAAAGAGGAATTAATACACTTTTCAAGAAGAATTTCACTTCTAAATAGAATTTAGCATAATACTTAGATTCCTTCCTACTTAGCTGTATATCACATTACATTCAAATACTAGACAAGTGATAGCAAGCACCCTTGTCATCTTTTGAGTTACTACACCGTCTCTTGCTGTTCTGAATACCTGTTGTATAGATATTTTGTTTTAGTACAAAATCACTCAAGGATGATAACCTTTAGTGTTTGTGTCTGTACTGTGGAATTTTGTAGTGGTGAACTGTTGACTTACTGAATTCCTCTCTTGATTGTCTGTAATTGAGATCACATCATCCAAAGTCAAACTTGTCTGATCTGTTTGCCACTCAGTCATCTTGGTTAATCTTTTATCTCTGTTCCTCAGTCCTTTTTGTAGTCATGCTGTTGTAGTTCACAAGGTAACCATGTAGGATGCCTTGTACGATGTGGCAGAATCTCTAGTGCATGAATCATACTTGTTCTTTTTATTCTGAATCTGCTAATGCTGTATGTGTACTTGTTAATCAAGGCTACCTTCCTGAAATGACAGATAAGTGGGTTTATATGACTGACTTGCTGCAACAACTGTAACTATGCCAAAAAAAAAAAAAATTATCAAGTTTAATTGGACTTTAATAATTTAGATGAAGATGATTCCACATAAGTAAACGTAAGGATGAAATGAGTCACTGGCAGTTCGATATCTATAGTTCATAGTAAAGAAAGATGTATTTGTAGTGTCAACAGATGCGACAATAGCAAGGGTGTGTGCAATAGTTTATAGAAACTCACTGTTGAACTATTAAATTTTTCCACTTACGTGACTTTGGAATTTTGCCTAGTGAGTTCTTAATGGGCCAGCTCCCTGAGCTTCACCAGAAGTTTTATACTCACTCTAATTTCTGAATTCCCTTAATGTTCGGGACAGAGGCAGTTCTACTGGTTTGTGAAATGTCTATTACTCTGAAAGCTGATGTAGTCTGAATGATAAATAACATCACCAAAGCAGAGTTCAGCGCTTAGAGTCATAACTAAAATTTTGCATGTCAAAGCTTGCTCAGCTGCGTGTTGTCTGACTAATTTGTCTCCCGAGCAGATGCTCAGAGCTGGAGAACTGTCTAGTGTAGGCTATGACATAAGGTGCACTAACTTGTAGCAGCTTAAATACCACACGCGTTTTTGCACACTGCTGATTTCATTCCACAAACACTAAACCTACTAATATGTATCTCTTCATACGGAAAGTGCTATTGAAAGAGTAGCTTTCAACAGGGCATCGAACTGCATTTCTATGGAGTTTAAGTTCAGCTGCTGAGTGTGGTAGCATTGTTTAGTATAGGATCATTTGCTTATAAAACTTTGACTCGTATCCAGCATTGACAGCAATACTTGGTTCACTTGTCAATCTCTATCCAAAACTGTAGTACAGACTTTGGCAGACAAAGGAGATCTGCCACTTTTTAGTGTTACCTTGCAGCTTCTTTCGCTTTACTGGAGGGCAGCTTGGTTTTACTGCTGTACCTTTTTAGTTTGCCTGTCATTCACAGAACTTTACACTGGAATTATTTTTTCCCTCTTGGTCCGGTCTCAGTCATTGTAATAAGTTACATTGAAAGTAGTATATTGTTTTAATATTAAAAAGATTCTGAAATCTGAAAACAATAGGCAATTGTATATTTCCAGATTCAATCAACAGTTTGACTTTTGAACTTACTGCTTCGGCTCTCCTAGAACTAGTTTGAAGAGTTTGTTTGTTTGAGTCCATTTTGCTACAGAACGAAGCAAGAAGACACTGTTCCCCGCCCTGGTGGCTGGAGTCGTCCCGTAACAGTGACTTTTGTCTGAGCTCTTTATCTCAGAAATCAGTCAGTCAGCTGCTTGAAGTACAGCACGCGTATCGCATATTCCTCCTCTATTGCATTCTTGAATGCATAAGGTACATAAACTGTTTAACTTATAACGCAGTCTTTGTTTCAAGGTATATTCCGGTTGAAATAAGCAGCTCAACTTGTTTTCTCTTGTTCAGGTTTAGTTTTGAATTAGTAATATTGTTTTCCAGTAAAAGTGAAGCTGAGCTACCATTCATCACGCTTAAAAACCTTATGGTCCACTTGTGATGTTTTATTTAATTCCTTTGTTGCTTAGATTACCTCTAGTAATCGACATGCAAGTATGCGGACGAAGTTCCTCATATGCCCGGTTCTGTGCATGGAAAATGTCTGAGAAGGGTGAGGTCTTATTTCAATGGCCTTAAAATAGTAGAACTACCGATGATCTTTGTTTAAAGAGGTGGTCCTCAGTCTATTCACGGCAGACATTATTAACACATTTGTCTGTATTACAGGGTTGGCTGGAGGAAGCTAATGCAAGTGGAGAGCTCTGCAGGTAACTCAGGTGCTCTGTGTGTGTGTGTGCTGTGTCATGCAGCAGCTGAAGATACAAAAATAGGGATTCAGCTCGGGGGAGCTGTGCGCTTTTACCTTTAAAGGATTTGTTTTGCTTAAATGCAAGCTGCAGTTATCGCAGGGCTATGCCTCTTCTGTTACCCTTGGATGAAGGGAGGGAATTAAAAGCTGCTACCACTGGCCAGGCTTTGCCAGGACAGGATGCACTTGCGGGTGCCTCTCACCAGGTGGGGCTGTGCCAGGGATGGGGGAGAGAAAAAGACGCCTCTGTGACTGGCGTCTTACATTTAAATCAAAACTAGATTTCAACGTTCTTCAAGAGGAATCACCGATTAAAATTGTATCAGTTAAAGTTTAATTTAGTTATCTATTAAAATTTACTCAGTGCAGAAACTTCCAGAAAAGGACACCAGGAGAAAGGTGTGAAGCCTTACCTGGGTGATCATTGATGTGGAACTTGTCTGACCCAAATACCCAAAGACTTAGGCGTTTTGGTAAAAGAAAAGTTTTTTAATAAAATTGTAAAGTAGTCTTTAGGGTCTCTTCACAATGTGAAAAGGACTCACTTTGTGTTGCTGGGCTCACTTGCCCTGTTCGCTAAAACGTTGCCTATTGATGACAATGAAAAACACTGACGCATACATACATGCAGCAAAGTAGTAAATGTTTTTCTGAAGAAAAATACAGAAAGTATACTGAACTTTACCAGAGCTGTTTTAAGTATTGTTAAATGTATTCAATTTGAGGCGGTGAAACAGCATGCAGACTGAGCTGGTCCACAAACCTACCAAAGTAGCACGGGAATTGTTCAGTTTTTCAGCTTTTGAAGAGGAAAATGGCTGTGAAAATCATCAAACATAGCAAAACAACTGGAAAAAAAAAGTTCATGTTTTGTTCTGATTAACTTTCATCTATGTGCAATTTGGCAAAATACTTGGGGGGGAAGGAGGTATTTAACAAAGTTAAAATATGTCTAAGTTGTATGGTAAGTGCTTACAAGCATACAGGGATGCTGTATCAAATTTACAAAAAATAGCATCAAGCTTAGAGTAGAGACCCGCAGAGTTGTAAATTGCATGCCTAGCATTTATATCAGTTACTTTCTTTAAAGAAAAATGAAACTAAAAATGCAAAATAGGATAAAACTGATTACTTGAAAGGCTGCTTCCTGTCTACTAATTTAAATCAGGATTTAAATTAGTGATTTCAATTAATTCAAGCATGCTAATAAACCCTGATTCTACCCATCCCTTCTTAAGCAAGAGAAAATGGGGAGCTCTCAGCTTCCTCCTGGAACAGAACACAGTGTCTTCCGTGCCAGGGCTTTAGGAAATTTGGTGCTGGCTGCTCTTGGAGACAGGACAGTAGATTAGATGGAGACAGCCCGATCCATTCGGGTAATTTCTGTGTTTAGGCTAGCAGTGCCAGCTCTGGCCCAGTATACAGCGGGCCACTTAATTAAATTTTATTTCTTCTCTTATCTGCTAGTGGGTTTGCTGAACTGGAAGCTGTTGCTTAAGGGAGAATGATTATAACTACTTTGCAGAACTAAAAGTACTGTTGGAAAGTACTGTTGTTTTTTTTTTTTAGTCTTTCACTTAAAATCATGAGCTGCAGTATGCTTCCTATGCATTTTGCTGATGTCTTATGTAACTGAGAAGGGGCTGTGTCCAAATAGCAAACAGGTATCACACAGGGCCAGCTAGTGTACCAAGCAGGGGAAATACTATGGAAAATCCAAATGCTTCCTTAGCTGGGAGTGTCGTATTTTATAATGTGCTGGTTCTTGGGGCAGGTGAGTCAGTCATTGCGCTTTCATTTGTCCAGGTGAAACTGGGATTAGAGGGCACAGTGACTCACAGTGACAGCGACCTCCTGCTATATGCACCCACTTGTTCAGCAATGTTTTGCTTCTATTTTTTGCTGAGATTGTTTTGGATAACCCAAAAATCAGCACTGCAGGAAAGAGCTTGCTGGCTCCCAAACTGGGACCAGCATCGAGTGCTGGCAGTGCCCCAGCAGCTTTGGGAGATTTGCTGCAGAGGGGTGGGCGACTCTGAGCCTTTACTGCAAGGTGCTCTAGTCACAAAGCATTTATCTTTGCAGTTTGTATCATGGCAGATTCCTCAAGAATGGCATTTTCTCTCGTCTGGGATCAGTCCCTGGGGGTTTGCACGCTGAAAGCCCGAGGCAGGCGGTTGTGCAGGACTTAACCTCTAGGCTGTGAGCTGTCTCCAGGGACTGGGGGAGGCTGCTCAGGCCAGGGGGTGCAGGGGAACAGGAATTGCTTTTAATTCCCACGTCTGTTTCCCCACCCAGGGCATGCTGCAATACATGATGTAACGAGTTAAACAGCAGAAGGGATGTGGGTCTGGCTGAGGCCTTCCTTCTATACAAACGCAGGATGTGTTTGCCCCTCGGGCAGAGCGCTGTAGGTAGCCCTTGCTTGGGAAATCAATGCTGCCTTTGTGTGCGCGGCCAGCCCGAGCAGCTGTGTGTTTTGTGAACAATTCCTGCGCAGGAGAGGCTCAGCCAGGAGGCGAGATGGGAGCAGGGCCTTGCTGAGCAGCCACGAGGGCTGTGGGGCTGGCGTCCGGCAGCCATACAGGCCCGTGACGCAACCGGCTTAGAGGAGGATCTTGCCACTGCATTAAGGTAATAAATCCAGGGCATAGGAGGTGCTTACAGAGAATCTGAGAAGGATGTTGTCTAATAGATAGCTGACTGCTCAGGTCACTCTTTCCAGTTGCGGGAGAGGAGCGCGGCTGGTCTGGAGCACGTGAGCTGTATCCACAGTCCCTGGGTGCGGGGTGGGAGCTGCGTGGGGTGATGCTCGTGGCGTGCCAGCCTGGATAGCTCTGAATCCTTCCGTTTTACTTAAAAGAAAATATGGAAAACAGTGCTATCTTGGGCAAGCAACGAAGGGGAAAGAATTGTTCAGTCCCTCTGCGAAAGCTTTGTGTTAAATCCAAGGGCAGAGCTTCAGCTCGTGCAAATTGTTGCGGCTTCGTTGCAATCAATGGCGTTTTAGTTGCTGACATCAGATTGGGGGTGGCCCCTGGAGAGAAGTTTCACCTTATGCAGCCAGACTTACAGAAGTATGCACATCACTTATCTGCTTGGCCAGATCTTCCCTCCAGTTTTCTCCCCACCCTTGAGCTGCACTGATGCCGCGTCCCACCCCGGGCCATCCCCAGCAGCGCCCACCTCGGCTGCCTTCGTGGCGCTGCCCGCACCTCGGGGTATGCTGGGAGAGGTCAGGGTGTCAATGTCCCTGGTTCCTGGTGGGACAGACCCTGCATGGGCTTGCAGCTCTATTTGGGAAGATCACGAAAAAGTATTTGGCTGGGGACAGCAGCTTTTTGTGATTCCTCATTCAGGTTTTAAAAATAATTGTCTGTCTGTTTCAAATGAATGACTGAAGCTAGCAGAGTTGTAATGAAAAAGTCAGATCTCCTTTGTAAATAGCCTCCACATGCTTCCCCTCTCCAGAAGGGGTTTTCAGCTCCCATTAAAGATTGGTCTCTATGTCAGCTGGATTTTAGCTCAGAGAGCAGATTTGACTACCGATGTGAAAAAATTACCTTTGTCATTGCAATGATATATTTTTTAATGAGACAGAAATGGTTTGACTCCTTTCCAGCTTGTTAAAACCTCTGCAAGTCCACATGCACTGACACAAGGGGACAAGAAGAGAAAATTATATTAAGTGCATGATTGGCAAAACAGAATTGAGCTCTTTCTTATTTATTTTTAATCTATTACAAACACGTGAATGAATCCTTTTATTATGTATGCTTGAGGATAAAGCGAGCTGTTCTCACAGCTTCTGGAGGAAGCAGACTCCACTTTCAGCTTCAACTCTTCTTTCCAGGCAAGGAAAACGGACACCTCGCTGTTACCCAGGACAGAGATAACTGACAGCAATTATGTGAAAATGGAGTAACTTGCACATTTTGTGGAAGATCCGGGAATTACCCAGGAGGAGACCAGCTCCGCGTATGCAAGGCACAGGACTGGGTGAGTGGCTCATGGTGGTGGTCTGTGGGTTCCCGAGGCCTCCACAGAGTAAACCTCACTGCTGAGAGTGAGCTTCGTCCTCCCGAAGGCTCTCAGACTGCTTCAGCTGGGGCATGCTGTGAGCTCGGTCACCCCGGTGTCCGCTTACTGCTCCGAATGGCGGCTGGGGCTGCAGCAGCACCTCAGCCGGAGCTGCAAGCACTGCTCTCCAGCTACAAAGCTTTGCTTCATCACTTGTCCAAATTACGCTGCATGCACAAAACACCTTGTCTCAAGGTTAGCTCTGTTGCTAAAAGGGACTTGGCCTTTCTCCAGCTGCTGCTTCCTTCCTCCCTGTACTCAGTGCAGCATTCAGTGCCTTTCACTGCCTCAATGGCAGCTTGGAGAAACTGCAGCAAAATGTTAATGTAATTTGCTGCTCGGTGTCCTTTTCTGATCATTTCTCACTGGGGAAGAAAGGAAATGATGACGGTCCTGAGCTGATGACACTGCACTGCAGCTTGCTCCGCCGGGGCCTTCTTCCCACTGCTGTGGCAGGAGCCCGGCTCTGAATGCCACCGTTGTGATCCCTGCGGCTGTTTGGCTCTGCTGGGGAAGGGGCCCCGGCTCCCCAGCCTTTTGAGCAAGCTGTAACAGTTTGGGGTTATCAAATGTGAATAAAAGATCCATGCACCCCTGCGCCTTTCCACACCCACTGCAATCACCACAGTTCTGCTTTGCCATGAGTGTGTTGCACCCACCTGCCATCAGCCACAAACACACAGTTGATTTTGTCAAAACAAAAATTAGCTGCTTTTGCTGGAAGTGAAGCCCCCAAAGGAACTAAAAATGCTCTGAAGTCCCCATCCGTGTCAACCTGATTTGTCTGCAGTAACTCTTCCCCCTAGAGGAGCCCAACGTGTTTTGCCATTGCAACCGATTTTCCAGTGATGCAGGTGGTGCATGGGCTTTGCTGGGGTCTTGGGGACCGTGGTTTGTCCTCTCAGCTCCTCGGTGCTGGACACCGGTGTCCTAGCTGGGTAAGCAGATGGCCAGATCCCGGCCTGGTGCCGTGTGGGCCTCCACGGTTTTCAGGAGGAACCAAGGCAGTTTGCATGCAACCAGCAGCACCGGTTTATCAGGGCTGATTGCAGCGGGGATTTGCCTGCGGAGCTGAGGCGGCTCCAGCCCCTGCTCCAGCTCCTCCTGCGTGGCCGCCAGGCTCCGTGCTGCCCCCACACCCTGACAGCACCCAGCGGCGGCCCCGGCACTACCCTCAGATGGAGACATCGAGGATGCAGAATGCAAGGAGCAGCGTTCACCAGCAGCAGCGGCCCCTGCCACGATGTGCCCTGTGTTGGACCTCAGGCATGGGCTGAGGACTGGTGCGGTGCCCTGCCCTGCCCTGCCCGGGGGTGGGCTTGCTTGTGAAATAACCCCCTAGAGGGATGGGGAGTCCCAGGCTAACCAGTTCCTGTAGGGGGGAGTTATGTGGAAATTGGGGGTCTGGGTGTAACCAAACCTTGCTCGGGTTTGCTGTGCTACAGACAGGGAGCTGCCCTGCCCTGCTGCGCTGGAGCTCGAGCAGCTGCGCGCGTGGATTTTCCCCCCAGGTTGTGTCCACTGATGCAAAGCGAGAAGTCTTCTGATGTTATGACTGGATTAATAGGATAACGCCTAGGCAGATGGTGTGGCATTGGGCGAATGCAGCAGGGACCTTCCCTTCCAAAACAGGGTTTCTGCCAAAATGCCCAGGGAGCCCTAAATCTGTCCACCCCCGTGGCGAGCGCCCTGCAGGCAGGCCAGCGCAGGACAAGGGGTGTGCGGAGGGTTGGACTTCTGCCAGCTGACAACAGGGGATTGGGGCTTTTTGTCTCAAAATGCACACCTGTGTTTTAATGAGGGTGTCATTTGAATTTAAATGACATCGCAGATGTAGCCCTGCTAATTGCTCACTTGCATTCCCAGAATGTTAGATCAGTAAGAGAAAAGTGAATCACAGAAACCTCTTGTGCATCTAATTGGGAAGGCTGTAGAAAAGCAGACTGTGTTTGAACCACCTCGTAGCGGTTTGCATGCTGCCGCGCGTGGCTCCGGTGTGGTTCCACTGCTCACCTTGCAGCTGCGAGTGGCCGGGAAGTTCTGCAGATCACCTGGCGGTGTTGCCACCCGTGGATGGGACGGATGCAGAGGATTTAAAAGGGGAAAGCGTCTGCAGCGCTGGTGCTCAGAGGGATGCTGTGCAGGGCTGGGGGGGCTCCAGTAGCCTGTGTGTGTGCAGCTCCCCAGTGCTGGGCTGGTCCCGTGAGATGGATGGAGGGAGGGGTCGGCCTCTTGCACGGCTGCCCCAGTTTTGCATCTAATCTTCAGGCTCTACATGTCTGTTATTGTAACGTAGTAGGAGCCTTATTAATATCACTACAAGAGTGTCCTGTAGCGATCATTACACAGAAAAACCACTGGGTTAAAGAGGTGATTATTAAAATTGCAAAATCAAATACCCAGTGTTCAGAAATACCAGAAATTCAGCCCGAGCAAGTAGAGTGCATGCTGCAAATAATCGGCTCTTGTAATGGGAATATTTGGGAAATCTTTGCTCTGGTTCTACCTCCAGGATTGTCGTTCTCCCCATCTGCAGGGTGAAAGAGGCTTTGCTGTGACAAGGACCGCAGCTGCTCCTGTGAGTTTTTAAGCTGTGACTCAGGAGGTTCAAGATCAGGTCTCCATCCTCCTGTGGGTATATCAGGGCTTTGGGTAGGTCACTTTCTTGGCACTGCTGTGCCTGCAAGGTTTAAAGAAGGTGGAGGAGTTTCTGTTACTGTGTTTAGAGAGCTACTAGCACTATAGGTGTTGCTGAAATACAAATAATTTTATCAATAAGATTATTTCTAATCCTCATAGGATTGTGAGACCTTGGATTCTTGTCCCAATCACATTTCCTTTTCTTTTTTTTCGATTCCTTTGAAAAAAAATCTGGCTCATTCCACCGTGACTCAGATAGGAGGAAATAAAATCCACATTCATCACGTCACCGCTTGAGTCAACTCAGCACTTACGCCATTAGTCCGGAGCAGGTTGGCTATGTGATGGGCGTTTGCTTTTGTGTCTTATGATGATTGCAATTAATCTTGGATATGGGCTTTGCCCAGAGAACCACCTGGAAAGCTTGGGGGCGTTCGGATGCCTCTTCTGTGGTACGCGGCTTCGCCCTGCCCAGGCAGCAGCTGCCGTTCTGCTGCAAGCATGGAAATGCTGCTCTGAGCAGTGGCTGCGGGCTGAGCTGGAGCAGAGGACATCAGCAGTATATTTACTGATGAAAAAACACAATGGTTTGTATTTTTAAGAGTGACAGTCTTGCAAGAAATTGAGATGGATGATCAGGTGTCTACAGTGGTTGCATGGTTTTGTATCCAACAAGCATGAGGATAAAGAGCTTTTGGTATTGGTTTTGGGGTTTCCTTTTTTTTTTCCCTTCTTTTTTTTCTTTCTGATGTTAACCTGCAACCAGAGAGAAAATTGACCGTCTTGGTGTCACAGCTTTAATTGGGCTGATGCTCTGCAGACGCTGTTTGCAGGCTGATGAAGGGACTGGTGCTTCCACCCTCAGCTCACACACAACGGAGCATGCAGCACACCAGAGGCTGTCTGTGTTGTGCACTGCTTTTCGGCACAAGATCTTCCCCCGGGGTCTTTTACAGGACTTGCAGACCATTAAAAAACCACATCAAAGAGCATTTCTTCCATTTAAGCTTCATGACAGAAGCCAGTCCATGGTGTTGAAACCCAGCTGGGAGCAGCTTGGATATTATATAAAGAGTTCATTAGGGGAGTCCCCAGCTACTGGCAACTTTCAGGCTTTTCACTTTGCACTAAGATGGAAATCCAGGAGGAAACACAGGTGGTGGCATTTGATTGCCTCACTTCAGTATAGTGAGGTTGATTTAACCATTTAATCAACCAAAGACAGACAAACTTGGTATTTTGAGAGACGCAGGCTGCCTAGTGTTGTTTTCTTTAACAAAATCACACTAGGCAATTCAAAGAGCTGGAATGACAAAGACCTTAAAAGAAAATAGTCAGTGCTCTTCATTTATTTACTTTCAGGCAACTTTTGTGCATAAGGGTAAGGAAATACAGATTTTATTCAAGTAGGTGATGAAAAAGTCCTTTTTTTCCAAATAATTTTTGAAACCAGCACTGTGATAGATTTGGGGTTTTCTTGTAGGAGCCCCAGGTGTGTGTGGGCTCAGTGGGGACGTGTCTTGAGAGGGTCCCAGCTTCCTTCTCACGCAGCTGAGGGTCCAGCTCTCACCCTCAGTCCTTTCAAGGTCCCTCTCTACAGCATGTGAAGCTGAAATCTTTACATTTGCTTCCTGATGCTAACAGGACAGGAAAACCCTTTGCAGCATGGGCCAATATCTGAATTTTAAAAGCAGGGCAGTAAGAAATACATGGAAAAGAGACAAAAGGCACGGCACCAGTCTCCCGCTGGTGCTATATGTGTGGTCCTCAGAGCCAACCTTCCTTTTCCACCCCTTGGACATCAGCTCCAAGGGCGGCCAGCTGCCAAGCAGGATAACTTTACCAATGTTTCAGTGACTCCAAAGGAAGCGAGGTGAAAACTCTGCCTGTGCCAGCGTTCCTGTAAAACTGACCCCAGTGTGCCTCAGTTTAGGGGACTTACACAGCCCAGGGACACCTGCAGACAATGCATGCTTTGTCTACCTCTGTTCTCCTTGGGTGCCGTGAGATGCTGAGTCCGAACATTTAACCACAAAATGCATTAATTACTGTCCAGCTCCCTGGGCTAAGGACCATATGCCAGTAACCAGAAAAAAGAATGCTATTGCATGGAAAGTACATCGATTGTTAAATGTCTCTAAGCTGCAATTACTTCCACTAAAAGTTCCCGATTAATGCTTCCTAGAGGCATTTATCCTTCAGTGTTCGTGCTTGGAGCAGTGTTAACTCAGACTGTGCAAAACAGGAGTGACCCAGAAATTGTGGGATGAACTCAGCTCCCCATGTAACGATACGGGACATGTCCTTCTCCCGTAGTTCTGCCTGCCTCTGGTGCCAGCCCACAGCAGTGAGCTCTTTTCCACCACGTTCTTCACCAGCGCCAGACGCTAACTCTGGGCACAGTGCTGCATGTCCTCAGCTGCTCACTTCAGAGCCTTGTGGGATCAGCTCCGTGAGCCTGCAGTTAATGCTAAAATTTGGCATTCGCCCCGGATGAGAATAAGCTATCTAGGGACAGCTGGTTGTGAGCTACAGCAAACTGCAAACAGTCTGACACAAACAGAAGCTCGATCTCCCCCGCAATCCCTGTAAGTCTGGCGGGCTAACACCCTCCAATGAGCTCCATAAACAAACACTGCTCAATACAGGGATAATAAAATAAAAATGAGCAATATCAGCAAGACTAAACAGTCCATCCTAGACAGCAGGTGATGGACAGAGCCAAAAATCCCACTTTGTGCTTGGACAGGAGGCACAGGGCGACTGGAGCTTATGGGGTTACTCTGCGAAGGGGCACCACTGCAGCAGAGCCTCTGGGACACGCGATCCCTGGGCCCGTGCTTCTGCTCTTCCATGTCGTCAAGTCTCTGGGGAAGGGCCTTGCAGCATCCCAGCCTGCAGACAGGCCCAAATTAGCACTGGAATGAGAATACTGGTATTTTTAAACCAGGCGGAGTCATTTCTGCTTTTCTTTTAATAGGTGTCCGTGGGCAGGTTCTTCTCACAGTTTCATCCACCATGGCTTTATATTGATACAACAAATCCTTCTGTCTGTCTGGGCTCTTGTTTTCAGCTGCAGCCAACACTGGATGGTCCAGCACAGGGCTATGCGGCATTTTTGTCTTCCAACCTTTCCTCAGCACCCTTTCTTCCCTAAGCAGATTCATTCTGTTTAAAAAACAGGATGAAGACTTGGCACGTGGTCCTGCTGAGTTGCAACACGATCTGCATGCTGAGTGCCTCCAGTGCCTGAAAAATCCCACTCAGGGATAAAGAGCCACTTTTGAACCCCGGGGTCAATGCTGCAGCAAATGCCCCTGGCTCAGTTTGCGCAGCGAGGGCTGGGGCAGGAGAGCACTTGCTTTGATACGTTTAACATCTGATGCCTCCAGTTCCAAAAGCACTTGGAAAGTTTGAGATGGAAAATTGCTGCATAAAGGCCAAAGTGCTAGAGAAATGAAACAATAATATACTGTACTGCTGCTCTGACAAATGGAAATAAGCCTTCTCAATACAGCATAAAATAATATAGAGGGAGTGACCTGCTGCTCTGAGTATAGGTGGGGGGCCTGAATTGCTTTGTTCTGACTCCCTGACTTGGTGCAAATGTAGCTTTGAATAAGTCACTTTTCTGACTCATTTCTCCTAGCTGTAAAAGGTGGGTAATACTCCTCTATGAACCGTTAAGAGGATTGGTTATTTATTTTGTAAAGCTTGGGAAAATTAATTCTAAGTATTATCGCAAAAACCTGTCAGAATAACATAACCAGCAATTACAGAACTAAGAAACCACTGAGAGCTTTCAGCATTCAAAACTGTTCTGAACATCATTAAAGAAAGAGGTTTCAATTGAATGGGAAGGATGAGGGCTTTGGTATGAGGCAGCTGGAAACCAGGAAAATGTCATCTAAAAGTAAAATAACTGAAAAGATGTTAAGCAGCCGACAAGGCTGGTGCAGCTGGATATAAATGAAATAAGCTATTAGCTGCTCTGCAAGATAACACCACATGAACTCTTTTGTTAAAGAAGAAATTCAGTGGTAGTGAGGAAAAATGGCCCTGGCAACTCATTTGTACTGCTGGTAAAATAAAAACAAAACAAAACACAGAGTGCCTTACAGACCTCTGCACCTACTTTTAGTGGCTCTGTGGGGGAGCTATTTCTTTGTACTCTACACCTTATCTTCTCAAAAGTAGGAGGGTCTTTGCTTTGGGGAGGGGAGGCACAAAATACCTCAGCTTTTACAAAACCCCCTGAGTTTGAAGCTTTTGGCAGAAAAGGAAGGTGAAGCGCAGAGTGGAGGGTGATGACTGGCCCTGCGTTTCATACTCCGTGCTGCCCAGTCACGGCTCGGCGGACTTGGCTCCTGGCCTGTCGCAGCAGGCATCGAACAAGCAGCAGAGGATAACAGCCTTCACCTGCCAGCGTGCTGCCATGGCCTTGCAATTAAAGCCCCCTGTTAGCAGTTTCTGAATCTACCAGGGACATGGGCCTCAACTGGTGCAAATTTCTTCTGTCACGCAGAAAAAGTGCATTTGAAGACCCCAAACCGGTGCTTTCAGACCTCCGTGACAACCCCATTTAGGGGAAGTGTTTTTCCCTCCCCTCCCTTTTCCTCCCCGCCCCTTTCTCCCAGCCACATTCCAACAAAGGTATCCCTTGTGGTACGGTCTGCAATTAATTTAGGGTGGATTATTCACTGAGGTTCTTGGACTGGGCTCGAACGTGTGGTCCTGCCTTGCTCCCAGATCAGTTTGGTTACGGTGACACACCAACTCCCAATTTAGCCTGTCCCACCCTGTGAATCAGAGCGACTCCTTGGACTCTGTAAAACAAACAGAGAGGAATCTTCCACTGGCTCCGAGGGAGTTTGCTGCGAAGCGCCGTGAAGAAGCCATGGGAGTGACAAGGAGTTTGTCATATCAGCTGCCCAGCCCTATCAGCGCAGGGAGAGAGGCCGGCAGCAGTTTTTCCTGCTCTAGATGAAAAGTTGCAGGGACACTCAGAGATGAAATTTGTTTAGAGACATCCGGTTATGCAGGACTGAGGACAGTCCCTGGGGAGGGACGAGGCTTCATTGCCAGCCAACGCTCCGCTTTCCACCATCTTGTCCCAGCCCATGTGGCCCCACGGGTGCTTTGGGTACAGGTCACAGGGGGCTCGCGGGCATGAGGTGGCTTGGGGAAACCGTGCTGCGGGCTGCCCCGTGCTGTTTTGGTGAGAAGACTGGAAAAGGGCGAACACCGAACGTCACCGCGCCCGGAGCCTCCAGCCCCTGCCCTCAACAGCGTGGCAGAAACCGGGCTGGGCGCGCTCCTCCCTGCCGTCAGGCAGGAGCCCGGGCTGGCACCACCGCCCCGGGCCTGGCGGCGCCCGCGGGTCCGCCGCCTCCGCCAGGGCCGGGCCCCCCCAGGCCGCCCCGGAGCACCGGACCCCCCGCAGGGCCCCCCCCGCGCCGCCCGCTGGGGACCCCCGGAGCCCGTCGAGGAAACCGTTGCCCCCCGGCACCGCCCCCCACCCTCGGTACTGCCCCGCCCCCTCGGCCTCGGCCCCGCCCCCGGCCTCGGCCCCGCCCCCAGGCGCCGGCCGCGGCGGGTCCCCGTGCCGCTGGGGCGGGGCCGCAGTCGCGCGCAGGGCGGGCGAGGCGAGCGGCGGAGCGGGCGGCGGCCGTCCCGGCGGGGCAGCTCCGGGCGAGGCGCGGCGAGGGGCGAAGCATGGCGCTGTCCGTGCCGGTCAACGGGCTCAAGGAGGGCGACAAGGAGCCCGTCATCGAGCTCTTCGTCAAGGTACGGGGCCCGGCCCGCCCCGGCCCCGCTCCCCTCGGGCCGCTGGGCGCCCCCCCTCCGCCCTCCACCCACCGCGGGCTCCGCGTTCCCCGCAGCAGCGGGCGCGGGGCCCCCGGGCCGCACGCGGGGTCCCGGGGCCGAGGCGCGGGGCGCTCCCCTCGGGGCGGCCGCGGGCTGCGGGCCGGGCGGGGCGGGGCTGCCGCGCACAAAAGGGGCCGGGGCCGGGGCCGGGGGGGGCGCGGGGCCGGGGCCGGGCCGGAAAACGCCCGCCCGGGGGCCGCGGGGAGCGGCGGCGGCAGCCCGGGGCAGCCTCGGCGTGGCCGAGCCCCGCGTGGCCGCGCGCTGGGCGGCGCCGTGTCGCGCCGTGTCGCTCCTGTCGCCGCCTGTCGCGGGGCTGCGCGCCCCCGGGCCCCGGAGGCGTCTCTCTCGCGCTTAGCACGACAGCGCGGAGCAGGCGGTTCGGTTTCCCCGTTTAAACGCGGTTCGGAGAGCAGCCGAGGAGCCCCGGGACGCAGCTCCCCGGTGTGGCGGCGCGGTGGGAGGCCAGCCCCGGGACCTGGGGGCCTGCCGGGCGCGGGAGGCGACGGGCACACGTCTCCTGCACGCCACGCAGGGCTTTGCCAAGAAGCTGTTAATACGTAATCTAATTTATTTAATGGTGCTCTAAAAAAGTTGACTTTTTCTCTTTTCAGACGTGTTAGTGGTGTGGAGATGCGGGACCTAGGGGAAGCATCGGGGGCAGGGTTCCAGGCCTGGTCCGGGTCCGGGCGTGAAGGCTCCCAGAGCTCGGTTAGAGCTCAACGGGACAGCAGTTGCATTGTAGGCTACTGTAAATTATTTATAGCAGTACTTCTTTAGTATAACGTGCCAGCTTACCTTCATCCAACCTAAAGTTCATTCGCTAGTTTTTTTCTTTATTTTTAAACAAATTAGAGCAGTTACTGATGGCAGAAAGATTTGGGGGCAGGGTGAATCCTTGTGGATCTGTTCAAGGAGGCTGTGTCACACTTGAGGAGTAGCCCGAAAGAAAGCGTAAAATTACTTTTCAGAAAAATGTGTTGATTCTGATTACTATTGGACCGGTAATGACGTCAGTGAATATGATAGGGAAAAAGCAGGGAACTTTTCTGTCACTCTCGGTTAAAATTTCTTTATTGGGATGGATTTAGGACGGCTGTGCCTAGGATTATCAGCGAGTACTATCTTCCTCAAGGAAGCCTTTTCCCAGTGTTATGAATGACTGCTACAAGTTGTATACTTGGCAGCCTTTGCAATAGAGTTCAGGGAAAGGGATTTATTTTTGTCTGTCTTCACAATCTTTAGGTAAAGGTTATTTTCCTGGAAAATCCTGCAGAGAAGAACACCCTCTACCCCCCAGAACACTGGCAATAGTTGTTTCATCTGGTGTTGCTACCTGTCCCATACTTTGCTGAAGCTGTTAAGTATTACTGGGATAGTGATCTCTGTAAAGCTAACAGAAGTCTTGTATGCTGTCTGACTGCCCAGATCATTGCTTCGTGCGAATGAGAGCAAAATGTTTATATTTTTCAATAGAACTAACAGAGTCTTTTTAGCAGAGCACTAGAACTTGATTTAGTCTTTTTTTTTTCTGTAAATGGGAAGCTCAGTGTCTGGTTTTGTCTGTTCTGCACAGTTTTCACCTGGCTATGGGTGAAGACCGGAAAAAGTCTGACGTTACTGAGTATTAGAACAAGACTTCCCAATGTGATAATGTTCCAAGCAGTGCATGGGGTCTTGGGTCTACTCATGCACTGTTAGTCAGCGAAGTGCTTCAGACAGAGGCGGTGGAAGGACTTCCTGACGAAAAAAGAAATGTGTGCCAAATGCCTGCGGCTGAAGGGCGGCAACTGTATGACCTGCGTACAAAGGATTGTAGCAGCCAGACTAAGATGAAACAGAGGTATGGGTTAAAGCTTGAGAAACAAACCTGTGAAGCAGGGGAAACTGCTTGGCTTCATGCCCAAAATGTTGTGTTTGAATCTTATTTAACTGTGATCAGTAACTGGGTAGGGTGGGCACAGCAAGGAGTGCGCAGACGGTGAGCATTCAGTTATGAATAGCTGTGTAGGGCTGTCTGACACACGCCGATTGCTTTGGTTTACTCAAGAAGACAGTGTAGTGTATCAGTCTGTTATAACTTGTATTTTCATCGGCTGTGATAAAGGATGTGCAGAAGTAGAATATTCAGGTAAGAAAACGTTTGTACTGTGGTGCTGGAAGTGACATGAATAACGTGTTTCTTGGTCTCATAATGTGCAACTTCAGGAGCTGTTTTGTTACAGCTCTGGTGGGCTGCCTGCAGGCTATTTTAAACTAAGTGAAAATATTTCTCAAGTCTTCTGAGAGCTGGTTAGGAGAAACTAGCGATGTATCTGATTTCATTCAGTTCCTCATATGTTCATGTGTATTATTAATAAGGGAGGTCCACTTCCATTGTCTAATGAATATTTTTATATACCCTGGTGACATTTTAGAAAAGCGAAGACTACACTGTGATGAACATGCACACAGAAACTCAGGCATTGGGATCTGAATACAACTCATATAGGCCACCTCTAATAACTGCAATTTAGTTGGTCGTGTGCGGATTTTTACTGTAAATAAAAAGTGTGTCTGACTGCTTTGGTCAAACAGAGCCACTCTTCTGCAGAAACCACAGGACAGAGCCTGTGCAGAGTAAGATGTGTACAAAGGAGGTGGGGATGGCAGCTGCCTATAGCTCAGCCTTTGGTGTTCTAGAGGGCAGCCAGCGATTGCATTCTTCTTGTAATAGCAAGGTGAAGACATGGATGATCAGTGAGTTCAGTGTTAAGGAAAAAAACAAACTCAACAAACAAGAAATTCCTAGTTGTATATCTGTTGGCAGGAGACATTCGTTTATAGTAGATGTAGGTAACCATTAAGGAATATATGGTCTTCTTCAGCTGTGTAACGTGTGTACATGTAAATTAGTTAGGCCTTGGATATCCAGCAGCTTTCAGATAGGATGTCTTTGTGAAACTGAGCACTTGTTTTGAAAATCAGATGTGAGTTGTGCTGTCTGTAGAAAAAAGCTGTGAATTCATATTTGATAAATATTCTCCTCTAAAACTCCCAGTGATTGTATCAGAAGTTTATCTACACTTCTGTATAGCTGAATTAAAGAGAAATTTGGCAGGTGAACTCTGTCTTCTGGGACCTAGGTGCAGTTTGTTCAGTTAGATGTCGAAGCCTGTGAGAGGCAAGGGGTGTGCGTGTGCCCACATAGCTAGCAGCAGACTCAATGCTAGCTCCGTGCTGGGTGAAGGAGCGCGATCTGTCTGACCTGCTAATGTGTGGGTCTGCCTTTGTTTTACGGTTGCTCTTTGCCTGTGAGTGTCTTTATGTAAGGTCTGATCTGTTGTGCTGCTGTATATTGGTTTATAACACACCATTCCATAAACTTGCTCATTGTCATTTTTTTGTCAACTGCAATACAGCTGTAAAATTAAAAAAAATAACTGGAAAGAAATAAAACTAGAGACACGTAACATTGCTTCTCAGAGATGGTGTTGTCAGGGGCAGGCTTGTCACTTGGTAATCTTATTGGATAAGTCTCTTCCTTATGTACAAGATCATCCTTTGGAGGTTTTAGTGTAATAACCTCAGCACCTGAGAACTTTCTCAGTATGCATTTGGTATGCATAGCAACATTTTACGTGTGGCTTATTTATTGTGAAGGATCCCTTTATACACTGAAGCATAACCATCTTGGTACACCTGTGCTTAACTGTGGTGAATCAGGCATTTTTCTTTGGCCAACAAACTACGTTGTTTGAATTTCTGCTTGGGAGACTTCTCATATCCAGAAACCTCTTTGTCTTTTTCAATCTGGTTGCTGATGCAGGAACCGGTGCACTTTGCACAGTATTGCTCACAGATAGAGAGATGGTCCCAAGTGTAGACATTATTTTTTTCCAAAACATTGGAAAGTAAGCTTAAAAACATCTAGCAATAATTTCCAAAGGGGTTACAGAGAGGAGTTACTTTATCTTCGTTGTGAAATTGCTTCTGCATGTCTTTCCACAGTAATAATGGTTTTATTCACTGGCATCTGCCCTCCCCTTGCCAGCGATTAGCATCTAGGCAGCTCAGGTGGTCAGGAGAACTTGAGGCTTGCTTCGCTGCTGCAGGATGCCTGTTGCTCGCGCACCTTTCCTCTGTCCCCAGCGAGCGGTCTGGCGGAGCCGCTGGGCCTCAGCTCGTCGTCCTTTGCAGCCTGCTCCTCTGCCCGCCGCCTGCAGCGGGGCTTCTGAGTCACTGGCTCTGTGGTGTTCGCAGGAGCTGTGTGCCACAAAGGCATTCTTTGAGCATAAATCCTGCTGTGAAAGACAAATCTGTCCTCAGCCTTCCCAGAAGGGAAGTGTCTCGGGCTGTGCATTGGAGGCTCGAAAGGAAAGGGGCGCCTGTGAGTTAGGACAGGTATTGCTGGAGAAGCTTTGGGATCTGGGTCCTATAGAAAGCTGGGGGAAACACACGCCAAGGGGCTGAGCAGCGTGAGCCGTGTGCTTCTGTGTTTCGGTCCAACCATCTACGTGTGTAGTAAGGAATGCACGGAAGCAGAGAAGAGTATACTTAACACTAGAGATCATACAAAAATATTTGAGGAGAATGAGAATCCTCTGGAAGGAGTTGCCTCGATGGCTGAGAAGTAGCGGGCGGATGTGAGGGCTGTTCGTAAGGTCGGTTCCACCGCTGGGAGCGCGTGGGGGGGTCCATGGGTCTCTGGGCCTTAGCGTGGCAAGCGGCCGGTCATTGTTCCTCGCGGCGTCCCTGCCCGGCCCTGCGCAGGCTGTCCTGGCCTAAGCCCGTGGAAGGAACCAGAGAGGGAAGAAAGAGCTCTTTGAGAAGTAATCCTGCCCGTCTTCTGAGGGAAAGAGGGTGGGCAGAGAAGCAGCTGGCTCTGCAGCCATCTTTTGTCACTGAACTTGTGGATTTTGAGGGCTGTGTTATCCCATAAAAGTCTGGTTTTAGGCGCCTAGCCAGGGAATCTGTTGAACTTTTAGCTAAACAGTAATCTGTCTGCTTTGGAAAGTGACTTTTGTATGCTGAGGTTGCAAGAGTGAATTTAAGTGTACATTAGTTAAAAGGGACAAGAAGAGCTGCGTGCTCTGTTATTTTCTCACTGGTGCGAGCACGTTCAGGTTCGCTTTGGAAGGAGGCGTTCATTGTGATGTGACTAACGCCAGGCCGACGTGCTTCTGCAGTGGTGCCTGCATCAGTTCCAGGTTCTGGGTGGGCTGGGCTATGTAGAATTCCCCAGGAGCTACATTTAAGACTGGATAAATGTGCTTGTCAGTATTTTATTTTTCTTTTGAAGATGTTCTCTGCTGATTAGGCCTTGCAACTGATAACCAGCTGAGCAGGGCAATTCTATAAGGCCTTAACTGGACTGTGGGAGAAAGTGAGGTGGCTTCTCCTTTAGGATAGAGGCACTTGGGACTGCGAAAACTTTTAGAACTTTCTTCAATTCAGAATACTCCTAAAATAGGTGTCAGGTACTCATTCTACTCTTCCTTTGTATTAAGAGTTTCTGAACATGTTAGCAGTTAAGACATCCCAAAACAATTATTTTGCCTTGGTATGAATTTAAATAGAGCTTTGACATCAGGGGCTTTAAGTTCTTTGCTTGAAATATTTTTTCTTTAAAAGAGAATAGTGTCTTTTCTTTTAAACTTTTTTGATTTTTTTTTTCAATTCAGGTCAAACATGCATTTGTGGCATAATCTGATTTTCAGGGCTCTGAATGCTGTTTGTTTATGCTGAAGTTAAAAGCATAAGGTAAACTGCTATTAATTACAGCTGTCTTTGTGTGCAAGTTCTCTAGGAGTTCAGACGTATTCCTTGTATTGTTGGCTAGACAAAGGACAAAGAACTTTGCACGAGGAAAGGAAATAACTGAGTTCTGCAATGAATATCCATATTAGGTATAAACTAAATATAGGAGTGTAATCCAGGAGTGAAGTCACATCTGTATATTTTCATGAGAAGAGCTGATGAGATCAGTCAGTGCTACTGGATCAGCTTCAGAGTGTTTTGGCTCTGTTAAAGAATTACTCTTTTGGCTAGACTTTGGTCTGTACTTTGGGGAGCTGCTATTTTTAAATAAAGGAAATAGTTTTTTACGTGGTTTTGTCTAAAAATAAAATGAAAGAAAGCATAAGTACATTTCTGTAGTCTTTCAAAGTGACGTTTTAGATGCCCTCGTGAGACGTGCTGTACTGGATCTTAATGAGATAAGGCAACATGTCCCGAAGGAGGAGGTTCTGCTCTGCGAATGAAGACCTTGGATACTGCTTCCCGAGGGGTGTAGAATACATCCATAGAGGTGCCTCTTAGTAAGTGAATTGCTCAGTGCTTGCACTGGAACAAGAAGCAGCAGAGGGCAAGCCTCCCACGGAACCTTCGTGTTCTAGTAGCTATAGAATAAAAATTCCAACACCAATTTTGGTCTAAGTGAATGGTTTTCCTCGCTAGAGCATTGAATGCGCTGTTAGCAGGGGGTGCAGGTTCAAAATGGCAGCTCTGCTTCAGTGAGTTTTGAGAATTCAAGCAATTTTTTCCATTTACAGGTAGTTCTTCCACGGACATTGCTGTTGATCTCCGATTTGGAGGCAGTTGTGCTTAGCTGTGTTATTTTTTTTTCAGAATTTTGAAACTCCTGGGTGAGCGCTTGTGTATCGATGTGGGACTTGTTTGGGCATTCAGCGCTGGCTCCGCTGGGGGCATCCTGCCCAGCTGGCGGCACCTCCTCGCTCCAAGAACTCAGCTGTAAACTACCATAAACGGGGCACTTTGTTTTGTCCCCCAGAAGTGATGTGTGTTCGAAGGGTTATTTGAAGAATTCTTAAAATTTTAAAATTGCACTCACGTCTTCTGAACCCCAGTAACCCAGGTTTGCTGTTCTTTCCTCTAATCTTTATAGATGCTTCAGTGTTTGGTGTGGGGGAGATCTTGGAAATGGGCATCTTGGGGTGTAGCCGAAACACTTCATTAACAAATTTAATAAGCTGGGAGAGGAAAGAAACATGTTGTGCTGAGTGGCTAACAGCATACTTGCCTTTCCTACTGTATAATTGCAAGAATGTGTCAAGCTGTCACTTAGCAGATTTCAGTGAGTTTGGTCATATTTATCTTATTTAGGTTTGTTACAACGGAATCACTTTGTTGAAGGTATTGCCATTGGAGTAAAAAGGGTAGAAGAGATGAGCTGTGAGGCTTCTGCCATTATTTAATAACTTTAATTTTCCTTATATCAGGCTAGGAGAAAGCCATGCATCTGGCTATCCACAGTAATACCAAGTTTTTGTATTCATAACATTAAGCCAATTTCTCCACTGAAGAAAATGGTGGTTAGTATTTAATGCAGGTTTCGATCTGACTCTTCATCCAGTTCTCCCAAAGGATGAATGTGGGATGATGTCTTTCCTCCTAAGAACTAGAAGGGCTTAATTAATTTCTACTGAATTATGAAGTTATTTTAATACATCATGAAAATCCCATAGCTTTTTCCAAAAGATTTATGATGAAAATTAGGTAGCAATAAGCAAGAGCTGCATGAAACTGTACGAGACAAATCTCTTAAGTATTTTGATAGGAACAGGATCACAGGGTTAAATACAGCATCATCCTAAAATGGTCAGTTGCTGCTACAGTCAAATGTCTAACACAGCAGTGGCTAATCGGAAAGGTGATGACTTAAGAGGCTGCTTGAATGGGCTGATAAACATTCCTTTCC
Source organism: Cygnus olor (assembly GCF_009769625.2). Classification (NCBI taxonomy): domain Eukaryota; kingdom Metazoa; phylum Chordata; class Aves; order Anseriformes; family Anatidae; genus Cygnus; species Cygnus olor. Next base: position 367,784 of record NC_049191.1, on the reverse strand, counting down.
CTGGTTTAATAGTCAGATCTCAAGTATTTACTGGGAGTTCAATTCATTCATTTATTTTTTTTTAAAAGCTTTTTGAGTTTACAGGTATATCAGCTGAAGTGGAAGTTGGATCGATTACAGATTAGGTAAAGAAGGTGCGGCTTGTCCAGAGGCAGCAGTAGCTAAGGTTGCTTTTTCCTCAGGTTGGGGTAGGTGTCAATCACCACATAGAAAATATGGGTTAATCATCTTAGGCTTTTTGTATTTACAGCTAATTCCAAGTATGAGCAATGGACTTGTGTTTTGTTTTTTTTTCCCCTATGCTTTTCTTAGGACTCCAGCTATTTAAGATAACAATGATTATCTAAATTGTTCTTTAGCACTAATTACTTTTCTGGTGATCTAAGAGTTTAAACCTAAGTTGATATAGTGCTACCAAGCTCTAAGTCTCCTTCTAAAGGTCAAACAAGGGCTTGCACAAATCAATATAGTTCATGTAGGGATAAGGCTGCGATATAGGCACTGGAAGCTTAATTTGATGCTTTCTGAGGTTGTCTGGCCTGTTTGTAAATGGATGTACGTTCTTTTCCTAGAAGATACTTTCCTATTTGTAGGTGTTGAAGGCAGAGGCAAGTTAAGCACACACCTCCTTATAAAAATAGTTACCTTCTGAGTTCAGAAGCAGTTGACTTCAAGATGAAGGTTAGTTAATGATGGATTTGGAGAACAAGATTATGTAGAAAAAGGCATGATGCAGTGGTAGTGCCTGTTTATGCAGTAGGCTCGTGATGAACAGAGGTAAATTTGAACTAATGGCTATACAACTTGTCAAACCACTGACCTCTGAGGTAATGAGAACGATGCTGGATGTTTTATTTAGAATCTTCTGAGCATCATAAAAGAATTGTGGGAGTCAGTGTGCTCATCAGAGATGTTAAATCATGTAAATAAATAAACAACAATTACAAGTTGTTGTTTTTTTTAAAAAAAAAAAAAAGCAAGAGGATATTCTTGCAATGTTTTAAGTGTTTGTTGCTTGAGCACTCTTTGATATGTCTGGCGTGAGAAGGGACCATGCTGCAAGGACTTGTCCAAAGCTGCCCCTTGGTTTGTGCTGGCGTAGCAGGGGTTGGTTGGTTGGTTGAATAATAGACCCTGAGATTTTGTTTTCATCTGCTAGTATGCCTATCCTTATAGTACTGTTCTTCAGCTTTTCCATGTTAAGGTTTGTTTTTCAGCACCCTGTTTTACGTTTCCCAGGACAGCTGCATTTGAAAGAAAGGACTCCCATAGCGGCAGGCTGTGTACCTAGAAACAATCGTTCAGCACTAAAGTTAGAGTAAGGTTTAGTTGATCACTTTCAGTGCTGCTAAGATGATGAAAATGAGTGTTTGGATTTGTTGTGCATCACAAGCAATGACCCACTGCTGCCACTAGCTATATTTTTCCAGTAACTGCAATCCGACGTTTGGTCTATATTGCAACATGGCAAGAAAGTCCTTCTAGTATTCTGAATCCTTTGCAGGTTGCAGCTGGCTTTACAGCTGTGTGTATTTTTTTCCTAGATCTGACCTTCAGTCTGTCTTGCTTATTGTGGCAGGGAACTCCTTTGGGCTGTCAGATGTCTGGGCCTCCTCTATCACAGTGTGCCAGTCCTGCGGGGCAGCGTCCCGGTACGTCCCAGCCTGATGGCCACTGCCACCGAGAGCTGGACGCGAGCTATCCGTTGTGCCTGGGGGCAAGGCGAAGGAGGAGCTGGGGGCAGAGGTGTCCCTTTGTCTTGTCATACCTCAGATTAAATGTGGCTGAACCAGATTTAGCTAGCAGCAGAGTTTGGGGCTGGATTCTAGCTTGCTGCCTGACCTGTTCTTCCCTTGAAAACAAAAGCTAACAAGTCTGGAAGCACGAGAATCCATCTAACATCATATATTACAGACAGCGCACCTTTTTTGTCTGTCCTGAGCTGTGCATCTTACCACCTCATCACCTATATTCTCTTCCTAATGGTGCCTCATTAATATTTTAGGCATTGTGATCCTTTAAGGTGTGTTTTGGCAGGCGAAGCCAGCGTGTACCTGCGACACCCTGAAGCCCGTCCAGCTGCTGAGGGCGTTACACCAGAGAGCCTCGCGGTCCTCGCGCAGACCTGGTTCCTTATGTCTTATCTGAGAGCCCTGCCCAGTCAACAGCTTGGAATTCTGTTTATCCAGCTCGGCAAGATAAAGGCGCGAGTTGCAAGGGTTTAGACTGATTCTGCCAGACTTTTCCGTATTCCTGCGTGGAACATTAAACCACTCCTGTCTGTATTCTTTCATCTCTGGGATTTTGAACTGCTGCTTGTTTTTCACTTGAATCACTTTGTTGGTTTACCTTAAACTGTTTCCTCTTAAAACACTAATCCATGTAGGATTATTAATTTGCTCATTTTTTGAATGAGCTTACTGGGCGAGAGTGATTTTTATCTGCTGTTTTGAGGTAATGGGTATATATCATGCTGTTTTCTCTTGTAGTTTTCCCAGCAGATTTTTTTATTAGTTAGAACTGAAATAGAGATTGCTTTTTATTTTTTTTCTTTTTTTTCCTAGTCTGTTTACTTGCTTTTGAACTTTAATCCTCTAGACTGAAGTTCAGTTTTCTTGTTCAGAGCAGTGGGACGTTATTGGGGGGTGTAACTAGCTTCGTCACTTGTGTTTTTTGCCTTTTTATTCCCCTCAGGTAATATTCTGTGATGTGTTTCTAAATTGGATTTTTCCTTCTTCAACAAAACTTTTTTTCCCTCTTCTTCCTGGTATATCAAATCTGGGAAAAATTGCTTTGATAGCTTTTCATTCCTGAGGGGGGGTGGTCTACTGTCCTGCCCTTTCTTTGCCTTTATTTACATAGGCAGAGACTGAACTGTATTGCGTTTCTCATCAGATGCACTTTGACTTTACTGTTATTCCTGCAGTCATTTGATGCAATTTGGGAAACTCATAATATACTCCTTTTAAATGGTTGCTGTTGGAAATGATTTTGCAAGCCTTCAGGACCAAAGATTTCTAGAATTCTGTTTTACTCTCAAGTCTTTTAGATGTATGCTATATAATGAGGGCTTTGGATCCTTTTGAGTGTTTCTTTTCTTGTCTGTCAGTTTCTGTTAGTCTTGCAGTAAACTTCAGTGCTACCTTGATAAAGTAAATGCGTGCAGGTCATTGTGTTGGGGGTCAAGTTAATTTTTATGCTCTTGTAAACACAAACATTTCACAATTTTAATTGATTTTTTTTTTTTACTTCTGTTAGCTTATTTAGCTGTTAGAAAAATGTACAAGTACTTAGACTCTCTATTTTTTGGGGAAAGATGATCTAATTTGAATGAAGTCACTGCTTTGGGGAAAGAGAAAGGAAGTGGCTTCTGCGCTGGCTGGATCAGCTGAGCTGAGCCTTCCGGGCAGTGGGATAAGCAGATTTTTTTCTTCAGGTAGCTGGTACTCTTGCATGATCTGAGGTACTTGACATTAGAAGTTGCTAGTTGTTTTAAGTTTGTGGGCTATGATAAATCAAATTGTCTTCTCAGGAAGCATACTGGTTTGTTTTACTGCCTTGTGACTCTTCTGCTCTTAAAAGCAGCCCAGTTCGTCATACAGTCCTGTCCACTGCGTGCTGCAGTGGCTGCCCAGCCCTTTCTCTGCCTCGCACCTGACAAGTAACGTGAGGTCCATTTTGCCATCTTCTCAGGTATTTCTTACTTGCGGTCAGTTTGGAAGGTAACACAACTTCGTTCAAGTCAGCTGGATGTCTTTAGCTTCTCTGTATAGAATTAGTATAGTCTTGTTGAAGTAACAAATAATCTAGACTGATCTTCGTATAGAGAAGTCAACGTTTAATATTCAGTCTGATGGTGCTGAGGATTAGAGGCTGAGGACTAGAGACTGAAGATACCATGGTATATTGTGGCCTGAATTAAAAGACCAGGTAATGCCAAATTTCTGGCTTCTAACAGCAAGCTCGAGAAATGACTGTTGTATAATAATCCCCTGCATGACTAGTCGTGTGGAACTTCAGAATATTCTTGCAATATTTAAAGGTACTTTACTGCCGACACAGATACGTATTCCAGGGGGAAGATCAGTCTGCACTGACTCTGACAGAGACTCAACAACTACCAAACTTGTCTCCCTCCAGAGAAAAAGTTCCGTGTGCAACTGAAGGAGAACAATGTGCTGCACTGCCAGCGCGGTGCCGCTCTTGATGGCGGTTGTAACAGATCTGGGCTGTGGCTCTCAGTGCATCAAATACAGGAAGATAAAAAACGGGCCTCTCGGGCAAACAGTTACATAGCAGAATTCCTTGGCGCAAGAGCATCGAAGCCAGAAGTTTCTTGGCGTTCTGACCGCATTCCTTTTCCAGTATGTGCTCAGAATAACTCGGGACTTTTTGGAGCAGAAGTGGGACAAACTTTTGAATGTAGATATAAAAGTCTATGCTCAGTTTAGCTGTTTGGTTGCAGCTTTGAAAACACATTAGGTTTTGATAAAATTGCTGTTTAGTAGGGGGCTGTATTCCTTTTTCTCTGATTTAAAGTAATTAAAAAATCTGTAATGCTTAAACAAAAGCAGATGCTATTGATTATGTTGTTTGTTCATTTTGAATGTTATGCTTATATTGAGAGAGAGGAAAAGTTTCTGTACAAGTTGGTGGTACAGCATAAATGCATTTGACCTTTTTTGGTCCTCATAAGAATTGCTTTGGGTTCGTTAGTGGGCTTCAATGAAAGCCACAGTTCTGTGCTATGCCTTAAAGTTTGATCTATTTTTGTTCAGTTCTGTGACTTCAAAGTGGTTTTGTTTTGGGTTTCAGATGACTAAGATTGCATTTGTAGTACAAGCAAAAGTGCTTCCTGAATTTGAGATTGCTTTATTCCAGTCACAGTTCTTTAATCTTCCACTGGAAATGATAAAGCTCAGTGGTGGAATTATATTACGTGAAAGAAGACGTGGGATGTATAAGACAAGACCTCTGGCAATGTGGTGTTGCACCAGCTCTGGTCGTGAGGTCAGAAGCGCTGAAGGAAATGAGAGCAAGGAGAGCTGCTCCTGGCTGCTGCGGGTGGCAGCCCCGGGAGCCCCCTGGGGACGGCGGCGTCAGCAGCCGCTGCGAGGTGCCGAGGGGATGGCCGTACGGTCTCGGTGTTGCGCCTTGGTAGACGCCCATATTCTCTTTTACGGTAAACATGTGGTGGCTTTTCCACATGAGGAAGTGGAGTACAGCGTAACAGAATGGGACATGCCCACCTGTGTTGTTCCTGCCTGTGCCTTGGTTTACATAGCATTGGTGAAGTTGGTGTAAAACTTGAAGATGGGGATCGATTCTGAATCAAAGAATCGTTTCTGCTTGAGAGTATGAATTAGACGGGGCAGGAAAATATATATATTTACTCAGATGGGATGAGGTGGTATCTTTTTCAGTATTGTTTTTCAAAGGAGGTGATTTTGCACGTGTTGAAGGTGTTTTGGGGGGGAAGTAAGCAAGTGCAAATCTACATTGGCATAATTCAACTGCAGAAAGTGTCTGTTCCAGTGTAAACACAGTAACCACTTCAGGGGAAAATTCTGAAATATACACTGCAATCTGGAGGGATGGGCATTGTGGTTAAATATTAACACCCATAAAAACATACAGCTGTTGGAAATACACTGCAGAGCGAGCTCTTCCTTCATGTTAGCATGTTGTGAAGTAGGAACGCGGTCATCCATACGTAGCAGCTACAATCCTTTCAACGGTTATGTGCTCAATAGAAAATCGTGTGTTGAGCAGTATAAAGCAAAATGGCCAGAGTAACCAGACTGACTTTTTTCTCATTTCAGTAGGTGCTTTTAGAATTTAGGCTCCCAGACACTGAGAAGTCATGTGCCAGCTTTGAAGACAATCTAATACTGTTAATTAGGTACCAGTTTTATTTCCTTTCCCAAGAAAATGGAGGCAATTTGTAACTTAGGCAAAAAACAAACAAAAACAACCTGCCAACTTTTCTCCTTTCTAACCTTCATTAGTGAAACTAGTAAATGTTTGAAGAAAAATGGCTCCATATATTCTCCACAACAAAGCATAAACTTGAGGTATCATAAGTCGTGAATCCTCATGTCCTGATATGTCTAGATGGCTTATCTGTGGAAAGCAGTTGAGTTTTTAAAAAAATAAAATAGCTTTTTGAATTTAAGACACTTTCTCTGAAAACCTTTTTCCCAATCTTTGAAAATCCTGCTGTTAGTCCTTTTAACTTGCTCAGTCTTTCTTCATTCTCCCCACTGGGCCCCCTGCTCAGTGCATGGCTGGGAACTGGCAGAGAATTGAAGAAAAAACAATTCCTTTGCATGAGTGCCTAAACTTTTTTTTTAAGATGGATCTCTACCAGTCAATGCCCAGGCCTTGTACTCAGCCCTTCCAGTTGTGACTATGCAGTGTGTAGTAAACATAATTGTCCTGTGTACTTTCTCAGAGGAGTACAGCCAGCATATTTTACAATGTGTTTTAAAGCCGTCTAGGGAACAGGTAATAGTAACAATGAAAGGATTAGCTTGGTCTTGAGAATTTCATTGATTAAAATTATTCTTGGAAATATTCTAATAATAAGCAAGATTCTATAATTTTTTAACATAAAGTACATGTCAAGATAATCTGACATACGCAGTCTTAAGAATGAGTCGATTTTCTATTCAAAAGCTCAATTTTTTTAACAGGATTTGAGGTTTCCAATGTCTAATTCTAGCCTACTTTAATACTAAAATCTTCCAACTCAGCAGTACGTACTTCACTGTCAGAGCAATCATGAGATGCATGCCATCGCTGGGTGCCCTGTCTGGCCTACTGTTGTTATGCAATAGACCTTTGTTGTAGTAGGACAAAGGCTTGTTGATAAATTGCCTATAAAAACTGTCTTTGGAATATTACTGTTTTGGCAGCAAAGTCCCTATGTACTTAGTTACGTCCTTCCTTACAGCACCTGCAGTACAATAACGTTTCGTAGCTCCTGGTTGCGGTTGTCTCAGCAGGCCTACACAGTGTGATGAGCAGTAAATTGGAAGATGACTGTAGTTAATTATCTGTGCCTTGTAGAAGAAGGCATAAAGAATAAATCCAAAGAACCATATTGACTTTGGAGAACTGAAGTCAAAAGTGTGGCTTTTGTTAATTTCACTGTAATGAAATCCTAGTTATGTCTGCTACAAAAAAACATCACTGGAAGGTCCAGGTATAAAAAACATGGAAACAAAATGACATGGAAGTCCAGGCATACTTTCCCGGTATAGGAAATGCATTTACATATTCTGAGGGTGCTTATCTTTATGCATTATATGGAGGTGCCATCAGGATATCTGTTCCAGGTGCATCGGCTGGACTTTGAGAAGAAAAGAGTGTTCCTGCAAGATGACACTAGGTTTGACTGTGAGTCTGTTGCATCTTTAGAAGAGCTAGTGGTGTGAAGACAGTACAGGCAATAGAGTTTGTGTTTTGTTACTGTCTTTAAGTAAAGATCTTTAGTAATTGTGAGCGCGTGTAGATGGCACAGTTCTATCCTCTAATAGTCATGCTCTGTTCTCTTCTGCAGGCTGGCAGCGATGGTGAAAGCATAGGAAACTGTCCTTTTTCTCAGAGGCTGTTCATGATACTTTGGCTGAAGGGAGTGGTGTTTAGTGTCACAACAGTTGACCTGAAGAGGTAAGAAATATTTGGTTTATCTGAAAAGCAACAGTACAGTTGGTAGAACAAATACTTGTTAGCAGCTTCTAAATCTCGCATGTCTTATTTTCCAAAATTTAAAAAAAGTCCTCAAATCCTAAGCGACAGCCTTAATGTAAATGCTATAAGCAGTTGTAATCAAAAAGAATTGGTCCGATAAATTCTGTTGAATTTGATAAACGATGCTCTTCTGTAAAACTAAAAACTGACATGAAGAATCTTATAACTGAATACTGAATCTTACTAACTTCACATTGAGACCCCACAAGTAGAGACTGGCAGATGAGTATTTTAGATCAACAAATCTTAGATCAAATCTGCAATGAATATTGGATAACTGTCACAAATAATGTGCAGACTACTCCTCTCCCTAAAGATTTTAAGGTAGTATTGCTTATTATGCATAAGAATAAATGTCACAATGCTGCATGTCACCTAAACTATAACTTCGCTATCTTTGAAGTAGTGGATGAGAAGGATGAGACGTGAATCCAGGAATCTCGATTTCCTAAGGTTGGATGTACTTTTATTAGAAGCGGCACTGCTAAATTCAGCAGAGGGCTTGTATTTGTTTTTGCTGTGAAGTAATGATTTCAAAGCACTCATGTGATGTTAGTCACTGGACTCTCTGGAGAGAGTAGAGGCTGCTAGTGCTTGCAAATCTTATTTTCAGAAATAAAGCCAATAGAAATACACAGCATTCTCCAATGAATCAAGTGTAAAATCTGTAAACTTTCCTAGGATTAACCTCTCCACTTTTAACTTTTTTTGAAGGAGGTTACTTGTTTTGCTTTTTCTTCAAGAAATAACACATCCTCTGCTGTCCCCCTCCATTTTGACTGACAATACTGCTTTTTAGTATACCAGTGTTACCTAATTCTCAGTTGCCAGCATTGAAGTGGCAGCGAGTGTTAAATATTTCTATGTGCAGTAAGACTGAGGCAGACCCCTCAAACAGGGGTAAAAAGCAGCTTTTGTAAATTGTTTGCATTTGTAGCAGCTTCAAGATTTTCTCTGGCTGATGCGGGATATTACTGCAAACATAAATATTGCTGCCAGCACACACAAACCAAATATATCATATCTTCCGTGTAGCACTGCATGTGGTTTGTGGAAACCTCAGGAGCAGAGCTTGTACTTGTGTGTTGTTTATAGGTTTTGGATCTGCTTTACTTTTAATGATGGCGTTACTTAACCTTTTGCAGTCATCTGGGGAAAAATTAGAAAAAGGTTAAAAGAACTGTTTTATACTTTGAAGCATTAGTACTGCTGAACTAGTTTTGAGAAATATCATTAAAATGCCAAAGAACCCTATTGAATTGGTTTATTTGGGTTTGTTTGGCAACTTTGAGTTGATTGGATGGGGGCACGTTGGGATGTAGAACTAATGTTTAGAATTAAAATTGCTTGCAGATGTTTAAAATTGTCCTTTCTTACACAAGAGAGAGCTTTCTTTCAGGTTTTCTTTTTTATGTTGGGAAGGGGAAAACACAAAGTGAGTTCAAAATTCAAAAAAAACGCACAAGAATAGGTCAAATGAACTCTATTTTTCCTAGCACACTGGTGAAGGAAAATAAGGACCGTTGAAGCTAATTCAGATTTGAATAGATGATGATGCAAACTTGATTCCTTGTAGGCTTTGAATAAAGTTTCAGAAGAAAAACAAACAAACAAAACAATGTTCTGAATTGTCTAATATCTAGTTGTAGTCTAGTGTAGCTTGCAGAACGTGAAGTTCAGCAAACTGCTCAAGTGGAAATGTTTTATGCTGGTATTTTTACCCCGTTAGCATTACCAGAATGATTATAGGTGCTAGTTTTTGCCCTTCTAATATTTCACAGGGAACTGATTTCACAAGTTCACTGTTCAAGCCAATTATTCTCTTCTTTTTTTTTTTTTCCCCTCCTGTTATAGTAAAGACACAAACTTGTTCAAGATTCTGGGTAGTAACGTTTTATCATTTGCATTTATTTTACTAGCCAAGAAAACAGGTTTACTTGCAAAGCATGTGTTTCAGGCTCAGTGTAATTTCTGTTCAGCAGTTAGACAAGCTCCGTTTGCGAGGCTTAAAAGGTCAGGGTTGGATACAAAAGTTCACAAGTTAATACTTCGGGACACAGGAAAGAATGAGTCTGTTTTGATTGACTTTATGGCATGTATTTTTCCCTTCCATGCTTGCATTGAGCATCACACTGTGCTAACAAACGTTTTGCAGTCCTCAGCTCTACTTTTAGGACAAAATATGCACATAGGCAAATGAAGAGGGAAGCACAGCTCTTTCAAAGAAGTAATGCATTTCTTGCTTCTGTTCAGCCAGACAGAGACTTTATTCTTTCCCTTCGCAGAAGCAGCATTTCAGTGCTCAGAGATCTGACTTGTTCTGGTGACTAGAGCAGTTACAGTACGTAAACCAGTCACAGGACGTTGTTGGGCTTGTCATAACGTTCAGGGCCGGGTTGCGTTCAGTTAAGTTTTGAAATCCTATTTTAAACATCTTGATTGTGTAGTTTTACAATTATGTTGACAGACAACGATTAAATAAAGAGATTAGTAAATATTAAAGGCTGCCCAGAGGTGAATGCAACTTCAGCAGTGTACAATACTGCTTAGGAACTGGAGATGGGTTTCTTGTGTGTTTTTTTTTTCCTTGCTTTTTTTTTTTTGCCAAGTTAACTCTTCAGGCACTCGTTTCAGTACTTTTCTAACTTACACATCACAGTAGAGCATATTACATTTGGGGGATGGCTTTTGTCTGATCCTCAAGAAATTACTGAAACACTGATTGTTATTCTGGCTTGTGGAAAGCCACAAGATGTTTATAGCTATTCTGTAGCTGAGCTCTGATGTTAAAGAGTTTGCCCATTTAATTAGCTAGTGATTAGGTAGTGATAGGCAGATATTTAAGTATGTGGTCCTACCTCCAAATACCTCAGCAAACTTTAGGGCAGGTACTAACTATCCTGGAATTGCTTTAAACTGCCCAATTTCATATCTGAAGTAAACTTCACTATATATTTTTAATGCTGTTCTTTGTTAAGGGAAGTTGTGCTCACAACCTTTTAAGGATATTCCTGTGTACTTATGGTGCTCGAGAAGCTGCGGCTTTTATGTGGTAACCAGGGTTTGTTTAATGTCTACTGGCAAGAGCAGCAAACTGGAAGTCAAAGCCAGTATTAATGTCTAGGCTTTGGCTGTGGTATGTTAATCTCTGCTGTCTTTGAAAGATGCAGATGGTGTGACTGGAGTGGCGGGGAGGGTCAATAAAATGTTCTGGTATCCTTGAGATGCACTCTGATTCTCCGGAAAACTTCTTTGTTTAGTTCATTAGACTAGTCTGCTTCTGAAATTAAATCTTTCCTTTGATAGTATTAGTGCAAATTTGGAGGTCTTGTCTGTGTTAGTTTTTAAAGTTACGTTCCTTTTGAGGAATGTTATCTAGGCAAGATGCAAAATTGGAAGTGAGCCACAATGACTTCCTATAATTGTTGTGGGTTACAAAGCTGTATTTAAATGAAGTGTTAAGCTAAGGTTGAAGCATTAGCCTATGACAGACTTTAAATCCTAACAGTAAGAGGGCAATGACAACTCATAGTGAGAAGTAACTTCTTGGAAGCTTAACAATTGATTGAAAATGGTTAAATTCTTGTATTAACATCTGACTTCTGTCACCTGGCTAAAAGCAGGGAAGTTAATTTTCTTAAGTATGAAAATCCATTTTCTCAATCAGGTTTTACATGTTCAGCCAAGTGCTCATAGCTGTCCTAAGTGCCGCTTGGCACTATATGCTATTGCTGTTTCCCCTGCTTCAAAGGTTCAGCAGTGGGCAGGACACGAAGTCCTGGCAGGGGATCTTAATCTTGTAAGAACTTAGAAGCTAGGTTTCCACAGGACAGACTTGTACCTGTGTGTGTGGACAGTTCGAGTGCTGTCCCTGGAAGATGCTTTCCCGTGCCGACCTGGCTGGCCGTGGCTGTGTGGCGGGGCTGGTTTCCCTGCCCTGTGTGGTCAGGAGGCTTTCCAGTACACAGCAGGTCCGGCTCCAGAGTCACGGCCGCACTGTGCAAAGCACAGACCCAGTTCAAGGGTGATGCTCTAGCTTAGATTTGTTCAAATAGTAACGAAGGGGTAACTTTGTCTTGGCAAACTTTCTGCTGGGTTTGGGTATCGTTTGTTGTTCCTCGTCCAGCACATTACCAAGAGGTGGTAGTCGTCCTCTAGCGGGTGCTCTGGTTAACTTGCCAGAAATGTAGGTGCACCCTTGTGCCTCCACTGTCAGATATTAGTACACAGGGGTGGTTTGAGGGGCTAGGAATTGCATGCTGCCCTTTAAAATGTGAAAAGGTTCTTCAAGCATTCAGTATTTGTTCTTCTGATAGTCTTCTGAGCTGTAGTCAGTAGCTTCATCAGAGGGAGGTGCTGCTGCTGTCGTGCCAAGCGGTACTGTAATTTTACTTCTGCCTACACTGAGACTGCTGCAGTTATCATGGGACTAACCAATAACATAATGGTTTACCGGGAGAAAAAGTGCAGTTTTTTAGTCTGTTTTGGATTCTACAGCTTCTAATGAATCCACATCACATTACGGAATTGACTCCAGCTTTGCATGTAAACCTGCTGCTAAGGCATATGTGAGAGCTTTACATTAAAGAGTAAGTTAGGCATTTAGGGGTGAGTGAGTAGTTAGGTGTGTATGTGCAGCTGACATACAGACCCCTAAATTAATGCCTGTCACTCGTCACTACAACATCAAGGCCCACTAGAGGAGAGAAGAGCAAATTGCGTATGACTGGCTTAGCTTGGTAAGAATTGGTATAAAAGGAGATGGAGTCGGGTCTTCCAATAGCAAGAGGTATCACCAAAACTGACTTGCGTGGAAATGTGTAAGTATCTTAAGCGTGATTCTGTGTTTCTGTTGGGTCTTGTTATGGTAATATCATAGATTCTCCTCCCCTTGTCTAAGTTTGCTGATATTATTTGTAATTTTTTTTTCCACTGGAGGAAGCTGCAGGTGTCATTTTTAAACATGATGCTTAAGCACGTCACCTTGTCTAGAGTTGGAGAGTGGGTGCAAGTAGATGGCTTATACGTGGTGCTCTTTCTGCATTGCTTATTTCCAGAGAAGCCATGTGTAATGGGGGAGGATTATCACTGATAGCAGATTACACTCTATATAAGCTCTGTACTGCATATGTTGGGAAGGAGGGAGTGTGTATGTATTGGGGGGTGGTAATAGTACATATCACCTAATTCCAGCCACACTATTCAACATTATACAATTGACTTGAGGAAAAGTAGGTAACCATAAGGTAGGAGAAAGCAGTAGCACTTTAATTGTTAAAGCACTTTAATTGTTAAAGAAAATATTCAAAATATTAATTAAGTGTTAAACTTCTTTTTTAAAAGAAAACTGGTGATATATTTTCTGAACTGCCAAGAACTGGAAAACCTCACACACTGCTTTTGAGATCGTATCTTTGAAAGATAGGGTAATGCGTGTCCCAAGCTTACTTTTGTATTTGTATTTGTTTGTATTTCACCCTAGAAAACCAGCAGACCTTCAAAATTTGGCTCCAGGCACTCATCCACCCTTTATAACTTATAATGGTGAGGTGAAAACAGATGTGAATAAAATTGAAGAGTTCCTGGAAGAAGTTTTGGCTCCACCAAAGTAAGTTTTAAAATGATGATTTCTCACCTTAGATTAGATGGAGTGTTCTCAGAGGGATTTTCTGCACTAGTTAATAAGTTCTTCAGCATCAGTAAACTGCAGCTTAGACTTCGGTAATAGCTTGGAATTCTTGTTTGTCATGCCTTTCCTCCCTCCAGCTCTTCCATCTTTTGTATTAAAAGACATTTACTTATTTTAAAATTGTCCTTTCTTAGTCCTGTCACCCTTCCTGTTACCTGAATTTTTTCAGACTAAATGACTTTTCCTTTTGATGACTATGTCAGGCCATTCTGATGATGTGTCCAAATACTGTAAATTAAGATGAGCCTGTTATACAAAACTTAGCCCTGACTCAGTAATGAACCATAGTAGAAACTGATTTTTAAAATATCGCCTCCTTTTGGAGGCTTGTATGGGCAGTCATTCTTCTAGAAGTAAGGTGTTATTTAAGCTTCTAAGAACTTGTCATTTTCTTGTTCTCACCAGGAATATCAGCGAAACTTTGTATTTAATACTATTTTTTTCATTATTCTTTCCAGCTTTTTATAAGCAGATCAACAGTTTGTAATTGTACAGAAATGATTGCTAAAAGCAAATTGGAAATATTTTTCTAAAAATTCCTTCATATTGGGCATAATGATGAAACCTGGAGATAGAGTATTTACTATTTGGAAAGTGTAGTTGAAAATACTGAATGTTTCTTGAGATAATTAAATAAAACAGCACAAACATGGGAAACGTGTTTGAGGTTTCTCTAAACTGTTTGCTTTCTTTTACCTCAACTGGGAGACAATGGCAAAATGCAGACACCGTCTTTAGCAGAATGAACTGTTCTGTTTTTAAAGCTTGCAAGACTACTTTTTGTTGAAAGGTTTGGGGTTTTCTGGGACAACTGACATTAACCTGGAAAAAAAATATCTCCTGCGAACAGAAAATGGGCAAGAGTATATTTCATTTTGTACCTGTTTGATCTGCCCTGTTGGCAACACAGCTATGCTAGAATAAAGGAGCTTGTTCTTGTTGCTATGGTCTATTTCAAACACTGTGCTTAAAGCAAATGTCTGAATCAGAAGGCAGAAACATGCTTTGGTTCTCCTCTGATAAGTTGGATTTAAAAATCTTGAACTTAAATAGAAGTGTGTGATAATACACATAAGAAGCAAGTTCCCCACATAAATCTGAAAATGGATAAATCGGTAAATGTGTGTGATATAGAATCTTTTTTTTAAAAAAATGTCATTTCATGCTAGTTAATATATGATGATCGTCATTCTGCTGAATATGCTGTAGATCTATTTCTTTTTACTTCTTAGGTACCTAAAACTTTCTCCAAAGCACCCAGAATCAAACACTGCTGGAATGGATATATTTGCCAAATTTTCTGCGTTTATAAAAAATTCTAGACCAGAGGCTAATGAAGGTACGTCACTGGGGGCTGATAGCCGTACTTGCATTACTGTATATTCTTGTGTTGTTCAGAGCTATGTGAAGTGTCTCACTCTTCAAGATCAAATAGTTTATTTCCCAATAAGACTGGGGAAAAGGATGGAAACATGAAGAACTTTAAAGCTCTTTGTGTGTCTTGTGCCCCTGCTTAGATTCTTATACTAAGCATGTCCTTCTATGTATGGCAGAGGAGATTGGTTGAAGAGAGGGACATCACTCCATTCTTGCACCCCTTCAAGTCTCTTGAAGCTTGTTTTAAAAAGAATCATTCTGTCCACTTACTCTTCTTATAAGCAGGATATTTTAGTAGGGTGTGCATGTGTTGTACATGTCCCTAACATTGAAATTTCTCTCTGCAACAGCCATTCAAAAGTCTTGAACTAAGTAGTAATGATTTTAACATCCAGAACCGAATTCCATGCAGAGTTTGTACCATGCCTCAGTGACAGAGTTATAGTCCAGTTGATGAGGTTTTACTGCACGCTTGATATTTGACTTTTCTGTGACTGAGTGCTCCTATTCACACTGATGAATTGAGCTTAGTTCATGTCAGTTTCTGTAAAGAATTAAGACACTTCTGTGTGGAGAGAACATAGTAGATGGAAGGTGTGAGGTTAATAAGAGAGAAAGAATGTTCAATTAGGACTTTAAGTCATTCAGTACAAGTCTTTTCTGGTCAATGTAGTTTGAGGGAAAACTTCATTCAGGGAATCAGAATGCCTTTCTGCTCTATTTCAGTCAGAGAGCTCCAAAATATTTGCAAACATTCTTAATGAGAAATATTTTTTGTTTTTATGGGTTTTGCTGCCCTCTGCTGCTGTGTTTCAAAAACCTAGGTAGTCTGCATGCTTAGTCGTGCCTCTTAGCTGAGCATGTGACGTTAAATAGATTAGGTAGCTTAACTTAATTCTAATTAGAATTTAAGCCAGTTAGGAAGAGTTTTAAGAAACTGACATAAGCCACTTTTTAATCCAAAAATAAACATTTGTGAATAGTCTTACAGTGTTACAAATTAGTGCAAGCTTGTATATAAACTAACTTTGAGATAACCTGTATCAGTGTGATATTTAAGAGATTCTAGTTCTGTTTCGTTGTTACTAGCGTTACAAGTGACTGCAATTGCAGTTCCAGCAGAGGTGTTGTCGCCAAAATTGTGCAAGGATTAGAAATCCTTCATTGTATAATCTCTTCTGGGTAGCACAGTGATGTGGATTTCGTATTTCAGGTCTGGTACCAGTATCAATATCCTAAATGTTAATTTGCTTTGAAATTTGCTTGCTGTGGTTTGGCTTTTTGTTCTTAAAGCTATTCCTTCCTCAACAGCCTTAGAACGTGGTCTCTTGAAAACCCTCCAGAAACTGGATGAGTATCTGAACTCTCCTCTTCCTGATGAAATAGATGAAAATAGCATGGAAGATATTACAATTTCTACTCGCAAGTTTTTGGATGGCAATGAGATGACACTAGCAGACTGCAACCTGCTACCCAAACTACACATTGTCAAGGTGAATGACTTGTATGTAGTTACGTGACAATTAAGGAAAAAAATGCTTATAGTCTATAACATTCTGGAGTCCAACTCATTTCAACCATGCTCCCATGTAAATTTAACTGCAATATTAACAGTACATGAAGGTACTGTTCACAAAGGCTTTAGGGGTAGAGCAGCTGAATTCTATGAAGGCATGAACCAATAGACAAGTCAGGTAGTAGATGATACAGTGGGACAAGCTAAATCCCATTTTACTGCACTGACCAATATGGTCGCAGGAGGAAGTTGGAATACATAAATGAATGAGGTAGAAGAAGGAAATTGAACATCGTGTGACCAGGTAATGTTGAAGTGGATGTCCTCTTTTACAGGTAGAGAAAACTGCTCTAACAGTAACAGTGTAAACAACTCGATGCAGGAGAAAAAAAAAAGGCAAGTCAGAGGTCTAGAAAGGAGGAAGTAGCACAGGATAACTACAGGAGTGAAGATGTGCCTATGTAGTCATGGGTTGGTTTCTTTTCACTCACTCAAGTGATCTTTGACAGTTTTGTACTGCAGATGGAGCCATAGATTAAGCTTTTGCCTGGATACGGAAGTATTTACTTTGGCGAGGACAGAATTAAAGACTACATGAGGCAGTATGCTGCCAGGTCCAGGCATATCCCGGAGGGGCAGGTTCTACAGAATCGAGAAGTGACTCTGAGCATGTTGGAAGGGTAACATAGCAAGAGAGTGACGAGGGATGAAAAAGTTTTTTATGCTGAAATATATACATTTATTATTTTCTTTTGTTCTAGGTGGTGGCCAAAAAATATCGCAACTTCGAGATTCCCAAGGAAATGACAGGGATTTGGAGATACCTGACAAATGCTTATAGCAGGGATGAATTCACCAATACCTGTCCTGGAGACAAAGAAATTGAAATAGCTTACAGTGATGTAGCCAAGAGACTCACTAAGTAAACAACACTTGCAAAAGAGATGACTTCTTACGTATTCCATAACAATGCTTCTAACAGACTGCTCTTTTCATATAAGATAGCAATTTTTTTGCATGAACTTGCAGTTATTCAAAGTTAATGGTGGATAGACCAGGTACAGTAATTACCTAAAGTTTGCAGACTTAATTATAGCCTTGTTTTTCCTTACCTCTTTTCATAGCAAGTCTGAATATCATTAACGCAGTTATGTTAACGTTGCACTGGGATAACTCTAGATTCTTTAACATGAAGAGTTACCTTGCCCCTGCTACTTTTCCTTGCAAACATTTGGTCCCTGTCTATGAATTGGTCTAGGATACTGTCTTGCTATATGGTACCAGGAATATTTATGTATTTTGGAATTTATTGCTTTTCCAGAAGATTTATACACAGTTGTCATATCTACAACACGTTGAACTGTACCTGTTCATCTATCCTCTTTGCATATAGAAGGGAACTTACCCAGAAAAGACATTTGCAGAATATTTGGCTTTTTTAAAAAAAAAAAAAACAAAAAACAAAAAACACACATTTCTCTTGGATTTGAAATCACAGTGATGGTTGAGAGTGGACTCAAATGTGAAACTTGGATTTGAATGACCTCAAACATCAGGAAGTTTGAATCTAGGCTTGTGCACTATAGCCAGAAGAAGCTCGCAGTTCAGAGCTAGCATTTAGTTATGTCTTCAAGAGTTTGAGATTAAAAAAAAAAAAAAATCATCAGCTTACACTTGCCCCAAGTTCTGAGTTGCAGCAAATAACTGTCAGGATGCCCTTTAACATCATGAAACCAAAAGAATTGGATGCTTGCCATCTGTTCACCTTAAAAATTGCAAGTGGCTTTCTTTTTGGTAGTTAAGAGCCTTTATTTTGTATAGGTCTTTCCGGTGATATTTACTTAAAAATCTTTGCTGTCGTAAACAAAACATGTAAACATTAGTGTCATAGTTGATAGATAGCTACTGTATATGGTGAATAGCAGTGCAATGATTAGTGATATAAAACTGAACACTGATAGTCGTTAAAGTTGGAGTCTTTCTGGGAACTTTCTTAAGCTATTTTTTTCCTGAAGAAAGCTAAAGTGACCTTTAAAGATAACATTTGCCTTAAATTATAGTATTCCTTTTTTTTTTTTGAAAGGAAACTTATTAATTTCTCTTATAAAGAAATGGTGCGTGAAAACAAGTCTGTACATTGAATTTATCCTGATTGCTTGTCTGTGCACCTGGATTGCAACTTTGCATAATCGTAATCATTGCACTACTATACATAATCTTTTTACAGCAACACTGAGGAATAGCACTGCATTTTTTTAAAACAATTTTCAAATATTTCTAAACCAGGTGAATAGTTTTCTTGTTTAAGATTAAAGATTTTGATGCATGAAATAAATTGCTAGGTTATTTTTTAAAAGGCCATCATAAACAACTCCAAAGAAAGCTAGACTTATATACCTATTTTTTTTTGTGAAGATACTTTTATATTTAACTGATTTTAGAAGCTGGAAAGTGCTATTCCTGTTAGGTTGTTCTTGGAATATTTAACATTCTGCAATAACATAAAAATGCTCACATAAACACTTTTATACACTAATTTTTTTTTGGTAAGCACTGGTTTTATGAAAACCAGCCTGACTTTTCTAAGCATCCTGCTTTTGCTACTTTATATACCCATGATGTTAGCTTGACATAGAAAAAGTAGAGTAAAAGATCTGTATTTGTATACATGGCTTGTGGTGCCTTGTTTTGCCTTCCTAGAACTAGAATTGCAATATAAAGGCAATTAGCAATCCTGTTACATGTCTTTCTAAGACAACCGTAGATACACTTAGACCCTATTATAACTTACTACAGCAGTGTTGAGGCACAGAAAGTAAGTTCTGCAGGGTGACCTGGTTAGGAAGAATTAATTGTAGCCTTTTAATAATTACTGTATTCTAATGTCACGTTCTCATCCTGAATAAAGTTTCTCAGCCATAATAATCCTTCGTAGGGGTTCAGTCTTTGATACGTGGCATCTAGAAAAAGGAACAACATCCTCTTTTGTTAGAGAAGAGCATTTTTAATGACACAGAGTTTAAAAAAAAAAAAAAAGGAAAAAAAAGCCTTCATTATTTTGGTGCTCCTTGCCATCCTGTAGTTAACCTTTAAAAACAGTATAGGAAGCAATGTAATTGTGGGCATAGTTTTGTTAAATTTTTAACCCTGCTTTAAAACCTATATCGTGATGGCCCTTAGCTGTCTGAGGTTGTAGTAATCAGGCCTTGCTCTTTATGAAAGCAAATTAGCCGTCATGTGCACGCTTCAATACACCAGGCAACTCTGTGCATATGAACATGAAAATGCTTTCATGCAGTTTTCTAGCGTGTGCTGCCTGCATATCAATGCACACAAATACTTAACTTGTTGAAACACCAGACATGTTGTCTTGTGTAGATAATATACTCTCTCTACTTTTTAGGCAATCTTCAAACACTTGTAATACATTATATTCAGCATTAAATATTTTAATGATTGTCTGAAAGCTTGTAAACAAAGTTGAAGCTCTTGCTGTAAGTAATGTATTTTTTATCTCAGTACAATGCAGTGTTGAGTGTTAGAGCCTTTCCCTTATAGGTGTAATTCAAATGAGGGCCAGGTTAGTAATTTCTAAGGCGATTACCTTATGATAGCTGTTAACTGTCCAACGTGAAAGGAATTGGTTACTTTCTGGCTTCCTATTGCACAGCTTTGTTGTGTTGTGGCAGAAGCTGGCCAGCCTCTTGCTGGCTTCAGCAGAGTCCAGGAATCTAATGGAGGGTGAGCTGCTTTCACCTTTGTAGGTGATCTTTTCGGAGCAGCACAGTATAGCTAGGCTGCTGTGTAAAAGCCTTAGCGTCTGGTGTGGGTAGAGCACTTTCATCTGGCCCCAATCACCAGCCCCACATTAATTAAAAAAGCCCTTTCATAACTATGTAAATTCTTGACTTCTGTCAACTTGTTTACAATCTGATCTTTAAATGCATTTTTAATTTCATCAAACAGCAATTAATCTACCCCCTGTTTAAATTTAAAATGATGCTTCTAGCCCCTTCTACAATTTAAAAACAGCAGTTACCCTTTCAAGTAGGCATTCCAGTTTGCAAGTTGGTTGCGTGTATTAGCATGCTGAATAACTTGCTCTATTCTCAAGCTGAAATATTCTTAATTTTCCATTAAAACAGGTGACTTCTGTTTCCTGAACATAAAGGGAAAATCCATCATCTTCACCCTGGTTTTGTGTGGGAGAACAGATTATAGTATGTGCATGATTTTTTTCTTAACAAAGCTTTACTGCTTGAAGAGATTCCTTATGTGTACCCAGCTGCCTGTTGAACAGGAGGCATGCGAACTTCTGAAACAGTTTCATGCACTCCAAAACCTTCCTATCCATCTACTGTTCACTGCTGGTCTGTGTAAATGTCCCTCATTGACAGTCACAGCCATGTAGCTTGTACGCTTGAATTTTCCCATAAAATTGGTGTTTTTTCCACAATGGGCATGTCTAAACTGGTTGAGAGTTGCGTGCAGTTCCATGATAAGAAGAGAGATGTAATCAAGATTTTATGCTAAAGTAGCAAATTAGCATTTCATCTCAAAGGAATACAGACATAAGTTGAAGATGCCTGAGCCAAACCCACTGATGCCTATCTTAATGTAGAACAAAAAGTGGCTAAGTACAGTCAACTTATTTTTTACTCTTTGCCACTCAGAATACTATCTGAACACATCCAATTAATATCTTCAGAAGAAAGCTTTATCCCAAGTGAAAAATATTTAATCTGCCTCAGAACCTGTGCCACTATTACGTTTTGTTTCTGGAGGGAGGAGGTGTGAGGATGGGAGAAGAGTGGAGCAGAATAGGATATAGAGACTCCCAAGACAAGATATCAAGAATTGGAGCATTGTTTGCAGAAATACTTGAAGAGTTGATACAAGTTATTGTAGTTTGCTTATGTCTTTCACTCTCTTGAACGTCTTTTACAGATATACCAGTATACTGCTGGCAGCTATTGTTAAAAATAAAATTATATTTTCACTACCGAGCAGATTTTCTATTGTTTTTGAAGACTAAGTTCCTGTATGTGTAAGCTATGACATGAATGTGGTGTGCTAAACTACAGGAGAAGTTTTTAGTTGATTATACTCTCAATTTTTTGGCCTTCTGTTTTCACTTAAGGCAGAATACATACTGTTCTTTACATTATTACTAGCTGTAATGCCCCTTAACAAAGGAACAGAACAAATTGAAAAACATTAAATTCTCCTACAGAAACTTTGAAAAGGTTTATGTTCCCCCCTGGTCCCCCTTCCAGGTTTCCGCATTGTTAAGTATAAACTCTTAAGAATATAAATTTTGATAGCTTGTTTTTCTCCAGAACACTAGATACTCAAAGTTAAACTGGGAAAATTGATTAAAAATACATCAAAAAATTGTATTTTTTTAAACTTATTTATGCCCGAATAATCCACTAAAAATAGGCATTTCAAGAATTGAGACTGAATTCATGTCTCTACAGAAATCTCGGTTTATAGATTTTTGGTGCTCTTATTCTGAGTTTCAGCCCTGGTTCCATACTGTCTTTTGCTTGCAAGTATGTCTAAACTAGTTGTGGTAAACACCATACACCCCTGCTTTTAATCTGAGTGTAAGTAGGTATTAGGTCTTCAGGGCAGAGACCACCAGCTGCTAGTGGAAGTTTTCTTCAAAACTTCCTAAGTGTTATCATGTCAATCTCTTGTCTGTCTTGTGAGTGTTTGAGGTGCATCTTGGGTCTCATTTTGTTTTTGAAAGGAAATGTGTGGAATCCAGAAGACGTTCCTGGAGCCTGTAATCTGGGATGCTATCATCTGGGTTCAAGCGTGTGCAGGAAAGCAATGGCTGTACCTGAAGGAGCAGGAAATCCAGCAATTAAACCCTTGGTAGGATTACATGCTTGTATCCCTGTATTATTTTACTGACCATGAGGTCTGTGATCAGAGCTGGGTTTTGCAATGAGATTTCCAGTTACCTTCAGTTTGGTCACACAGTTCCATGAAATGCAACTGTGCGGACCATAAAGTAAGATAATGCGCTCTTTGTGTGAAGAGCATACAGAAAGGGAATGGTGTGAAGCTACGAAGATGGTGTTTGTCCTGAAGAGCAAAAACAATAGTCCTAAGATAAATATTTTGTATAATTAAAATTTGCTGCAAGTGCTGCTTTCATCTAGCTGATAACCTTTCTATTTTTTGCTAGATGTTGTTTTAAGGCATTTCAGGTGCCCAGTCTGGTGCGGAAGGTTCTTACTGGATGTCCTAGCAAGAAACAGATGGATTTTGGCTTCAGTGAAAGCTATGGGCCCCATTCCCAAACAGTTCTGTGTAGCTGCTGACTGTGAGCAATGGAGAGAACTTGAGGGGAGCTAGGTGAGGCTGAATGTTTCATGTCTATTTCTGACCACTGCATTCTCCCTGTTCTCTCATCCAAATAATTATGAACTTGATGTAAATCTAGGTTTCATAGCTCTGGCTTATCTCTCCAAAAATATTACTGTGTTCCCTAGGAGAATTAGTATGGAGATCTCTTGCAATGAACTGCAGTGGTGTAGGATTTCAACCACCTAAATTATGGTATGTAGTAATTGTGAAAACAGTCAGTATCTGTTCGGCTCAGTTGCAAGGGCTGAGACCAGTGGAATCTGAACTGCAGTGACTATTGTGCTTTGTCACTCATCTTCCTCTCCTGTGCCGCCTCTCCCAACACCAACAGGCTTTAGCTAGACCCCAGTTATATTTGAGTATTCTTGTTTGTACTCTGGCCTATTTTGACTGAACTTAATCACAAAATGGCTTGGGTTGGAAGGGACCTCAAAGATCATCCAGTTCCAACCCCTCTGCCTTAGGCAGGGACACCACCCACTAGATCAGGTTGGCCAAAGCCCCATCCAACCTGGCCTTGAACACCTCCAGGGATGGGGTATCCACAACTTCTCTGGGCAACCAAGCCACAGGAAGATCTGGAGATCTTAAGTGCTGGTTCATCTTAAGTGTTTTTTTAATGGCATTGGCCTTGAAGTATTGGCATCTTGTATGGAAATACTGTTTTAGATGCTCATCACCTTATTTTTGTGATGTTTCACTGAAGTTCCTAGAAATAAGCTAGCATTTTTTTCCAACATAAACGGCTATACGATTTCCTGATTTTGTTAGTGTATTTTATGCAGGTGTGTTGCTCGCGTTTCAGAAGATCTGATTTGTCTTGGTTCATTCCTTTAGCAATGAGCACACTTTATTCAAACTCAATTTTTTTATTGCAAAGAGGCTAAAACACTATTTTCCAAAAGTTTCAGTAATACTAATTAGGTGTGGAAAATCCAGAAACAGTTCTCAAATTACTTCCTCAAATCAGTTTTCTTATAAACAGCAGCAAAATACAGTAGCTACAAGGCCAAGGAGAGCCTGCTAGTATCTCTGACTACGTGCTGGTGTAGGAATAAATCAATTTGTCAGAGTGCAGTTGAGATTTTTATGGAAGGAAAAAGAAAAGTGGACAAACCTTTGTATTCAGTGGGATAGAAAAGGAACTCATTTGACGTGGTTGCCTGAAGGCTTTTGGACACCCATTACAATGAAAGCTAAGTATGAGCTGAATGTCTAAACATTTTTGCTGTCTCTGAAAGTCTCCAGGAGAAAGGGTGGATGTAGTGACTCATTAATCAAGAATATGTTTAACTGTAGTGGTTCCTAAACTCCTCTCTGTGAATCGCAGGTGGTGCATGATGCCAATGAGAGTTTTTTTATGGCCTACATGAAGCAGGGGATAGTGTTAATGAAAGGTGAATGGTCTGTGAGAAGCCGACAGACATTTTAATCACAAGTCTTTGGGAACTGCTGCTCTAGGGATTTACTTCGGTGAATTTTCTTTGCAACAGCAAGATTCACCTGGAACTGGTGAATAGCTCGCGTCCAAATGCTTGGTTTTGTGGTGGTCTAGTGTACTCAGTAGGTATAGTGTGAGACTTAATGCAGTTTAATGAGAAAAAAAGTGCAGTAACACTGGCAGTAACAAAGCTCTTTAGCCTGGGTTAGTATTTTGCTGAGATTACCACAAGTGTGTCGTGGCTGAGCAACTTGGGGTTGTGACTGCCGTGTTCAAAATTAACCAGAGATCAGGGAAAGTAATACATTTGTCACGATAAATAACTTCTGAAACATAATAAACTTAAGATGACTTAAACAGCTGCCTGTCTTTTAACTGTGTGAGAGAAAAATGAAAGGTCTGGAGGTACGTGGTCTTTCTCTCTGCAGGTACGTGGAGGTATGTGGTCTTTCTCTCAGCATTTGGTCTTGCTAAACTTCTTGTGAGCGCTCAGAGCTGATGCTGGATGGTTTCCAGAGCCAGAAAAAGAGAACTCATGATTCTTTGACTCAAGAGAAGAACTGCTGTGTTCTTACCACTGGACAGAGAGATGAAAACAGTTGCTAAACAAAGATCAAACGTGAACTTTATAAACAAACAAAATTGATGCTAAGGGATGTCTCGGCTCCTTTGCCTACGGCAAAGGGCTTGGCAGGACCTAGGAGAATGACTTTGTCAGTTTGCACATGGAATTCTTATTTTAAAGAGTCTGATTAAAGTGATATGGCTCCTCTTTTATTCTGGTTAAAATGACCTTTTCTGTCCATGCATTGGTAGAATGTACCAAAAGATGTAGGGTAGAGGAGAACCCTTTTCCAGTGTTGAGCTCTAGATGTTGAACGTGGCAAAGTTGTAAGTGATGTGTGATTAAAAAGCTGATTCTAAGAAGCTGAAGAAGCTGCTGTTAATAGTAAAACACTCCAAGGCAGCAGGTTTGCTGCTGTGCTAAAGAGGAAGCTTAGTTACCTGAGAGAGGTGCCTGCAAGGCAGAGCTGGGCAGTAGAGTGGGTTCTCTGTTTTGGTGCCCATTTGAGTCCTGTTCCAATCCTATCTTCTGATGTGCCCATTAGTAATACAGGACTGTGGCTTTCAGAAATCTTTAGTCAGTATCTTAAAAGATCCTGGTGGTCAGAGTGAGAGCAGAACCCAGGCACAGGTAGCTGTTCTTTTTACCTTTTCTTCTTCTCTCAAAATGTGACAAACTAGAAACGGGAAGCTTGTTGGTCAGACTTTTGCCCAGCGTGTAAACCTAACAGTCTTGACTGCCCCTACTTGTTCCCAGCATTAAGTATCATCTGTCTGTGACAGCTTCTGCTGTTATTGCTCCTTTAGTTCCATACCTCTGCTGCAGCGTTTGCTGTGTGATGCTATAATCTGGATGTGGAGCATGGCTGCGGCTGGCTCCTGGTTTTAATTTAGAGCAGCCCACTTGCAGCCTCCTGGCGAGGCAGACAGCTGCAGTCACCTTAGTGCCTGGTAGCAATGAACCCCACCTTACAGCCTTCTCCCAGAGGCCCAGTTGCTCTGTGCTTGTCATGCTGTGTAAACAGCTTTCCAAGGAGAACTTACACTTCTGAATGCTCCAGCAGCTATGTGGGATGCCAGGCAAAAGGTAAAGGCCCCTATCTTCTTCCTGAACAATTTACTGCCTCATAAAGCTGTAGAACTGGGCTTTGTGAGCTAAGTCAAGCTGTTACTCTGCAGCTGTAGGATCTTTGGAAGTTGTTTTGGGGATGAATTTCTTGTAGAGTAAATTGTGTAAGAACTGTGGTCTTAACAATAGTTCCCTGGACTCGATGCAAGGGGACCTGGGTTAATTTCTTGCCTCTTTTCAGCAAGCTGTTTTCCTTTGTGCTGTCTGCTTTTTGCTTTCATAAAAAGGGAGTGATTTCCATTAAAATATTTTAGTAGTGCTTTCCATCTGTAGATACCAGTGAGGAAACTTGAAGGAGAAGAAGGTATCCTGGACAGTCATGTCCCTGTGAGATCCAAGGAAGGGCAGAGCTCAGCTGCTGTATTGGCACTGGCAGCAGAGCTGGCCTAAGCACATGCAGAGCTCCAGACGAGTTATGGCACTGCTGCACCCTGCCTAGTGTCAGCAGGCTGTGGGGTGAAGAGGAGAGCTGAGGTTGCTGCAGCGGAGAGGAGTGCTTGAGGACAAGGGCATGTGCCATAGGGAAACTGGCTTCTATTAGCTCTTCTGGTCACAATGACTTCTGTTTATTTGCTTTGCTGGCTCACTGAGAACGAAGTTACATCGGTGTAACAAAGCTGTGTTAGCATTCATACTGATTCTGTGGCTTGTAGCTGAATTTTTTCATTTGATCTGGCTGGGATGATCTGCATCCATGGGCTCCTGCTTTGGATATGTTTGAAACAGACCCATATGATGAAGCTTGTGCTTTTCTTGTTATTCAGGGACCGGGACAGCATAAAATGCTGTTTGCGTGCAGGGTGGCATTACCTGTGACAAATGAGCATGTGAAGCCAGGATACACCATGCAAGGTCACAGGGACACAGGGCAGGAGAATGCTGAGAGTTATTACAACTCCTGCTTGTGTATGTGGGTTTAAGGTGTAGGCAGGCATATGCTGCTTCAGCTACTTCTTAATTTTAATTTCCTCAGGCAATATTTCTTATGGGGACTGGGAGTTCCTGTAGTTTGTGTTTTTATTAAGGCAGTGGTTGGCTCTTTGTCTTGCTGCACCCACTTGCCTAGGAATCAGATACACTACAGCACACTCGCATTTACTGCAGGCATCATACGAGGGGTTGACAGGTTCGAAGTATTCAGCATGAGATTTTTTTCAAGGGGTTCTAACTATTTTCAGAATGTTTCTGGACTTTGAACCAGAATCAACCATGAAGTAAAATTTGCCATAGCAAGACCGTGGAATAATGCTGCTCTGATCATTGGGTGAGTTCTGTGCTAATCTGTTGAAGAAAGAAATTTTGCACACTTGCAGGATGGAGATTGTTCCCGGGTCCCAGCTACCTGCCCTGCAGTCACAACGTGTGACAGACCAGTTCAGTTAGTCTAGGATCCTTTCATACTAGTGGGCAGTGAAAGATGCACACGAGCAAACTTTCTCACAGTGTGACTAGTCCACAGGGCAATGCAATCCACAGTTATTAGTGTGCAAAATCCCTTCTCAGACTTGCTCTGTCCTTCCCCTCCAGATGAAACTTTCCCTATGGGTAGTTATTCTGTAACTCATTACAGCAGAATTTGCTGCTTTTCCCATGAAACTTCCTGCTGCAGGCTGGATTTTGCAGTGGTTACTGCATTGGTCTGACCCAGTCGGCATTTCATAGCATCTTTGGGAATGTGAAGGATTTAGGGAAGTCTGGGGTAAGGAGGAAGGTACCACTCAAAATGTGCTGTAGGTGATGAGAAACTTGCTGGGGGCAAGTGAACAGGGGCTCCTTGGGGTGGAATCCTGCCTGTGAGCCTCTAGAGAGGAGACGCAGGTGCTTGACTGTGGGTCCAAATGGTTAAGCCTGTGCTTAAGGAGGGAGAGGCTCCTGAAAGTGTTGGATGGTTGTAAGAGAAGGATCCTGAGTATCATAACGCGACTCAATGTATTGGAAGCCTTTGAAGTCTTCTCCTGACATCCATCCCGTACCAGCATCTTTCATCCTTCGCCAGCGCTTCCCCAGCTGAAGCTATTAAAGGGAAACTACAGAAGCCATAAATCTTAGCTGTTAACATCTCCAGTGGTAAGATTTCACAATGAGTCCAAGTTGCTGCAAAAGATAAGAGAAGGCCTTGAAACCAAGGCAAGTTGTGACTGGTTCCCAGGAATAGCTGAGCTTCACAGCTTCGTTGGGGGTCCCTCCAGGTTACTTGCTCACAGGCACTGTAGCTGGCTCTGCTGCTGACTCCGGGTGCCCTTGTGTGAGTCACCCAGCGCGTGTCTGCATCATGCAGCGCAGCCGGGAGGAGAGGTCCCCCGCTGTGACCTGACCCGAAGGGGTGAAGCAGTATCTGGGGTATGCTGTATGGAGGTCAAACAACCCAGCTGCAGTGCTGTCCTGCCGTGATCGCACTGCTTCCAAGGATTGATCTTATGTCCACAGGGAGCTGATCTTATAAATGCACCCATTTTGGTGGAATGTGGGTGCATGTCAGGGACCCCCTTTGCATGTGGAGGGTGGAGTGCCTCTCCTGGCATTAACAGAAGGTCTAGGAAGGAATCCAGGAGTCCTGATTCCCCAGGATCCCTGATTTGGCCCCACTGTCTGGTTGGAACGGGCAGCGAAAGGTGAGGATTTTTTTTCTGTATCCTTACATTAAGATAGTGGCTGGAAGGCTCCTTGCTTTATCGGGAGTGTTGGTTCAACAGAGGAGAAGAACGCAGCCTGAATTGCTAGATAGCAAATGGGAATGGTTCCTGGGAATGTTTCCTTAAGTAACTGGGAGCGTTGTTAGTGGGCAAACTGGAATCAGTGCTACATTCATGATCTTATTTACACCCTTGCTGTGATCCTGATCTCTGCCCAGCCTAGAGTGCATATCTGTACAGAGTTCACTTCAGTATAAACACTTGGCTCTGCAGAATGTGTCGGTACATCACATCGTCTGCCAGGCGCCTTCCTGAGTGAGTTTTCATGGGAGACTTTTTTTTTCTCATGTCATCTTCACAGCACCAGTCTGGCAAGGCTGCTCCTTCCAGCTGAGCAGCTGGCCAGGAGGGAGAAGAGGGGTCTGCAGAGGAGAAGGCCGGTTACCACGTGAGAGGGCTGTGGCAGAACAGTCAGTCATCTTTGCCCTCTCCATGCCAGAGGCTCTGTTTTCCCATCAGCACTGCTTATTCCCACAATTCCCATCAGGAGTGGCAGTAGAAGAGAGAAAACCTGCCTCAGTGTGCCAAATGTTGCTCTGCAGATGCAGCTGTTCGATGGAAGGCCTTTGCCATTTCTGTGAAACCACTTTCCTGGCTGGGTAGGTGAGAGAACCTGCCACAGCGTTGGTGTTGGAGCACAGGGCTCAGGCTGCCCCTGGGGTCTGTCACTTTGTGCCACGCAGAGCACAGGCTGGGCTGAGAGGAAAGCAGTGGTGTCAAGTGGAGGGGCACGGGGCATCTCATCACGTCTGGCCAAAGCCCTCCTGAAAACAGCCCCGACCTGCAAACCACTCACTCAGTCCTGCCAGTTTCATTGGCTTTGCTCTGCCCACTCTCTTCCTCCAGGCATTAAAATGATTCTCTGAATAATCTTCCATTTGATTTTCTTGTTTTGATGTCTCCCCAGCATCACCAACTTAAAGCTGCCCTTCTGCAGGGAGACTGCCTGCCGCACTGGCCGCACGCTGCCCCTTGGGGCTGCACTTTTCCATCCCGTCACATGCTATGCTGTGGGGAGGCTGGTGTGCGCAGAGGGCAAAGCAGACCCACTTGGACCCAGGAGAACTTCTGCATCTGGCACTAACACCCAGACAAAGCCAAGGCTCTGAGGAGACAAATGCTGCATCTAGGAGTTCAGATCAGCAGCTGTTAATGAAAACCTCAGCAAGGCAAGAGGCTTCAGAGCTGCTGTTGCCTTTCAGAGATGACTTTGTTCCCCATCAGGGCATATGCATTGCTGCCTTGGACCTTTTCAGAAAAGGAAGACTCAATATTGGCTACACAAATTAGGTGGGCTTTTTTTTTTTTTTAAAGTTTTTGAGCTGAAAACCAAATCTTCAATGTTTGATGCCCTGCTGATAAACTGGAGACCTGCTAAGCCCTTCCAGGCACTGGGTTAGTGCAAAAGTGCACAGTCCTCGCCTCTCAGTGCCTGCTCTGAGCAAATGGTGTGGATCTCAGGGGATCAGGACTCCTGGGTCTGCTCCTGGCTGTGAAGTTCTGCTTCCTCCTCTCTGTGCAAAAGGGGTCCTCAAGGCTCTGGAAAGCATGTTAGTACTTCAGCTTGTCTGTCAAGGGTCTTCCTGAAAGATTGTTTTCTTGGGGGACCTTTTTTCCCCCACTACTGTACAGCATTCGTCTTGCTCACTGCAACCTGTATACACCAGGCGTGGATCTCATCAGAGACCACTGGTTCTGCAGCCAGTTTTGCTTTGGGGTCAGTCTGGGGCTCTGTTCCTGTGTGTATTGGCTCTTCCAAAAACAGTGCAGAAGGCAGCGTCTGCTTCAGTTTCAGAGGTGGGAGAGGACCCCCAGAAGGGTCTGGGGCACGTGGTGGCAGATGGGGAGTGAAAAGCCTTGGAGCTGCCAGAAGCTTCTTTGTGTCTGCGTGAGATCCAAGCGGCTTTACTTCAGTAGGGAAATGCAGGATGCAAACAAGGCAAGGCACAAACTTTCTGCTGGTGGTTCAGCATCTGTGGATTCCGGCCTGCCTTGTGTCCGGCTGTGTTTTTCAAGCTGGGAAGCTGGTGAAATGCCTGCTCCTGGGAGCCTGCTAGCTAGCTCACGTTAGCGTTGTGTTTGAAGAAGTTGACAGCGGGACCGACAGCGTAATGAATTGCTGCGAACCTTCCGTTTCCGCAGCATCCCTGTCCCTTACACCCCTTCGTGGCTGGAGGGGGGGGAGGCGGTGGCAGCGCCCCGCGGGGCCGGCAGGGGGCGGCCTCGGCCCGGGAACCGCGGCCCGGCCGGGGGCACCGAGCAAGGCCCGAGCGGGGAAGGGGAGGGGAAGGAGGGCGAGAAGCACCGCGGTGCCGCTGCCTGGCCCCTCCTGACAGCGGGGGGCGTGCAGGGGATGGGGGGGTCGCCTTGGGGAAATGCGGAGAAAGTTTCCTCCCCGCCCCGTAGGGCCTGTGCCGCATCCCCGGGGCGCTGGTGCGAGTCTCGCACCTCCAAGCGTGCAGGTCAGAGATGGCCACAGATGCACATCGGGGACCCTTCTGGGTGGGTGCTTGCTTTCCTGTGCTGTCCTCTAAGTGTTAGGTGTCCTCAGCTGTGAGTGGAGCACATGGATGCTCTTAAGGCTGAAGTCAGAGGTGCCCACACAGGCGGGACCCCATATGAGGCTGTGGATTTTTCTGGCAAGTTTGTGTTGTTTTGTCCAGCTGCACCACAGATCGGATCCCTCCTCATGCATCAAGTGAGGAACACTGGAAATCGATGGGTGTATATGGTTGCTGTGGTAGGAGTCCCCATCCTCAAAATGCCACAAACCACCAAGACGCCTCTGTAGCCTGGCCAAAGCACAGCTCCAGATCTGGGCAGTTTCTGAAGACCCCTGGGGCAAGCTACAGAGCAGGTCTGCTGACCGAAGTCTGTGTGGTGCCTCTCTGTCAGGACAAGTGCCTCTTACCATGGTATTTCTGAGACCATCTCATTCCACAAGGCGTTTCTTTGGCCTGTTCCCGTTGGCTTCCCACAGAGGAACCTGAAGCACGG
Organism: Cygnus olor; assembly: GCF_009769625.2. Taxonomy (NCBI): domain Eukaryota; kingdom Metazoa; phylum Chordata; class Aves; order Anseriformes; family Anatidae; genus Cygnus; species Cygnus olor. Next base: position 336,242 of record NC_049191.1, on the reverse strand, counting down.
CTGGATGCCGGTGTGGTTCCTCTTGCTGTGTGCTGTCTGTGCAGTGCCCAGTGTTAATTAGCAGAGCTGAGTTTAGGCTCCTGAAATGACCTGTGCTGGGCTCCTGCCCCGCCAATGGGACGTGGCTTTCATGACACTCGGTCACTAATCACAGTGATCGTGGTCCATATGGCAAGCTGGGTTGATGGAGCTCTAGTGAAGCAAGGAAGTTCCCCGCTGCAGGTATGCAGTGAGGCTTCAGGGTCAGTAGAGTACTGGTGGAGAAGAAAAAAATACCTCTCTCTCCTTGGTCTCTTCCACAGTACTCATCAATCCATTCTAGAAAAAGCTTAACAGTGAGATCTGAAGGTCTCATGTCCCCATTTTGCTGGCAATAGATGGGACAGGTAGGGTGAGGGTGGGGGAGCCAGGAGTTACCCCAGCTCTCTCAAGCTGGTGCCCTTGCTGCTTAAACAGTGTGGCCACTCTTGTTAACCACAGCAGATGCTCAGAGACTCTTTGCTGCTGTCTGGCCGGGTAACTGTCCTCACTTTGTGCTCCCCAGGCTCCATCACAGCCATTAACATGTGGAGAAGTTAGATACACATTTAGTTCATATTCTTTGCTATTAGCAGGTTTCTATAGATGCCACAGAAGGCATGTTATTAAGGCAGATGAAAGGCCAAGGAACGAGTTTGCTGTGCTTGTGCATGCCCATGGGGTGAGTTTTCTACCCCTCCCCCATTTTTATTGTGTTCACCCTGCATCAAAGTTGCTTCGAGAAGCAAGCAAGCTCTCCAGAAAGGCCCTGCAATGGTGGTAATGGAGCAAAACCACAAAGTGTTTCACTGCTTGTGAAGTAACAGACTGATGGCTGGGCTGAGCCAAGCTGACAGGTTGATCTTTTGCTTCCTGCAGCCTGTTGTTCTAGTGAAAAAAAAGGCAGCCCCGCTCCTTCCTGGAGGCTCTTCCACCAGCCCCGCTTGCTTGCTGACTCTTGCATTCCTCCTTCCACATGTTAGATTAATCGCTCCAGTTGGAGCCTGGTGTGACTGGGCAAGGCAGGACATTCTGCTGTTGACATTGCTGCTTTTGACTAAGTTTTGGACTCACCCTGGCCAGTATGTGTGGGCAATCTCCTTGTGGAGTTTGGCCACTCCCTGTCGCAGGCACAAAGGGAAGCTGGAGCCCCACTGTACATGCACATGCTCTCTGTCGGGGGGGATTTCTCTTTGCAGAACCATGGCTTTGCTGTAGATACCAAAGGGGCAGCCATGTCCCGAGCTGGGCAGCAGCAGTCTGGACAGGTTTGGTAAGAAATGCAGCTCTGTGTCCTGCCTTGGGACTGGGAAACTGCTGCGGTGCAGCTTTTGGGTAGCGGGCAAAGCAATGTCTTGGTAGGGGTCTTGGTGGAACTGTGGACAAGGGGTCTGCTGCTGCAGCACTGGCCAGGTCTCTGCACAGCCTCTCCAGCCTCTTCTGCTGGCTGTGCAGCTGCCAGAGGCTGCTCTGCCTTTGTGCATACTTGGCATCACACCTGGAGCTCTCGTGCACCTCATCTTGGAGAGCTTTTGGCTGAATGTACCCTCTACAGACCTAAATCAGTCGCACAGCTGCACTGGACCTTCCTTCAGATCTACCCCTTAGGATCGCCAGCCCTCAAAAGAGGAACCTGGCTCCTGCCTTGCCCAGCTCAAACCATGCATGGGAAGACGTTGGGAGAGGCTGTGCTGCAGCTTCAGGAGAGTGGAAGCTTTCCCCAGGGTTTTTTCTGGGTGGTTCTGCACCGCTTTGGTTGCTGTGCTGTCCTGTGCACGTCTGCCCCAACCGAGAAGTCAGGGCTGGAGGCTGTAAGGTCAAACCTCAAAGGTAAGTGGCTATTTCTGGAATTTCACAGAAAGGAGGCAGACATTGGGAGCCTCAAGCAGGATACACGAAGGGACATGGTGTGTCGTCTAGAGAAACGAGTAGCGGGAAGAAGCACAAATCCCCCCTGTGCAAACGGGAGCTGCGGAGGGGAACTGACGTCCAAAAGAGAGGACACAAGGTGAGGACTTTCCCAGCATCTCTGGCTTTGCAGCAGAGGCCTGAGTTGTCTCAGCAGGCTGGGGAGCCGCCACCACTGGGGGTGAAGGACGTGTTAAAGCACTCAGACAGATGTTTGTCTATGTAAACATGAGTGTGCCTTGGGCGAGGGAACAGGTTCGGCAGCTCCCTGGGCTCCAGCGCTGTTTCTCTGTGATTTGTATGCACATACTTGCTTGTGGGCACATTCATTCACCTATGTGCTTGTCCCACCATAAACACACGTTTGAGATCTGAACAAAAGTTCAAATACATATTGTCCTTGTTGCATTGTCATCTATTTCTAGTCTAGTTGAGCACTACAGTTTTGTAGTGCTTCTGGGTATGAGAAGGATTATACAAATGGAGCTGTTGTAGGACTGTAATTTCAGAGAATTTTTCTTACCATTAATTTTTTCTTTTCTTTCTTACTCTACTTAAAAACACACACACACACACAAAAAAAACACTTCTTTTGTGCACTTTGGACTGAGCTTGTCATATTTCTTAGAGTCTCCAGTGACTCCTTCATACTACAGACTTTCTGGAGTCCTTCTTGTTAGACCAAGAACTGCGTGATTCATTGTGTGCTGGAGATTTAATACTGCACGTAAAACATTCCCAGTTCAAATTTGTTTTCTTTCTTTCCCCCCTCCCCTCCTTTTTTTTTTTTTCCCTTCATTCTTGGCTTCTCACTTACATCCTGGAATTTTTTCACAAGATATAAAATAAATACATTCCCAAATATGTCCAGGAGGAAATGATCTGCTTGAATTTTTCAGCTCTTGTTTTAAGGCCTTGCACGGTTTGGTGCTGTTCACAGCTGTGTGTTGGGAGGCCATCTCCAGGCTCAGGGCTCTCTGAAGATGCACAGCATTTTGGGAGCAGCCCAGCCTCTGTGTGCAGTAGGGCTTCTGTGTTTGGCAACATGTGTTGCTTGCTGAAAACTTTTGGGGTTGCTTATCCAATGATAGAGGCAGATTTTTAGTGCCAACAAAGACTTTCCTGATTATTTAACATGGATGGCTTCTTCAGGTGACCTTTAAGGTCACCAGCCCTGTGATGGCATGTCTCATGCCAGCATTAATCAGCAGGTGCTTCACTGGTTTTGTCTGATATCACTTTTATGTTTAACAGCCACTCCAAGAGCAGTGGCCAGGGCCAGCTTCCTCTGAGGACAAAGTCGTCTGACGGGCAGTTAAGTGATGACTTGAACCTGGGAAGAAATACTTGAAGCCTTTAATTATTAGGTTGCCTTATGCCTGCCTGTAGCAAGGTGTATCGGTCCCAGGCTCTTCTTCATCTGCATTTTTTAAATGTATGGTAATGAATTCAAGTCCTTCAACCATGACCTGAGAATCAATTTTTCAAAGGAGCCCAAGGCTGGGTTTCCCAGGACTTGGTCCTTGCAGTGGGCTCTCAAAGACAGTCTAGTCCCTTCCCAAAGTCCTCGCAATGCCTGATTTCCAAAAGGAATGCAGCACCCCAGTGATTTCCATTGGCCGTGCTGTCCAGGGAGCGCTTTCCCAGGCACAGCGTGTCTGAAGCAAGGTGGTCCTGCTCGCTTTGCTGCCCAAGGACGTGCTGCCCGAAGCAGTACTTGCCAAGCCTGCAGGTGACGGAGTTGCATCAGCGTGGCACCTCACCTGCAGCTAGGGTGGATTAGCTTGGGTATAGCAGCATGTGAAGACACCTTGACCTCTCCTGGGCCTGGAGCACCTCCTGGTTCTGCACCATGCCCTGGGGACATGTCAGCCTGCTGGGTGTTAACAATATCACTGTCCCTGGGGGTGTTTAAGGAAAGGTTGGAGGTGGTACTTAGGGACATGGGTGATACTGGTGGTAGGGGGATGACTGGACCAGATGATCTTGCAGGTCTTTTCCAACCTTAATGATTTCAGGATTCTGTCACTTGCCTTTGACAGCTTCGGCCACCTCTGCTCCCTTCCAGCCCTCTCTCTTCCCACCAGAGCAGCAGGTTGCATTGCCTCTGGACCTTGTGTTGCAAACCTGTGAATCTTTCTGGCGGTTTGGGCCCCTGTGCTTAACTGGGCTGCTATCCCTCTGCTTGAGTGACTCGAGCAGCTCCTGTGTGTGTGAAGATATTTATATGGCCAGAAGCTTTCCTGCTCCTGTGCGTTGTGTAAACACCTCAGGGGGCTAATGCAATTCCTGGCTGCTGTCCCCTCTGCTCTGTTCAAGGAGCTGCCTGGAAAGGCAGCAATAAGTGCATGGGCTTTGCTTGACCGGTGTGTGCTGGGACAGGCCCAGCTGGGGAAGGCGGCCTGTCAGGCCCAGCCTGTGGGCAATGCTGGCGAGATGCCTGGGGCCTGGCTGCCATCGGCCTGGCGCCAGGCACGGTCCCAGGAGATGCAGCCAGCTGGTGCCCAAAATGGGCTTTGCAGGGTGGATTTTTTTTGGGGGGAACTCTGTTCCCAGACCCCCTCGTCCAGAAGAGACCTCTATAGCACCTCAACCTTGGAGCAATGAGTGAGCCATCAGCAAGTGCCTTTCTCAGGTATCCCTGTGCTGGTGGCCTCAGCTCCTGGTCCTATGCCAAGCTCTGTATGCCCAGAGAAGGGGCGTCTTGTCCTGCCTTGTGGTGCTTCCAAACCTACCCTTTCCTGGGGAAAGGAAGCGATGGGGTTGGTACCAGCTCAGCGATGGACTGGGGGCCATAGGTTCAGTCTCATCCTTTTTTCTTTAGCTTTGTCCACGGTCTTAGCTTCTCGTTGGCCATCAAAAGTCAAGAGGACTTTTCCAAGAGCAGCTTCTTCCACAGGTGCGTCGACTGCGTCCCTGCTGCCCCCTGTTCCGGCTGCTGCGGAACCCGCAGCAGAGGACCCTGGCTGCACACCCCACCGGGCGCAATCAGCCGCCATCGCGCCGTGGAGCCTGTGGTGGCTGTGGGCCGGCTCGCCGGAGCACCCCGGTGCTGCTTTCATTCACCAGCCTGTAAACACGGTGGTTCAGGCATTGCTTCAAGTGTGGTTCAGCCATCGCCGCTGTGGGGGCTGCAGCTTCCCGGCTGGGGTGGGGCTGGCAGCTGGGGGCCGTAATTGCTTCAGCCACCCAACTTTAATCCACCTATGTTGGTGAGTCAGTGCCCTGAGGGGCTCAAGTTAAGAGCTTGGGCTCACTATATATAGTCAGTGGGGCTGCTAGGAGGCAATTTATGAACCTGCCCCTCCCTGTTTGCTACCTGGGTAGCACAGGTAGGGAGAAGTACCCTGAGATGGGGAGTTAAGCAAGCCTGTTTTACTTAATGCTGGGACCAGACAAGGAGCCCGTGGTCAGTTGCCACAGTTCATCTGCGGCTGAGGCAACTTCTTAAACCACTTGAATTCACCCCGAAGCAGGCGCCTGGCTGCGCTGCCTCTTGGTGCAGAGCCTGCCAGGCACCAGCCCCAGGAGCCTGCGCTCCCCCAGACCCAAGGCTCCTGCTCTGCTCCTCGGGCAGGAGCCTGCATGCATTTCCACAGTGTGCTGGGGGCCAGGTGTCCTGGTGGCCCCAGTGGGGCCCTGCTGGCATTCCTGGCACCACGGCTGCCCCCTCCTGACATCCGTTCCCATTTGCAGCGGTCAGATGCTCGAGCTCATCTGCCAGCCTTGTCGCCCACCAAGCCCCAGCAGAGCCGTTGCCACACAACACACAGGGGTGAAGCTCCTGAGCACCAGAGGAGAGGAGCCAAACCTCTGCCACGCCAGGAGATGGAGGAGATGGCTTTAAATGGAGGCTTCCTTTGTGCCCGGCTTTGCTTTGTTGGCGAACAGCACTTGGCTGGTCACAGCAATGTAGCAACTCCCCAGCACACATGTTAGTGGTTTTGAGGGCTAAATTGGACCTTGAGAATTAGCAGCCTTGTAAGTCAATAACAACATGTCCTAATGAATGCAAGATGTCCCTAGGAAATGAAGGCTCCTTCGCTCAACTGGGATCCTGTGACTAGGAGAGGACCAGTAAACAAGAAGGAATGTTTCAACTGGAGATGAGCAGGAGATACAAAGTCGACATCTAGATTTCAAACACACCCCAAACGTGGGTGGTGGGGGGCACGAGCCATTTGCAGTTGTGAAACATGGCCCTCCGTCGCTGTCTGCCGTCTGAACGTCCCCTGCATTTCCCTTGGGTGGAGTGGGCTTTGAAAACCGGCTGCTAAATGCCACGTTGTCCCCCCGCCCCTCTCCATCACCGTGGGGTGGAATTACTCCCCGGAGCCGTCCCGCCGAGCTCGCAGCAGCGCCTGCCTTCTTGCGCAAGGGCTGTTTCCCTCTGCCCCCCCTCACAGCCTGCCTTCAGAAATGCGCCCTTCTGGCGAGGCCGCTCACGCCTGGGCAGCGCTGGATGCAGGCGCTGCGTACGGGAGGACGGGGCGAGGCTGCCCGTCCGAGTGGAGGTTTGCACCCGGGGCCTGGGCATGCTGTGGCTGCAGGGAGGAGGCGGCAGGGCAAGGGGCTGGTTTGCAGCTGGTGGCATCGTGCCTCTGCTGCCCCTGTGGGGGAAAGGTGCTGGTGGGGTTCTGTGCTGGGGCAGCCTGTGCTCAGCACAGACAGACAGATCTCGGTGCCATCTGTGTGGCTCTGCTCCACCAGGGGCCAGAGCAGAGGAACGGCAGGGCCAGCTCAAGCCTTTGCTTGCTGCACCTCTCCCACTGCCACGGACAAGCAGCTGCCAGCCGCTGCCTGCAGCCCATCCCAGCCAGTAGCTCCACACTTCCTGAACCCTCCCATCCTCAGCCCCGACAGCTGCTTTCGCTGCCTAATGCTGCACCACATGGAAAGCTCTTCTTTCTGTGGGTTTGCAGACTTGCTGCCTGATCCTCTCAGGGACTAGTGCTGTGCTGAATTAGGAGTTTAATTCCCAGTGCCCTGACATATATTTGATCATTCCTCTAATTGCACGTGACACGTACATGGGTCTCTGCTGTGTCAGAAACCAGCTGGAATGTCTTTCTGTCCACGGCTCTGGGCCTTGAAGCATTCACCACCATGCCTTCTGCTGACACCCCCAGTATAATGCGATCCAAATGTGTCCTGTGCGAGGGCCGGTGCATGCTGACATCCTTGCAGCATGATGATTGCTCACAGGCGTGCCGGGTAGCGCAGATTAAAGCCTTGCTTGCAAACGCAGATGATGCTCGTGAGTGACCCTGCTCCTCAAAGCAACGGAGCCCCCTGCTCCTGGAGCACCTTGTGCTGCAGCTCCTGGATAGAGGCATCAGGATTTTGGGGTGCGCTTGGCCACGCTGCTCGGTGCAGATGGGGGAGCTGGGGTTCATGCACTGCACATGTGGCCAGGGACTGCAGCATGCGACATCCCTGTGTGCTGCTGCTCTGCGTTTCCTCCTAGGCCGACCTTGCTGCCCTGCCCATGGAGCCCGCGTTCAGCTGAGCTGCAGAGCAGGTCTCTGCTGGTAAAGCTGCTCCAGGAAGAGATCGAGGAAAAGGCCAGCTCGGTTTCACTGTCATCACCTCCTCCTTGTTCTGAAGTCACCGTAGTTTCAGGTACGTTTAGCAGATGATTTATATTCATCACTCATTAAAGGCAACACTTGCTGCTCTGTCCTGCAGGCTGGCTGCTTCACAAACCCTAGTGCATGACAGCACACCACCCAATTACTTGTTGACCCCAAGCTTTCCTCTGCCAAATTATCTCATTATCTTGCAGCCAGGCTCCCGACTGGTGTGGAGCTTTGTGGCAGCAGAGCATGGCCTGTGATGCTGCCTGCTGCTCACACACAGGGTCTGAGATGTTGGCTGGACAGGGCAAGTGTGCACATCCCTCAGGTGTAAACATCTAAGAGGGGGACTGCAGCAGCCCCTTGCCCATGTCATCTCATGGCAGCCCCAAAACTGGTCAGAGAGAAAAAGGCTGCATTTTCCTAATGCCTCTCCAGCACCTGCCTTGGCATTCAGCTGATACCCAATATATTGGGTGCTGAGCTACCTCTGCCTGGCTCATGTAGCATATCTACACTGGCGTGACACATGACTTTCTCCTATGGCTGTTGGTGCGAGTGTCTGATGGTACATGTGTCAAGTGGCTAGCAGATCAGCTGGAAAAAGCGGCTGGACCTCAGGGATTGGGATTTTCCCTGGGAAGGTGGACCGGGGACTGGGTTTTTCCCTGGGGAGATGGAACCTCTTAGGCCTCTCCCCATCAAACCAGATGTTTTCACAGACCCTGTAGCAGCTTGAGACCTCTCCCATCTCCATTGAACTTGGAAATGGGCTGAAATGGTCCTGTTGCCATGTAAATGCCCTTGAGGTGGACGTGAGGCTGAACCCTGGGAGCCACCTGGGTGCCTGGGGAGCGACAAGCTCTCGGTGGGTCCGGGTGCTGCTGCTGCTCAGCCCATGCACCTTTACAGGAGCAGGGATGGGAACATGGGAATGGCATCTCGGCAAGTGCTTGCCTAATCCACGCGCATGGAAATGAACTGCTTTGTGCGCAAAAAAGTTGTCGTTTTGCAGAGGCGATGGGTGTGTGCATGTGTGGGTGTTCAAACTCTGCAGAAGCAACCTTGAATGCCTGGAAAAAACTTCTTTGTGCATTTAATTAGTGGTAAATATGATTTACATGCGAGATGCCTCTTGGTCTGAATCTGCCTGCTGATTAGCAATTGCAGCCAATTTATATTGTGTACTTTGTTTGACTTAGACCACAACAGCACTACATGAACGTAACAGATCTTTCTGCCTTTGCATTTCAAAGCCCCGCTCACACAGGGGTGTTATTGCACAATCAGCTCGCGCTGCTCCAAGACGGGACATTTGCCTGGGGAGCTTGGCCTCTGCTCCCCCATCGCCGGCCACAGCTCTCGCCTCCGACTTTCTCTGCGGGCCGGGGATGGCTCCGCGCCGTGAGTCAGAGCGCCCGGGTCTGCTGGCTCGGCACGGCGTCGGCGCTGGTCGGGGCTGCGTGGCTGACGGCGGCAGCCGGGCTGGCTGGCAGGGAGCTCGGGACCACACCGGGCCTGCATGCAGGGCTGCCCCCGCAGAGGGACGTGAACCATGCTGTTTTGCTCTGAAACAGTGGCACTTGGAGCTGGTAGGGGCCTCTCCAAGCAGAAGTCCTGATAAATGTTGTTGCACACAGAGGTGACCTCTGAAAGCTCTGGTACTGCTTTTTTCAGAGAGAGGAGGAGAAAAGGGAATGCTCTGTGCCCAGGTGTATCTGTGCATCCCCCTTCCTCTCCATGCACCCAGCACTGCCCCGGGTGTCCTCGAGGACAGACGTGGCACTGCCTCCTTGGCTGCGGGCCGGGCTCTGACCCCAGCAGCTCCTGCCCAAGCTCTGCCTGCCTGCACCGAGGTAATGGCTCTGCGGAGGTTGGCCAAGAGGGTTGCCTGGACATGTGCAGTATTTCCTGTGGTCAGTGTAAACCATTCCCATAAACAAGTATGGTGTGGTTTTGGTTCAGGTTCCTTTTTTCCTCCTCTCTCCCCTTCAGTGCTTGCGTTAATAACCCGGGTCCTCTCCCCAGTCTGCAGTGAAGCACCCGTCGAGGTGGGTGTGCTTTTGTCTTGTCCTGGCAAACCCCAGCAGAGCACCTGGGGAGGGCGGTGAGCAATGTGGTGGCTCTCCTCCCGCCCCATCCTGTCTCCATCCCGCCCCATCCCTGTGCTGGGGGACAGGGTAGACAAGGCATGGCATGTGCAATAAAAGCATCGACATGGCCCCTAGGGTCTGGGCCGCAAAGGGAACAGCTCCTGCCCTCGGCTCCTTGTCCCAGCTCTCCGACATGGACAGAGGGGCTCTGTGACTTTTCTTCCTCTGCTTTCCCTTGGAGATGGAGTAAAGAGGGGCTGATGACTACCAAAGGAGAAAAGGAGCACCATTTTTATGCCCTTATTTCATTCCAGGTTTTGTAACTCCAGGGCTAGAATCTACTTTGTATTTCTACTGACTTCTAGAGGCAATGCTGGGTTTCTGGGATATTCCCAGAGCTGTGCAATGAGTGGATGCACTGAGCTGGGATGCCTGAGCCTGCTGGCTCTCAGGTCAAACAGGATCTGGAGCAGCTCGGCCTCGGTGCTGGCCATGGGAGGACCAGGGAGGCAGCCCTCGCTCTGGCAGGCTCACAGTCTAAACAAACAAGGAGGAAAGAGGGGAGCGTTTAACCCAGTTTTACAGAGACAGCGAGATGAAAGCAGTTGCCTGAGGTCATTCCATAAATCTGGGGCAGAGCTTGGATCTGGGCTCACACCTTCCCCAACCTCACCCCAGCCTTGACGAGGCTGATCTGGGGCAGGCTCACATCTGCTTATCCTCTCCCCGGTATTGTCCATCACTCCAAAACACTCCCCTGTGCTTTCATCTGTGCTGCGCTGCCTCTCGCTGCTCAGCCCGGGGCCAGCATCTGCCCTGGGCCAGGGGGTGTGAGCCCTGCGCCGCAGGGAGCCCCAGCTCCTCTCGGCCTCGGGAGGCACTGGCCCTGGCCCCAGCTCTGGCAGCGGCTGGGAGTGCGGAGCCTGCCGCCAGCATCAGGCAGGATGCAGCTGAGGCAGAGCTGCAGAGCTGTATGACTTTCTCTGGCCCCTGATGCCCAGGTGCTTTTGGGCCCTGCTTGGGGAAATAGGGGTGAGACAGGGGCCTCATTAGGCACCTGTTAATTGCCCCCACTGAACTGGAGCAGGGCAAGAAAGCATGCCCCTCCCCACCCTGTGTCCCGGTCCCTCGTGGGGTTGTGTGTCTAAGGGTGACAATGCTCACGGTGGGCTCCGCATCCCCGTCTTCAGACTGCCAGAGGGCAGGGCCCACAGCTTGTCCGGGCTCCCATCACCATCCCGCCGCTCATGGGCATGTCCTGGCCGTGTTTCCACCACACGGCAGTGAGGGCAGCCGAGCTGCCCCTGGGACGCCCACGCAGCTCCCTCGTGGGCCGGCAAAGCCAGGGGAATCCTGTGGGAGACAAGGGCTTTGTTTCCCACCCACCTGGGGCCGAGTGGATGTGGGACAGGGACCGGCGGTGCCATGCAGGAGCAGTGCCAGGGTCTCTGATTCTCCAGCTCGACTCCAGGGTTCACTTTGGTCTGGGCAGCACTACAGCTGAGTTGGGCTTTCGGTGAGCTCTCATCTTCCTTCCTGTGGGTCTCATGAGGGTCCAGAGATCATCCTGCAGCCGAGGAAGGCTCTGGAGCAGGTAATCGCTGTGCTGGGAACTGGTGCCTTTGGGGTGCTTCAGTGTGATGAGCAGCAGCAGGAGTGCTTGTTAATTTTGTATGAGTGCTTCCACGGGCATTATATTTTTCCATGCTAACTTGCTGGACGAGGCTGCTGACACAGGGTGTTTGCATCAGTGGCTTGGATTGAACCTGTACCCGGGAGTCAGTAAAAGTGCTCAAAGCATGGGGCATTCAGGTGAATTGGGAGGGATGAGCCATGTGATGGTGAACTCTTTAATTTCCAGTAATTTTCACTAGATGTGGGTATTCACAGCAGCTCAGAGCTGCTGTCTGCCTCATTCAGTGGAGCTAGTTTCACTCCCCAAAAGGAAGAGCCCAAGCCCAGCCGTGCTGTCTTGCTCGGAAGGGACCCATGCAGCTCCAGCATGTTGCAGACGCCGCTTTGCCAGCAGGAGGGTCCTGCAGAGCTCTGTTCAGCAGCAGCTCTCTGTGGGCTTCCTCCAAGCCAAAGCCATGCAACTGGCTGCATACCCAGTGGGTCGACAGCACGGTCCTATCTGGCCTCTGCAAAGCAAAGGCAGCCTCATGCAAGCGTAGGCTGAGGCAGGAGCGGCGAATGCTCCTTCCTCTCCAGGGAGCCCGCAGGCCCCGCAGAGGTTAGCAATCCCTCCCTCACCAGCTGTCCTGATGCAGCACGCCAGGGAAGGGCTTCTCTGTGAGGCTGGTGGCCCCGCAGCTGCACAAAGGGACCTGTGAAGCCACCACGTCCCCGGGCCCCTCCTGCTGCTGGGCTGGTGCCTGCCCTTGTGCGAGGCACTTGCTGCTCTGGGAAGGCTGTGTTGACCCCACTGGCAACATCCACGTCACAGCAGCTTGCAGCTGCCCAGGTGCTGCCAGCATTCCTGCCCCCGTTTTTACGGAAAGCCAAGGTTACAGCCCATGCATGCAGGAAAAAAGCTGCAAAAGCAGTGCCCAGCCCAAACGCTTCTTGCACAGAAGCGTTATTCCTGTGTGTCTGAGCCACTGCGAAGCGTGTTTCTGAAATATGTATTTCTGGGCACCTTCAGCATCTTTCTACAGTGCTAAATAAAATGAAAGGGACTGGAATTTCCTCCTTTTGCTTGGGCTAGACCCAAGGTTTGTTTCTGGTACAGGGACAACGCTGGCTCGGATTTGCCCCAGCTCAAAAATCCCAGACCAAAGCATCAGTGTTGTGACTTTTTTTTTTTTTCCCTCCCTTTTCTTTTTTTTAAACAGATGCTTATTTCCCTTGTGGTTTTGGCAACTTAAACCTTATTGTACCGTGCTCCCAGGCGTGCAGCAGACCCTGGCAATGTTTGCCCAAGTGGGAGGGAGAGGCAGAGCCCAGCAACCAGCACCTCGCCTGCTCCGGACAGGGGCTCCTTGGGCAGGTCCTTGTCCGACACGCTGATTCCGCGATGCAGTCCCCAAGCACAGCTCCTTCATGAATAAATTCCCACGTGTGCCATGGAAAGCGAACTCAGCTTTTGCAAGCCACTCAACTGCAAAACTGCCATCAAACTCTGCCAGCTGACGGCCCTAACCTGCTGCTGCTGAGTGGAGCAAAGGCATGCCACCGGCAATGGCATGATGCGCCTGGGAGGAAAGAATGGACCAGCCTGGCGCACTGGAAATGAGAGACTTGAATGAGGGGAAAGGCTCTGGTTTCTGTCCAGCAGCAGTGGGTGGGATCAGGAGTGAGTTTTAATTCTTGCACAACTCTTCGTGCCAGCACGAGGCTGACAAGGACCTTCGTTACGTGTGCTGGAGTCAGGCTGCTGTGCAGCAAATAGTTTGTCTTTATGCAACCCTGCAGCCTCAGCAGGTAAGAGAGAAAGGCCCACTCAGTACCTCTCTCCTTTGCATGCCCGTGAAGGAAAGGCTCGTCCAAGCTGTGCAGAACCAGAGCCAGGTCCTGCCCCTGCTGCAGCCCTGCCTTGGCCCCACAGCCGCTTTGGGGTGGGGGCAGCTCACGGCAACCCCCAGCCTGGGTAAGGAGATGCAGAACAGAGAAAACCAGAGGACCTGCGTATTTGCAGCTCCCGGGGTCCCCTTTATATAAAAGGCCTTGGCTGGCATTTTCAATTCAGATTTTTTATTACTATTTTATTTGAGCCCCTGTTTGTTTTACTTTACAGATGAGCTTGGGGAGCTGCACAGGAATACTCCCTGGCCTTATGCAGGCTGCCTGGGGCCAGCAAAATTGCTGGTGTTCATTCTCTGTTCTGGTGGAAATTAACTTGAACTTGCAGCTCCTGGCTTCTCCTTGCCCCCTCCAAAGCACCAGCTCTGGGCAGCACGCAGATTCCCCACAGCTCCACACCTGGGAGCTGGGCTGCGTTTTCTCCAGCCTCTTGTTTTTCATCTCCAGAGCTGAAACTATTAATACTTTTGTTGGCAAATGCAAAAGAGAAAAAAAAAAATCCTCTCTTGTGAAAACAGCTGATTCAGATCCATAGTATCTTGATGTGGCAGAAAGAAATTAGGTATTGAATGTGGGCTGAGAAACGCTGTTTGTCCAGGAGAGGGCGGGGGTGGGGGAAAGGCTTCCTTGATTCCTTTTTTTTTTTTTTTTTTTTTTTGATTGAAATCTCAGTGCTCGCTGTATTTGCAGGGGTTTGTTTCCTTTAGAAGCCAGACGGTGCTGGTGAAACATGCCAGGACAACCACATGAGCAGCACGGCGCCCGTTTCTAAAAAGCACCGCTCACCCCAGCCCCTGCTCCATCCCTGGGCACCCTTGGGTGGGCTGGGCCCCCTGCTAAGGCAGCCCCCTCGCCTCTGCAGCCCTCAGCCACGGCCAAGCGAGGAGGAGAGCTGATGCCAATAGCCCCAGTGGTTTTGGAAGAGCCCTGTTAATGCTCGAGCAGTGGACGGAGAGGAAATAACTAGGAACTAATAGGGTTAGGTCCAAGCCTCACTCTCCCACAATGATGCTGATGCTGGAAGGAGAAAGGCAGGCTATTCCTTGCTGAGTAAAGCCCTGCTGGGTGGCTGGTCACGGCCGGAGGGTCAGGGAACTGTCTTAAAAATGGGCTTCTAACAGGGAGCAAGACAGGTTGGTTGGTGCTCCGTGTAGGTGGTTTGCTTCTCCGCACAGGGGCTGGGGACATGGTGGGCTTTGGGGCTGGCACGTGTCCTGGCTGCTGTACCCCATGGGGAAGGGCCGGGTGGCTCCGGGGGGAGTTCGCCCCTGTGGGTGCAACTGCACCCCAGGGCTGCTGGGACCGGTGCGCGTGGATGCAAGCCCAGCATCCCATAAATTACTATGTTTATGCCTCTTCTTCTTTTTTAAACCAAGAATAAAAATTCCTTTACAGTTGTGCAGTGAGAACCTCTCAGGGCTTCTGCAGGCATTCTTTGAACTGGCTGTGGTGAGAGGCCATTTCATGGAAAGGCAAATCAAGCCTGGCATTCAGTGACACAGGATGTTGCAGCCTGTCTGTCCCTCCTGTCCTCAGGCTTTTGGCAGCACAGACAGACAGGTAGAGGGCAGCTGGGACTGGTCCTGATTTCCAGGCCTTTGCTTTGGCCCCGGTTCTTTTACCCTACGCCTGTCCCAAGCGTCTCCCCTTGCTGCCCCACGAGTGCTGGATGCAGTGACCCAGTGCCATGGTGGAGATTCGGTCACCAGCCAGAAGTGCTGGCCCTGTCCCGAGCAGGGCTGAGCTCCATGCAACAGCATCTTTCCAAATCAGAGGGTGAGGGTGGGGAGTAAACAGTTAAAGTTTTTCAATCCACCTGTATATTTTCACAAGCCTTCAGATAGCAATCAAGAATGCAGGAAATGGTGTATTTAAGGGGTCTGAATTTGCCAAAACTGTGCCACAAGTCAAACTTTTAAAGCAAAGTTTATTTGTAAAGTTACAGAAGGCCAAAGTATCTCCTGTTAATGGGTAAGTCTCTTTAAAGCTACCCCCCCCCCCCCCTTTTTTTCTTCACCTCTACCTTTTAAAATGATTGGGTTTGGGAAGAGGGAGAGGATTCATGAAGAGGGGCTGGATTTTAATCTAATAAGCATTTTTTCCTTCTGGGCAAAGTGCTAGAGCTCATCAAGGCACAGATCAACACTGCTGCGTGCCGGGTTATAGAGGGGCCTTTGACATTTTCCTTGAATAATTTCAGCTTGTTCCAAGCTGTGCCAGGGACCTGACGAGCTCACAGATGCTGATCGGGCCTGGTGCCCGCTGGCCTGGCTGCGTTCCCCCCCCCATGCCCGGGAGGGCTTGGTCCCAGGCCCTGAGGCTGCACTGGGGACTCGACCTCGCCAAAACCAGCATCCGCCTCCTCCATGGCTGTAGCCTGGGCCAGCGGGATGCTGCAGAGGTGAAAGCTCTTTGATTATTAACCCTGCACACCACTGCATGTTAATTAGCATGCCGTCTGTGGGGGTCCTTGCTGTTGCCGTATGGCAGGACGTGGAGCCATCAAGTGTTTAAAGGCTCTGAGAGGGTGTTTTATTACCTCCTTATGCACAGCGTTGAAGTGACAGCTGCAGAGGCAGTAACTGTACTCCTAGAGCAAGGGTAAAATTTATTAGAAGTTCATTATATATAAAAAAAATTAATCATGTTTTTATTTCTTGTGGTAGGTAGGAGCAGGGTAGCTTTTATTTGGCCACTTGTTGCTCATAGCTTCTTGGCACAGAAAGCTCTGAGAGAGCGGTGGGGGTGGGATGGAGCCATACACGTCCTAAAATGAGGCACAGCCATGGTGATCTTTGAGGTGGCTGAGCTGTGACCAGGCTGGGCTCGGCAGCCAGCTCTGCTGCAGGGCCAGGGCCCGGGGTGAGGATGTGCAGCTCCTGCCCGCGCTGCACACAGGCACTGCCATCCTCCTGCTGCAGTGAGGAGGCGGCTGAGGTCAGCAGCACCTCCTGCCTACGTGAGCCGTGGCAGGCAGGCACACATGCGCCGCTCTCCTCCGCCTCCCGGCCTCGGTGGCGTGGCGCCGAGCAGTGTGGCAGCGAACTGAGGTGGGCAGGGGCCCTCAGTCCCGGCACGGCCAGGGAAGGTCAGGGGGCCCCTGCCCTGCGATGCTCCCACCTCTGCTGCACTACTGCTGGCAGCGGCCTGCAGGCAGAGCGGGCCTGTCCCTGCCTGCCGCCTGGGAGAAGCCCCGCGGTTGGGCATGGAGCTGACATCGGCAGCCCCCTGGATTGGCTACGCGCACACCGGCCCTGCCGCCATGCAGGGTGTGGGGGGGCAGCGACACCCCCGGCTGGTGACCGATGCTGCTGGGTCTGTGCTGGAGCGGAGGCGTCCTCGGGGTTTTGCACGCCTTGCCTCCTCTGCGATGTGCACGAGGTTTGTTTGGGTTTATTCAAATTGTTTGGCTCCCTCTCATCCCTCTGGGACGAATGGCTGATAAACGTGGAGCCCTGCAGGTGATCCCCGGGCTGTGTTGCACGGCTCAGCCCAGCCGTGGCTGGCGGGGCAGGCGCCGGAGCTGCCTGCGGCATCGCCGGCCCTGGGCACGGGGCAGTGGGTGCTGTGGGGCCAGCACCCGCACCATCGGCGGCAGTGATGGCAGCCCGCCACCGCAGACTGGGTGGCCCTTCCTTGGGCGGTGACTAATGACTTGTAATTGAGATGAGGCTTTAATGCACAGCAGCAGGTGAGCTGGCTGAGGGGAGGGGAAGAAAAGAAAGAGATAGAGAGCGGGGAGCGCGGCGTGTCTCCCGGTGAAACGGCCGCCGACCAGCCAGCCTGGCTGGTTGAACCAGCCTGCTCTGCGGTGCTGCATTTTGGCACATGCAGGGCTGGGCCCTCACCTCTCCTTGCTGCCGCGTGCCCAGCGTGGCACAGAGATGCCAAGTGCGGATCATACATGCATAAAAAGGTTTTTTTCTTATTTTCCTGCACGTGAAAGCACAAGCCACCCCAAACCCATGAGATGCCTCTGTCCTCTCTGGCAATGGTGTTCAGCAAGGCACACAGGTGCCTTTAAGTGCCAAGACACCCTGGTTTGTCCCAATGAAGACAAAAAAAGAAAAAAAACACCGTTAAGAAAATTCCTCCAGTACTTTCCACACATTTCTCCCCCCCCTGCCCCCCCCCCCCCCTTTGGAAGAGTATCTCCTCTGGTTCCAAAGCCACAGAAAATATCTTTGTATTTTTAAATGAAACCTCAGGGTAAATAAAGGCAACGGTTTGCATGTGCATTCAACACACACCAGTACTATTGCATGGGCAGGGGTAAAAAATCTGCCAGCGCAGTTTTCTGCAGATATAAGATATAAAGGTGGAGAACATTTTTTAAATGTTCTGAAAACATTCCATCATCTATAGGAATCAAAGCCCCATTGAAAGCTACAGAACCCCTCACATTCGAGGTTTTAATGAAAACCAAATTTTTCATGCCCTGTGTTTTTCTTTGCAAGGATTTCCAAGGGAATACAACTGAACCAGGGGGCTGGCTTGGGGAACTTGGCTAAAGTTTCCCATTGCCCACTAGGGCTTTAGCTGTGTTATTTCTTTAATGGTTTAAAGATAATATGGCACTCATATTTTTGGACTTATCAAAGTTATCAAAGTGCGCTCTTGCCCCACCTGGATCAGTGCTCAGTTGTATTTTACTGAAAAATAGAAGATGAAGTGTGTGTGGGTGTGATGACTGTGGTGGGGTGGGGGAGTGTGTGTCTCCGTTTGCTCAGACAGGGATGAATCCCAAGGCTGCTCTGACTGCTTCAGGAGCACAAAGACCAAATGCTGGCCTTAGCGTCAAGCCTGGCAAGACGGGTCGGGCACCAAGGGGCTGGCCAGCACCAGGCTTTCTTACCCTGGGGAAGGTGTTTAACCTGTTGGAGATGGTCTGGCCCTGGTAGGAGTGGAAATCTCTGTGCACGCTCTCTCTGTTTTTATGCCCTCTCTCCCCTCCAAAAAACAAAATCCGTGTGGAAAGCCAGTTGCTTTGGGTCAACTGAAAGGTTTTTTTGCTACTGTTAAGAAACTTCTCATTTCTACTTTTTTCCCCTTTGCTTTGTCTACCTCCATGTTGAAGCAAGGTGCCATGGTGCTGAGGATGCTGGTGCATGTGGCGGGGCTGCAGTCGATGCCTGGTGCTGGCCCCCCACCAGCACCACTGGCCCCCGCTGCTGTGCTGGGGGCGTGCAGGGGGGCCACAGGTGCCCACCCAGGCGGGACAGTGGGGGCTGGACCACACAGCTCCAAGCTGGCATGAAGGGGGGGGCGTGGGGAGCCCAAAAAGCGCTCGATGGGACAACAGGAGTGGCCTTGGGACCCCTGGGTTTCACAAGCATGTTTAATCCCCTCATTAACGTCCCCCATTAGAACAATTCATTCTTTCACTCTGGCTTAAACACCCAACTTTACTTTACAGCTCATTTCATTTATGACTGAGAAATGAAATTACTGTATCGATTTCATGGCAGACAGCAAAAAAACCTGGGTGTTCCCAGCTGTAATAAACCCACTGGCTGCAAAGACAAACAGCAAAACCTGCCAAGGCGTGGATGGGGCTGCAGCTGCCCCTGGGGATGGCTCTGGGGCCTGTGGCCCTACAGGCAGCCCTTCTCCGTGTCACCTCCAGCTCCCCTCCCTGCAGCCAAACCCAGTGCTGCCAAGGGCTTTTACACCCATCTTAAAGAATTAGATATATGTGTTCTCAGAGACCCAGGGGGCTTTGCAAGTCACTAGAATGGAAAGGAAATATGCTGCCTGGTAGCACTAGCGTGAAATATTCCTCCTGGAGCTGAGCCAGAGGCTGGATGGGAGCTGGAGAAGGGCTGGAGCAGTGAGTGGTGATGGGGAGCCTGACCTGGTCCTTGGCTGCTCAGCACTGAATGCACACAGCCAGGATTTGTTTTATCCAGCTCAAAAAGGCCATTGGCATTTTCTCACTCCTCCTGTCTTGCTGGGTCACAGGCATTGCTGTGCTGCATGCGGGAGCTTGGGGCAGCTGCCCTGTGATCCCACCGCTCTCCACCTGAGCATCTCTGGGCTGGAGCAGGGAAGTGATTCACCTAGACAGCTCCCAAAGGCCAGATCCTGCCCTATCGGTGCAGTGCATCCCTGGTGGAGCAGCACATCCCTGCAAGGAGCTGAGCAGCCGGGTGCGCCCAAGCAGGGCTGGCGGGAGATGGCGGGAGGTGGCGGGTGCCGCCGGGCGTGCGTCCCCCGCCACGCGGACATGCCCCGTCACGCGTGTGCGCCCTGCCCACGCAGGCAGGTGCATGCCCACAGGCGTTCACCTGGAGGCTGCGTCAAAACGGCGCCGTGCACACACACACACACACACGCACATGCTCCTGCAGCCTCGTCGCCTGTGCTCACCTTGGCTGTCCTAATTAAAGCCTGGTATCGCCCCATCTAACGCGACTCCAGGGTTAATGAGTCCTTGCTCTCCGTTTGAAGTCGACTGCTTTCATTGCCTGCTGTCTGATGGCAGTGGGAGGCACTTGATGCAGCGAGCCAGCATCCCAGAGCCGTGTCGCTGCCATCACTTTCAGACTCTGTAGGCTAAGCCAAGAATAGATACTTGCAGCGTAAGAGTGCATTTTAATTTAGACTCTTCTGATCTCCTAGCCCAGCCCAACCTCTCTGCACAAGAAAACACCTTCCCTGCATCTCACCCTGCTACTGTCAGGGAATTAACAGTTATACAGTTGATTTTATTTGCATGACTTAAATAAAAAATAGTATCTGTGATTAAGTTACACCTCTCGTGCAGAATGGCACATTATGTGCTTCAGGGGAATTTCAAGATGTGGTTTCTGTGCTTTGTGCGGCTGCCACACAAGTGGTGCTTGCTCCTACGCAGGCTGCTGGGCGCAGCCACCAAGCACCAGCCTGGGGGTTCGGGGTGCCAGCGGGATGCGTGCCCCAGTGACACGGCCTTGTGTTGGCAGCATCCTTGCAGAGTGGGAGGGATTCAAGGAGGCTGATGGGGATCCAGGGACCTGGGCTTAAATTAGGCACTGGGAAAGACCCTGGCCTTGTCTCCCCTCACCCAGAGAGGTTGTGGCTGCCCCATCCCTGGAGGTGTTCAAGGCCAGGTTAGATGAGGCTCTGAGCAACCTGATCTAGTGGGTGGAGTCCCTGCCAATGGCAGGGGGGTTGGAACTAGACGATCTTTAAGGTCCCTTCCAACCCAAAGCCACTCTATGATATGATGGGGAGCCACAAGCATCACGATGGGGGCAGTTTTACATACTGTGATGCCTTCTCCTTCTTCCCTCTATGCTGTCTGGGCTGTCCCAACCAGGAACAAGCAGGCATCAGGTAAAGCAGGAGTCCTGGCATGGCCAAGCAGTGGGGATTTGTTGTTAGAGTTCTATTTATAGGAAAACACAGATGGTTGTGTTTTTTTTTGTTGTTTTTATTTGAAATAGAGAGTCTGCAGTACATGGGCAGATTCAGGACTGCATTTAGCTGAACAAGTTCTGGTTGGGGTGTGGGGGCTGGATGGCGGCTTCAGAACTGACCAAGGCTGGGGAGAGACAGCCCAGCAGATGGGTTAGTGGGCCTGAAAAATGAAACATCCTGGCTCCAGCTGAACAAAACAGCTCTTGTGACCCCAATACAAAGTTTTTATGGGGTTGTTTTTGTATTTCACCAATCTTGAGAAGTTCTGAGTGATCAGGAATGAGGGATTGGTTTTTTTCTCGGATTTTTATAGTTTGGGCAGTGACCCAGCCAACCCCCTCTTGCTTTTCTCCCAGCTCCCATCTTCGCCAAGCCTCCTACCAGCCAGCACCGCGGCAGCAGCCAGAGGGGGCTTGCTGCCAGCAGGTCCTGGCGTGGCTGCATTTTGCCCTTTATGGTCTTGGTTTAGCAGCTCCTGACTTTTCCAAGTAGATGGCAAAGGCACTGGTTGCCTCTGAGAGATGCTGAGCACCAGCACTCTACTGGCGGGGGGGGGGTGGGTAGGGGGTGGCACGTGTGTGTAACTGGGGCAGCACATGGGCAGGGCTGCAGCTGCAGCTCTGTTTTGGGGAGGGAGTGAATGCTGGGATGGCGTGGCAGGAGCTGCCTCTTGGTTTGAAGAGCCTGTGAGAAGCGAAGGGCTCACATGTGTGTCTGTCTGGGAACCAAACAGAGAGAGGAAAAACAACAACAACAACAACAACAAAATAACAACAAAAAAATCAATAAAAACAGCCCATACATATAAAATACATGTATAAATATGTATCTCCCCCAAAGCATGAAGTCCCACTGAGTAAATAGAAGCGAATGATGTGTAACCTAACACTTTCCCAGACACCCTAATGAATTTTCCATGTTTTCTACCATTTAGCTTCTAAATAGGCAGTGTTCAAGAAGAACACCAGCAGCCCCCATCCGCTGCAGCAGGACGCCCCGCAGCAGGATTATCCGCCTGCAGATGCAGACAGAAGCTGTGCTAGAGCAGGAGCATTCGCCAGGGTTTGACATTCGGGGTTCTGGGGCTGCAGAAAGGGTGATGGGCACCTCACACGACTACCTGGCCCTGCTGTTTTGGAGGGGCAGGACTGTGCTGGCCACTGGCCTGTACACAGCTCACTAACGCTTGGACGAGGGAAAGGCAAGGCCCCATGGCCTCGTAGGCATTGCCCCAAGGCAGGCTCCGTCCCACATGCCCTGTGTAACCTATAAACCTTTTGGCAGTGAAAAGATTATTACTAAGATGGGCAGTTTGGAGATGACACTGTTATTAAAAGAGAGACTGGGTTTAGAGTTTGGTCTGGAAAGAGAATACAATGAAATTTTGGTGTAGCTGAGACTTTTGTTAGCTTTGTTCTCAAAGGAAATGTTCTTCATTTTTCTTAGGATATTTTTTAGCACAGACTCTGCTCAGTTTAATATCTGAATGTTCAAAACCAAAATCATCCAAGCTTCAGTGATGTGTGCCTCCAACCCCCCCCCCCCCCCCCCCCCCTTTCAATTTGCGAAATTAAAATCGAGTGTTTATGCTGCAGCTGCCCCACAGCACCGCCCCGGTGCTCAGCCGACCCCTTCACCAGCGGCAGCCGCGGGGCGCTCAGCTTGGCCAGACCCCACTGCAGCCACGTGTGGGCGCAGCCTTACCTGTGAAGTCACTACGGTGGTGAAAAACCTATGCAAGATGCGGCCCCAGCATCCGCAGCACTCTGGATCCTGTGCTTGGTAGGTGGCCTGTATAAAAATAACGCCCATCTGGCCTTCAGGTGTCGGGTAAGTTTAACATCGCCAGTTCTCTGAGCTGCATGTGCCTCTGCTCCGTGTTTCAGCTGCTCCTGTGTCCGCCCTGTGCTGGGTGAGCCCAGCAGTGTCTGGAAGGGGGGCCTTGGCCCTGGACAGGCACCAGCACTAAACCCATTCTGTCCCCCCCAAACCCTTTTCAACAGGTGCCCCAGTGAGCACTGGGGTGTGTGGCAGCATTCTGCAACAAAGCCCTTCTTCATCGTTCGTTTTTTTTTCTTTCCACCTTCTCTCTTTCCATTGCATCGCTCACTGAGGCCGTGAGTAAAGTGTGGATCAGCTTGGCATGGAAATTTCCTGCAAATAACAGCTATACCTTGGGGTGTCTTCTCTCACAGTAGCTGTGAAGAAAAGGCAGCTATGTCAGGGGGTTGACTTGAAATACAATTCCACTGGCCAGGGCTGTGGAGCTGGGTGCTCATTTAGTATGCTTTTGTCTGGGTTTTTCCTTTTTTTTTTTTTCTTTTTTTCCCTTACAAGGACTGCTGCGGGCTGTGCTTATGGAGCTGTTTGCCGAGGGGCAGCAGGGCTCTGCCCCAGCCCGCAGGATGCACGAGGCGCTGGCTTTGCCCTGCAGTGCCGCTGCCGCCACCTTCACTGGGCATCCCTGTGCTCGGCTCATGGCCAGGGCTTGGGTTGCGTTTCTCTCATCTTGGCTCCTCCAGGGTTCCAGGCAGACAGCGTGCTGGCATCTGGCACTGTCGTGGGCTGTGCTCTTTGCTTTTCCTCTGTCATTGGGGTCCTCGAGGTGAGCAGTGAGAGCCAAGGGGTTGGGGCTTGGGCTGTGTGGAAGCTGGGTGCTGTGTGGGCTTTGTGCCGGAGCTTTCATGTGTCGACAATGGCAGATGGGGAGGGGCGCAGGGCAGGGGCCCAGGACCATGGGAAACAGGGACAAGGGGCTGAAGTCCTTCGTGTGGTGACAGGGCCAGATCCTGGGAGATATTTAAGCTTTGCTGGGAACTAAACGCCTGCCAAGCTCTCCAGGTCAGGGCCCAGTCTGGTCTTGCAGAAGGCTATAGGAGTCTTTTTTATGGATTTCAGGAGAGTCAAAAGCTGGCCAGAGCCTGTGGGCATGTGCCTGAGTTCTGAGGAGCCCAGGGCCGCTCACTGCGCCCGCTCTGGCCAAACTGCGGCTGTGGCTGCCAGCCCAGGCAGCGGCCCTGGGGCGCTGGGCCAGGGGCCGGGTCCATCCCAGCGGAATGCAGCACCTGGGACCTGTGGAGCTGCGGGCAAGGAGTGAGCAGGCAGGAGGCACCAGGGGACTTGTAACCGTATGTTTATTATTCCACATGGAAAGTCATTAAAATGATTACACGAAGGCCTGACAATATAATCATGTACATTGGCTAAGAACATCGACACCGATAATAGAAAAGCAGAACTGACCACTGTGCTGTGGCTTCGTACCAACTCAGTCCCACCCGTTCACGAACCCGGCCGACAAAAAGGAGCCCGACTGCTCTCATGGAAGCTGGCACGGCAGAGATGTCGCCAGCCAGAGCTTCGTCAAATGACTTCAACAGGAGCAGACCGTCCCCGTCCTCTCCCTCCCTCCCCGCCTCCCCCCACCCCAGTGACAAGTGCTACAGGTTAAAAAGATGGGCTACATGTTAAATATAGGGCATTACCTTCAAGTAGGGCTGGTATATTACACAAATAACCACATTATTTGGTATCACTAGCATTTTTTTTAATGTCCATTGTAAGACACCATTAAAAAAAAACAACTTTAGCCTTCTTTATCTACATATGTCTCTGTTCTCAACTCCTTAGTTGGTTGTTGTCATTTTACCCTGCACATGTAAGTATTAGAAGCATTATTAAGAATCGGATCCTTCAACACATTTAAGAATTATATTATTATAACAAATAAGACCAAAAATTAGATTCTATAGTTAAATATTCTTTGAGCCAGACAAAGGGGTTTTACTGTACAAGCGATTGTGCATTTTTTTAAAAAAGCAAATTATAGTGCAAAGCAAAAAACATTGGCCTGTCTTGTGACCATTTGCATACAATAGAGGTGCATATATTTACACCTTCATATGACAATATGTCATAAAAAATAACATTGTTGCCATTTTAAAAAAAATTCATTATGAACAGTCTTAAATTAACCTAGTACTACGAATGCCTTGTTTTCTTTGTGCTTTCAATCAGTGGCGTGGTTGGATGATAAACATAAATGCATCAAAACACAGGCTGCTGCTGTGGTCCAGTTTCTACAGCTGGCAAGCACCAGAGAGGTGCTCCCTGTTGCTAAGGAAGTAAATGTTGCAGTTTTGCTGGGGTAGGGCTTTTAAAAATTTCTATTTAAAAGAGTTGTTCCTCTTGTTGCTTGTTTAACTCATGAGTGGTCATCACAGCTTTCCAACTAAGCCAGGATGTCTTGCTCCACTCTTTACGTGGTAGTGCAATTACAATACTCTGTATCTCAGCTGACTGCTGACAAGCTACAACTGAGATTTGGTGATAGGTATAATGGCATAAATTAGACAGAAGGGACTGGGAGGTCAGCTGGAGGGTTTAAATTTTCCTACACATGGAAAAAATAAGACTTGGTCCAGAACCCAGCCCCAATTTGCACACCAGCAGAAAGTGTGGCCGGCTGGTGGAAGGCGGCTTAACCCTGTGCCGTGCATTGGGGCCAGGCCACTAACTCAGCGTAGGGGAAGCCCCGCCACCTCTCCGGCTGCCTGCTGCCACCTGGTGCAGTCTCGTTCAGGTCACAGCCTCGTTGGTACCAGCTATGAGGCCGTGTCTGCATGGTGCCTGAGGGACCTGGTTCCTCCAGATGCCACACAATCCAACCAGCTAACAGTGCGCCAGTGGTAGCTTTAAGGGCCTGTTCTTCAGCTTATTCATCTACAGCATGATAGCAGTGCTCTGGGTCACTTGGGAGAATGGAAAGGAGGGTAAGTGCTTGGAAAATGTCAGATAACATTGCTTCACAATCTTCCCACCACCAAGGGGACTGTGTAGAAACTGCTCCTTTCTCCAAATCTCAGTTAGAGCTTTCAGCATGAACTGACAAGTGTAAGTTGTTTCTAAATAAAAAAAGTCATCATGTGTCAATCCACTCTAGGTGAAAACACAGGAAAGAATCATAACAGAAATATGATGCTTTTGCCACCAGCTGCATGTGTAGCCACTCAGAGAGAATGAAAGAAAGACCCAGAGACCAGTGGCAGGGTCATGCCAAAGGTTTCTGAGTCACTCTGCAGGTAACACGCTTGCTTGGAAGTGCATCTCACACATCTTGGATTGTCCTGAACACTGCCTTCGCTTCAGACACCATCATTGAGATTTGCTAAAGAGGGGCAAAGAACTAAATGGTGAGGTCAGGACAAAAGAGCAAACAAAACAAAACACATCTCATAAAAAGTACATCTCATATGTAAACATACAGGAAAGGGGAGGGTCTGTCAGGCACAGGATCAGCCACGTTACTGTTTTAAAAATGACGACAATGACAAAAAAAATGAACAATACAACCTCTGTCGTCAACAAAGAATAATAATAATCACATCACAGCTCTTGTTCACATGGCTGATGCCGTCTGACCCACGAGGAATGCGCAGCCTCCGTGCATTCCCGAGAACCCACGGTTGTGCTGTAAACCAGACTCTCACGTGCGGCATGTGGCTCTGGCGTCGTTCCACGGATCTTTGGTAGTCAGGAGCCTTAAACTGGCGGGGAGGGACTGAGAGGAGACAAAGTTTTTTTCTTTTTTTTTCTTCTTTTTTTTTTTTCTTTCCAGTTCAGTCTTTCTGCATTGGCAGAGAGATGGTTCGGATTATTTCCTGGTCCTTTCTCTTCTCTGAAACATTTTGCAGAAGGACAAGGTTTTCTTAACTATTGAATGCTTTGTGTGGGGATGAGGATGCGAGTGAGATGACTGAGAAGTGTTCTGCAATAAACAAATATCTGATTCCACACATCTTTTTTCTTTCCTATGTACAATCCACATATTAAAAACAAATGAAAGGAACCACATCAAGCGACAAATTCAAGTCTTGTGGACACTTATCTTGAAATGTAACATAGGTCCTGGTTCATCTTCGCTTGACGTTTGCCCTGCTTCTATGTAGAGGATCCTGGTTTGCTTTTGATTTGGGAGACTTTGGTTTACGTTTTCCCTAGGTCTCATTTTGCTGCATTCACTACCAAAAGGAGTAACGTAACGGTGGCCAATTAAGTTAAAGTGGTCGGTGCCCAGCTGTGTTCCTCCTAGTAGGGTCTCCAGACCGACTCATCCATCCTCCCTGTAGTCGTCATGGTAGTCGGTGAGTTACTGTGGCTCCCATCTGCATCGACCCCGTCATTCTGATTGCCCAGGCTGGGATTCATTAAGTTGTTCCCTGCTGAAGCACTTGTACAAGAAGAGAGCATGCGGGTGGGCGAGCGCTCGCCGCCTGCCACCATGGAGAACTGGTACGAGCCCGAAGATGTGCCGTAGTACAAATGGTAGGGAGAGGGGTTGGCCTGGAAGGGTCCGCTTTGGTTCTGCGTGGAGCCAGGGTAGGGGGGCGGCAGGTAGGTGTGGTGGAAGCGCGTGGTGGTGGGCATGCTGGTCATGCTGATGCCCCCAATGCCTGTCGCAGAGGGCGTTGCGGTGTAGGGGAAGGCAGCGGACATGGCGCCGGGGTAATGCATCCGCGGGTCGGAGAACCTGGTCTCGGTGAGAGCCGGTAGCGTTGGGAAGGAGCGGTCAAACTGCCGGGGGTCTGAGAAGGGGCTCAGATCTGATGTGCCTGTGGGGTTGGGAGAAGAAAGCGGGTGGTTAGAGCACTATCCTGGTGGCTTGTAGAGTTTGTCCTGCGGCCTGGGTCATCCCCTGCCCAAGGAACTAAAATCAGAGGGAAAAACATCTCTAAGATCTGCTGGGGAAGAGAGCTGGGAAACTTAAATACAAAAATCCTAATACCATTTTGTTTAATTTGTTCCCATTTCCTGTCCTAAAATTTGCTGTTTCCTATCCAAGAAGGGACACAATTAAGCTGACTTCTCTAGGGGTCTATTCATCTCTGGCAGATTAAAAAACACACCCCATAAACACAGAAAAAAATGTTTAGCCATTACATCAGCTGTGTAGTAAATAAATGGATGCAGGCCCCAGACGGCTGGTCCCTGAGATAGTCGGCGGTGTATATACACGCACACACAGAGACAGAGAGGAAAAGCTGGAGTCCAGACCAGGCTGCTAAGCCTTCCTGTGGGTGGCCTGTTCGTGCTGATACCATCAGGGGATGGAGCTGATAAACACACAGCTAAAAACTCCCAAGCTAGGAGCCACAATACCCCTCTGCTTGCTTTTCTCTGTGTATTTTTCTCCTTCCAAGAGGATAAAGAGAGTGAGAAATTCAGGCTTTCCTCTACTGGGGGAAGGGAGACTTGGGTCAGTGTGGTGGGGGTTACCCAGCTCCCGCACATGATGGAGCCCCTGTGCTTTTCCTTAGGGGTATAAATGCCAAGTGGGTTGCAGCCAGCTTGTATCTGGACAGGACCTCTGCCTGGTGCTGTTGGGTCCTGTCCTCTGTGGGAAGCCCAGACTAGAGGGGGGAATCCATGCCAGCAGATCCTGTGAGGACCTCAAGCCTGTTTTGTGGCTACCCCTGCTGTCCTGAGACCGGTGCCATTTCCTTATGGAGCCCAGCCCTCTGCTTGGGGCACCCGAGGCAAAGAGAAGTGAGCTGTGCTCTCCCAGAAGAGATGCAAAACCCCTACCCTCTGGACCTCAGTAGCTCACATTAAGCTCTGGCGCTGGTTATGAAGGAGGGCACGGCTATAAATGCTACTACTGTGCCTTTCTCAGCCTTTTAACACCACCCATGAAACAAAAATCTCTAGAAAGAGCAGTTCCAGTCCAAAGTTCTTGGCTGACGCACTGTGCTCAGAGTGCTTGGCTGGCTGGAGGTGGCTTTCTCTTTACTGCTAAGACTACTATTTTCCCTCGTTAAAGGCAGGGATATTGCACCTTTCTGCTTTGGTAGCAGGATGTCATCTGGCCTCAGTGATTTTTCTGCAGGCCCACCTCTTCCCCACATTCTGCAGGATGAGACACACTCCTCCAAAGTAGGGGGAAAATTCTGCTGTGCCAGAGTCTGCGGCACATGAGAATATTTATGATGCTCAGAGCAGGTGCACAAAAGCTTGCCTATCTCTAAAGAGCAAACCTAGCCAGAAAGACTATTAGTTGTTGGTTGTCTGTCACAAAGGCCGGGCTTTGAATCAACTCAGAACAAGAAAATGAGTGAGATGAATATGATAGAAGTGCTTGTTATTTTTATATATGTGCCTGCACATACAGAGACACACACAGACTTATGATTGCATGTTAGCTGTGTATGCATAGGGATGTGTATAATATATATATATTTATTATGCCGAAGCATTTTTAAATTCTCAGGGCTGGTGTACCAGTCCCTGCAGCATTTCCCCAGGAAAAAAAGACCTGAGCTAATCCCTTCTAGCTAACTAGTGGCAAGGGCATGCTCTGGAGGAGCAGACAGGGAGGGGATCTGACCTGAAGCCCCTTTCTGGTCCAGGTGAGTCCTGCAGCAGGGGAGCAGTGGAGGGGAGGAACCACCCTCCCCTCCAGCCGTTTGCGGGCGATCGGCAGCGCCTGCCTTCCCACGCAGGCTCCATGGAGGAGAAAGGCAGGGGAGCACCTGGTTTGTGAACATGGCTGCGGCTTTGGTGTGAGATAAGAGAGGAGCAGCTCAAAGCTGTCATGAACCGCACTGTTCTGCACACACCCGTGGCTCCATCCAGCCTGTGTGCTATGCAGAGGGGTAGCATGCTTGGGCTGGCTGGAAAAGAGCTACACTGTGGAAAAAGCTCACAGCTTATTTCGCATCTCAGTTTGCCAGCAGGACACTCTTCCCCATCCCAAAGCCATGCTACCGCAAAAGCAGCGCCAGCACTGCTGTCAGGTGCTGCGAGGTGAGGTTTGAAGAGTGTTGCTGCAAGAAGCAATTTGAGCAGAGCCCTGAGCTTCAGCAAGGATCAGGTAGGACCACAGGACAAAAATCCCAGCTGAACCTGGGAAAGACCCAAAAAAGACCATCTTCTGAATACCTCCTTACAAGCATGCAGCCTGGTCACTGCAGGAAAAGGGCAAGACTGTTTTGCTACACACGCAGAGACAGCAGGCTCCAAATTCCACCACCACTCCCCCCGGCACCAAAAACCCAGGGTGCTGCTCAGCACCTTCCCCAGAGAAGCTGACAATGTCCAGTGATCAGACTGTGTTCCTTTGTTAGCTTTAATGTGCCCTTATATAATAGTCCAGAAAAATGTAAATTGAAATAAAACACAAGCGCTCAGGGCACATTTCCCTTTTCCTCTATAACATGCTCAAAGGGTTTTTTAAAGGCTACGTTTTATTGGACTGAATGTGCAACATTTGGCAATTGGTATTTGGTACTAATTTAGACACAAGCTTGTGAGAGTGTTAATTGCAGGCTGCATGCATGGAGAGCAAAGCACAGCGATACCAACAGGTCTAGAAACTCTCCAGCTATGGCCTGAGCACAGCGGCAGGCAACAGGTGAGCTCTGTGGGTGCCAGGCTTTGGACTCGGCTCCTCGGCAGCTCGTCTCGCCCCCAGCCCTGCGTGCTGCAGATGTGAGGCACCCACGCAGCACCGCCGGGCTGTGCTCTGCACAGCAAGTGTGCGTGGGGATGTGCATGCAGGGAAATCCCTTTGGGAGCAGATCCCTGTGCCGCGCACACCCCTGCCAGCAAGATCGATGTCCCCGTGGCGCGAAGCCGAGGCCAGGGAGGCTGCTGCGGGACCCCCCCGGGGTCCAGGCTCTGCGAGGCCGCGGCTGGCTCGCTTTCATCTACGCAGGGCCTTGGGCTTGAAGGCTCACCCAGAACAAAGCTTCGGTTTTCCCCCACCAATCCGAGGCTAAAACAAACAAACAAACAAACAAACAAAACAACCCAAACCCCACCTGTCTATTCTGTTCCCGTGCCGTCGGGGAGGCGTTGGCCTTCCCTGTTGAAGTCAGGCGGCGGTAACCAGCCGCCAGCCCCGTGCCGGCGGCCCCGGCGTTCCTGCACCGCCGGGAGCACTCGGGGACTCCCCTTCCCGTCCCGTCCCGTCCCGTCCCGTCCCCGGGGGAGCCCGGCCGGGGCCGTCCCGCCTCCAGCAGGGGGCAGCGGCCCCGGGCCCGCGGCGGGAGGCGCCACCAGAGGGAGCCGCGGCCGCGCCGGGCTCGCTGCCGCCCGGGCTCGGGAGGGGAGCCGCCGGCGGGGACCGGCACCGGCGCGGCGGGTGCTGAGCTCCGTCCCCGGGCCCCAGGGCCCCTGGCGGCGGGGAGCCCTGCTCCGCTCGGCTCTGTGCGGGCCAGAGCCGCGCCCCAGGCGCCCCGTCCGGGGGCTCTGGGCCTCCTGCCCCGGGTCCGAGGAGGGCCGCGCTGCGGAAGGACAACGGGGGGCGCAGGGACAGCCCCGGCGAGGCCCAGGCAAAACATTGCCCTTAATCCCCTCCGCAACCACCTAGCTCGGCAACAAAGCAGCCCTCTGTTACGCTCATCCAGCTACCGAGCGGCAATCCGGAGCGAGCGAGGCACTAAGCAAATGCCCAGGGAATAGGAGCGGGTGAAGTTGCACCTTTGGGCCCTGCGCTCCCTTTGAAGTCACAGCCGGCAGCGCACTTGAAAATCACATCTCGGTGCCTCCTTCCCAACGCACGCAGAGCTGAGCGCTTCGCAAGCACAATCTGCGTGGTAGCACTGCCTCGGAGGATTTACTACGGTTTGCCTTGCTTGTTCGCCGTCCAACCCCCATTTGCTTTTTTGGACCCTGACAATCTGAGCTTGAGTATTTCGGTTGTCCAGTTGCCAATCAAAATATTTGAAGGAAATGTTTATTTTCTTCTCGAAATCACACCAGCTGCTGCACTAACTGAATAAGCCCATTTAGCTGCAAGAATTTAACCATTGTAAGAGTGAATTGAGCCCCCCCAACTACTCCAAAATCTGACCCAATCTATCAGCGGAAATGTCAATGTTTTGGATAGGAGTTTGGGGAAGTGTGGAATGTGTATTAAATAAAAGCCATGTAAAGGTCAGAGCCCTGATTAGTAATGCCACTGTCTCCTTGTTAGGGCTGCGCTGCCCAGGGGACCCTGAGGCTGGGGCACACCCCAGTACTTAATTGTGCAGCTGCAATTTGCACTTTTTGAGGACCCCCACACCCCCTTGTGCACCCACTTGCAGAGTCCGATAGAAATAGACTTTCAAAGCTGCTCAGCCTCTTTCCAGATAAAACAACTGTGTTCAAGTGACACAGCAGCTTTATTTTCACCTCAGAGGTGATACAGGCCTTTTCTTGGCTGAACGGCGGGGAGAAAAAGGCAAAGAGCTGCATCTGAGCACCTGGGCGATGGGAGCAGAGCTCAGCAGGTTCGTGGTGGAGCTGCGCAGGGTGGCGCGGGCTGGCAGTGAGCGTGGAGGTGGGGAGGCTGGCTTGGAGACCACAGTGTTGTCTGGGTGTGTTCAGCCTCCTCCCTTAAGACCGTGCTGGGTTTGGGAGCTCTCTTGGATGGACTGAAACGGGTTCCTGTGCCCATGCTGGGTCAGGACTGGGGGGTCTGCTCAGAGTCCCCTGGAAACCCTCGTGGAGCCAAGGCAATGCGCCCTGCAAGTGGTTTTAAAGACCAGCAGCACCGAAGTGCGTACAACCCATCAGATCAGCGAGGGCTTCCACTGCCTCATAACCCAGAAAATGTCTGTTCTGTCTGGAGAGAGAAAAGGGCAAGAAAAGCTATGTCAGGACCTCTTCAGTGCCACATCATGGAAAGAGCTCTGAGGGACAACTAAATGATAAGCTCACCCAGGGCACGTGCACAGAGCACATCGCTGAGGCCCAATGTACAGCTGTACGAGAAGATTATCAGATTAGCTAGGGATGTGCAGTGATGCATGGAACCTGAGCAATTCCACATCACTCTAGATACTACTCTCTGATCCCCATTTTAGAGATGTGGAGAACATGCAGTGGCTTATTCAATAAGTCAGCAATAAACCTAAGCTTGTGCGTATACTATACAACACACAAATACATATAGCATGTGGAACGCAGAGAGAATAAAGGAAATTTAAAAGGAAATCGATAGTACAGAACTCTCTATGTATATAGAATATATAAATATCTGCAGCCTGGCCATATATCACCATTTTATTTATATACATATACGTGCCTTGCAAAATTGTCGTGAAAAATCTAGCCCCAGGGGAAAGAAACCTCCTTTCCTGTCTTATGCCATGATGATTGACAACAATGTAAACACTAATGATACTTTATGCTTATGTATATAATATGCATGCATACGCAAGACAGAGCGGGGACAGAAATTCTCTCTCTGTATATACCTTCTGCTATTCTTTCTCTACTAGTTTCTGTGATGCTTGGACCTCTAAGTTGTTTTCGGCATTTTTCTGACCTCTCTTCCTCTCTGCTTCCTTCCCCTGATCATAGCGGCTCCATCTGGGAGCATGAAGAGGCAGGTGGCCAAAGACGAAGAGAATCTGCTCTGTAAGGGAAGGTGCACAAGATGCATTCAATCTCTGAAGACCCAGCTCATCTCTAGAAAAGGCGCTGTTCTCCTCCCCACCCACGCATGCAGGCACGCTCTCACGCCTCTGTCACATATGTGAACAAGTTCATTCGTTTCACAGTCAGAGATAACTAAAAAAGAAACAGCCCCTTCCTCCTGCCCCACGAAAAATAGAGTGAAATTTATTTTGGGGGAGGGGGGAGGTGTTGAAAAAAAAATGAGGGTGTGAACAGCATCCGTTGTTACACACCCATGGAGCAATTGTTCTGTATCTGATATAACCGGCTCACAAACTGGGTGCTAGTACTTCCTCTGCAGAGCCTGAAAAAAAAAAAACAAACCAAAACACAACAACACACGTCGCTTATCACAGCATCGCCAAGCACCACCTCAAGATCGCCAAGCACGTTTGCTACTCAGTTTTCTCATTCTCTTCAAATACAGTGTGCTGCTGTGCAGACAGACCCAGCCCCCAAACCTACCACAGGAGCATCACAAACCAGCCAACGATGCTCCCCTCGGTCCTCCCCCGGCACTTTCAGTCGGGCCCCAGATACGCTGGGCAACAGCCCCCAGCCTCTGCAGGAGAGCAGGGCTGGAGGCAGGGATGTCCCCAGGTGCTCCTGGCTCATCGACCCACACACTGCATTGCAGCCTCCTCTGCAAAGTCTTCAAGGTCCATGCTTTTACCCTGTCCCAGCCATTCCTTGCACCCTTCCTGCCCTTCTGGGGAGGACCCCACTTCTAACATCCAGCGTGGACTTCTTCAGGGCCAGTTCAGCCCCATCTCCTGTGCCAGCACTGTCCTTCATAGCTTACATTAGCTCTTCTCCCTCCCTGATGTTTATGCCCTGGATGTATTTACACAGAGCAATCAGCTCCACTCCCAGCCTGCCTTTTGCTAGACTAAACAAGCCACGCTCTTCCAGCTTCCCCTCTCGCCAGGCCCCTCACTTCTCCTCGCCATCCCCGAGCCCAGCTCTGCCCTGCACCCCTGCCTGGCACGCGCTGCATCAGCCTCAGTCCCTGCTGCTCAGTCCTGCGCAGATGAGGAGTGAGCTAACGGTGCTGACTGCGCGGGTGGGTGGGCTGGATGGGGAGCGCTACCTTGACTGCAGGCACTCCCTCTGGCCTGCCCGCGCTTTGCTCTTTACCTGTATTCAAAGGGTATTAAAAAAAAATTAACAAGCCCTGACTACATAAAAGGAAGTAGCTGAATTTACAACCCAGCCTGCAGCTAGACCACCTTGCCTGCTGAGCAGGTTTGGGCCAGGCTGGCCTGCCATGGGAAACCCACTGCAGCTCGGCAGTGGTGGGGGCAAGAGGCGCCCGGGTGCCCGCCCTGCTCCGCCGCTCCCGTGCCGCAGCCCAGCCTGGTGCTGCCCCTGCGGGTCCCGGCACAGCTCCCGTGGGTCCCAACACAGCCTGAACCCCTGCCGAGGGCAGGGCAGCTGCCCCGGAGCCCAAGGCAAGGCCAGCCGGTCTTGCTGCGCACCTGCCTTCTATCTCGAACTGCAGCACCTCAGCTCCCGACTGGCGCTGGTCTGTTTCATCTTTGACCATTACCTGACAAATTCATTTAAGGGACATCCATTGCACAGCAGGCAAATGCAATTGAGAGGAGGAGAACAGCAGTTTGAAGACAGGCACAGAAGCATTCAGAGCCTGAGAGGAGGCAGGAAACCCATCTTAAGCATGTTCCTTCCTTTGAGGCTGAAGCTGAATCCCACAATATGTTTTCTTCCCACTAATGCTTGCCTAGCTTCCTTTGGAAACAATTTAGCCTCTGCCCATGGTAGAATGTTTTTATCCATTAAGAAACGGATATTTTAAAGAAACCATAAGTCGATCTGGACAGGGATTAGGAAGCAGCAATTCAGGGTATTTGCTGGGCCCGTAATTCAGGACTTAACCTCAGAGCAGCCACGTTGCATTTCGGAAACAATAGGGCACTTGCTGCCTATGCCAAGAGACTTCTTAAAAGTAATATAATACTTCTAAAATGTATATTTAAAAAGAAAAGGAGAGAGAGAGATTTTACTTTAAATGCATATGGTGAAGCATTCTGCTGATGACTGGCCTATGTTAAAAATGTTGCACTGGCTTTAAGTAATGGATTGCAAATGTAACTGGTTAAAGCTGAGCTGTTTCCAGATCAGGAGATCTGAAAGCTCTTCACCAGCACAATGTCTCCAAAACCGTTTAGCAGACACTAAGGCTGGGAGAGGCAGGATGGAGTCGGCAAAAGGATCCAGCATTTACTGTTCTCCCTGTGAAGTCAAGGGAATTTGGTTTCGCTGGAGCAATACGAAGCGTGTGCGAGGGGATGTTAAGTGCATTAATCAAAACAGCTTGCTTTATTACTGAGTAGACCAAATTTAAAATCACTTTGCAATTGTCCTCATGTACACAAGACCCCTACATGTTGCTGGACAATGCACACAATTGCTTTTGAGTGATTGAAGATGTTTCCACCGCAAAGCTAGAACACAGGAGCCGGCTGCGTGGGCGGTCCTCCTCTGTTGCAACGGGAATAAAACGCTTCAGCATGAACCACTGCTGAAACATAGGAAGGACGAGGCATCGCGCAGAGAATAGGGGGCTGCTGGGAGCATCTCGGCTCGCCCCAGGAGGATGTGTGTCTGTCACCGTCCCACTTCCCCAGAGCAAGGGGGCCCTGAGAAGCAGCCAAAGGCGTGCAGAAGCAAGTTTCTTTAACATCTTGCTTCACTTTTGAGAGCTCCTTGATTTTTTTAAACTAGAAGACAAAACTCACAATGAAGTAAGCACGCAAGGCTCTGGCATCACGTGCCCCATAATAAGGAACCATTTCAAGCCATCCTAATGACAGCTTGGTGTCTCGCTGCGGAGACGGGAGAGCCGGGATTTCAAAACCTCAGATTTTCCAGACCTCACTAGAGAAGTATTGGGCCAAATCATCAGTGGAGGCAAACGGCTCTGCTCTGCTGCAGCCAGGAAAGAGTGCCAGCTGATGCAGGGTGTTGGTATGCCTGTCCCACCTGCCCATTCTCACCACAGCTGCACTCAGGTCACTCATTTTCTCTCCCCAGAGCAGTGGAAATGGCTATCAAATCTGGCATGTGCAAGGCTGAAAACGTCTGTCCCATTTGCAGACAGGCATGGGAAGATATTGATTCTCTGCTCATCTGCAAGGGGTAAGGTAAGACTAGAGCCACTGCAGTAAACTGGCACTGGGCAGCGGGAAACCAGTGCGAGAGCAGAATCTGACCCGCTCAGCCGAAGCACTGAGCACACTCTCCTCCTGTGCTTCCTGGCATGCCCTTCAGAAATGATTGGTTTTCTCTTACCAGGAGGTTTTTGGTTTGAGACCATTTAACCTCAGGATGATCATTTTACATGGGGGCTATTTATAACCTCCAGGGGCTGCTTTACTGAAATTCCTGCAAATGGCTGAGGGCCAGATTCCTCTTCCATTTACACCACTGTCCTTGCTGTGATCTCCACTGTGGCCACATGGGCTTCACTCCTAGGGTGGAAAGATCGGACATATCCAGAGCAAATGAATCTCCAAAGGACCCTAATTCCTCTGAAAGAGGAATCCTATCTCCTACATTCCTGTCTGCTACAAAGAACAAACTCCAGGCACTGAGCTCAAGGAGCTGAGGTGCCTGATTCCCCCCTCGGTGGCTGAGGCTGTTTCTGGGCATCCCAGCTCACTGGCCAGGTTTTGCCAGAAGCGGATTAGGAAGCACTCATGCAAACCGCTAGGTCAGCAGAACTGGGAGGCCAACCAACACCAGCAAGTTGGTTGACGGACGGAGAGCTGCCCCCCCTGCACGGGGGTGCGAGGACACTGAGGACATTAAGGCTCAAAGAACCCAGGTGAGGGGCAGTGGGGATGGGTGAACTCCAGCCTGCCCCATTCGTCCCTCCTAACCGGTATCTCGTTATGCTTTTGCTAATCGGCTTCTCATGTGTGTTACCTAAGAATGTGCCAAGTCGTGAGAATTACAGGCCTGTTAACTCTCATGTTATTCTTGGCATGGGTTAGGCTCCACTTGCTTGGGTAAAAATTATGATCTTTGTGAATAAGCTGTGTGTGTGAGAGAGAAAGGGTTTTATTATTATTATTGGTTATAGTTAGAGTTGTGTCAAAAGGACACAGTTGGGATTAAAGTTACTAAGTTGATTCTGCTCCCAGTTACACTGGTAAGAACCCACAGTAATTTTAAGACAGTTCCTCCAACTTGGAAACAACAGAGCCAAGAGCAGAGCGTGCACAAACTGCATTTTGCAGCATTCCTGGTACTTTGGATTTACTCCGCAGGAATGATTTCAGATGGCTAATTTTGTGTCTCCCCACTCCTGCTGTCACTTGACATTTGGGAATTTGGCACAGGCAGTAACTTGTGGCCAGTTTCATTTTTCTTTTTGAATTTGTGTCATCACCTGACTCTTTGCTCCAAATGACACTCTTTGGGTTTCTGGCGCTACAGGGGACTGTGCTAATTTAAAATATGCATTCCCCCCTTCCAAGACTCTTTTTATTGTACAGCCAATGAGTCGAGTCCATAAAACTCTCTCTCTCCTTTTAAAAAACAGAAATCAAATGATGATCCTACACAAAATGCCTATGTTCTTCTCATAAACTGTGCTAATATCAATGAAAATTCCAAGCATAAAGATTTGCATTTCAATGAGAAATAAATTAAGCTTTCACTGTAATTTTGGGTTGGGAGGAGTGTGGTAGCTTTTACAGTTTGGTAACGTTTTCAAACATGTTTTTGTGCCTGAGACACCCTCCTTTGCCAATGACATTGAGGTTTTCAAACATCTACATCACTTCTGAAAACGCAGCATAAAAGCTTTTGAAACTTTTCAGCCCAAAACCTTCCAAGAGGCACAACTTTTCACCAAAACTCAAAATACAGACTGCTTAATTAATATCTGTTAAGTCTCTGTTAGTACTTCTGCTGATTTTCAAAGGAAAACAACACCAAGATTAAAAACGCATGGGAAAGGATCATGGGCAATGCGCAGATGGGAGAACAGACTCTCTTAATACATCATGGTAGTGTCTGGCTTTGCTGAGAAGTGCAGCAAGCAGGGAGTTGCAAGACAGCTGGATATTTTCAAATGCAATGCCTATTTGGGGGATGAAATTCAAATGCAGGGGATTAGCAGACTGACCTCTCACAGGTAACTCTCCAAAGGACTAGTGGCAGTTCCTACCACTGTCCTGGCAACAAGTGGCTATGCAGACTCACAGGGAGTGCCCGAGGGCTCAGCTATGCTGATTGCAAATATGGGAAGAGCAAAGCCTGTGTGTGCACACGCGTGCGCCCATGCAGGTGTGCATACATGTGGGGAATTATGCTGGAGTTAGGTGATGGATCACCAGACTTGGCATAAACACAATGCAACAAGATAAGAAACCACTTGGATTACCATGTAAAGTACAATACACCCTTTTCTTGCTGATGCTTAACTGTCTGCGCGGGTGCCTTCATATCAAAGAAGCTACCGAATTCAAAGCATGCCTAGCTCTCCCTTGCATTCCTATTGAAACTCCTCAGTTTTACCTCAGACCCCATACCTAATGGTGCACTCAGTGAAATCTCCTGGGTTTACAATTCAGCAGACGTCTGCTTACTCAGCAGGTGCAAGAAAGCTTCTGGTGACAAGATCCCGGTCCCACCCGCCCCGGCTCAATCCCTGAGCCCTGCGGCTGTCCCGGCTGCACGACGCCAGGCTGGTACCTTGTATTGGAGTCTGGGCCTGTGACCCGAAGTGGCTTGGGGTGCTGAGAGATCCGCGAGGGCTGGGTGTCGTCGGGGTGACTCTCATGGACTGGCGCAGCCGTTCCAGCTCCCCGTAGCGGTCAGCGAAGGGTTTGGTTTGGTCTTCCAGCTTTTGCCTGTGCCCTGGAACACGATAAGAGAGGCTGGTGTCTGCTCAGCTCCCCTTTGGCTGAAGTGTTCTGTTAAGCACAGCATCAGCACAGCAGCCCCGGTCCTCGTGGCGGCCTGGCCGGGCTGATATGCGGTGGGGGCCTGGAGACAGGCTCCGTGTGCCATTCCCGAGCCACCAGCCTGCGCCCCCCTCGTCTGCTCCCAAAGAGATGGGGGACACACGTGAGTGGGAGAAGGCCTCTCTCCTGGCACTGCTGTGGCTGGGGAGCCAGCAAGGGAAATGCTGCATTTTAAATATTTTCTACAGCATTTGCTCAGGGCATCCAGGGCAAACTCTTGTCTTTCTGCAGACCCCTGCCTGGCTCTGCCCAGCCTACGTGGCCAGAGCCAAGGGGGCTGCAGGGGCCGGGAACAGCCCTCCCATGGCACTGCACCTCAGATGTGTCACTTTGCTTCTCCACTCCTCTTCTCCTAAGCCTGTAAAATGGGGAGACTATTCACCTACCTCCCTGAGGCAGGGCAGCAGCTAATGAGCATTTGTAAAACACTCCCAGCTTCTTAGGTAGCAGCTGCTGGAACAGGGCAATAATTATTAAATTTATGCTAATTGGCCTGAGGCAAGAGGCGCATGAAATACACTTGATACATAACTTTCGCATTTTACTATATTAATCATCACTGAACGGCTTCACTCTCTCTGGGCCGGATTCCAGTCTCAGTTACACCCGCACAAAGCTGGAGGGCCTCCAGCGAGGCCGGAGCTGCCTCAGCTTTACGTTCTGAACCAGTGCTGGGTTCAGCCCTTGGGTTTCCGTCATTCCTCACCTGCTGCAGCCAGGCAGCCACGCAGTGCCCCTGGCTCTTTATGCCAGTCACAAAAGGACCTCCGCAAGGTGGCAAACACCTGATCCCGGCATAGCCAAGCACAGAGCTCAGGGCACCAGAAGTGTGCAGGCTGGCAGGGAGGCCAGAGAGGGGCTGGGAAGGAAATGGGAGGCTCTCCTGAGAGCTGCACCTTACCAGAATCAGCTCTATGGCCCGGCACCCACCCAGCTGAGATCTCCGTGGCTTTTAGAAAGAACAGCAATGCTGCCGCACTCAAGAGGCACAAAACACAGCCACCTCTTGCTTGCATGCCCCCCCCAACCCTCCCCCCTCACATCTGCTTAGCGTGAGCGCAGCGTCAGTTTATAGTAAAGTCGCAGAAAGTCCCCAGACTTCCCCTCCTTAAACCTGGCGTCTGGTATCTTCTGATCTTGCCTCCGCTTGGCTCTCGTGCTGGGGCCACCCTCCCAGGCTGCTCATGGAGGTGCCAGGTGGCTCAGCCAGGAGGGCCACTCCACTGCACCCCAGCACCCTGCGAGGCTGCACCAGCCCCAAGCTCCACCATCCCCAGGCTGCTCCCAAGCAAAACTTCAGCCCCAACAAGAACGTGCCGATGCCAAAGAGCAGAACTTGCTATGAAATGACTCCCAGCAGAAAGCAAAACCCAATGGTATTTTGAAAATGCATTTTCCCTGCTGTGTGAAGTAAACCAAGGAAACCTCAAATCAACACCATAAAAGATCTCTTCTAATCTTTGTGAGCCCCTAGACTTCAGGCATCTCTGTCTTATCTGAGGGCCTTCGGAGAGACACAAGCAGCAACTCACATGGTGTTTGTATTTTCCCCAAGGGGGAAAGCGTGTGCAGCGAGGTGTCTTGTTTTGGCCCACGTTTTATTATTTCTATATATGTTTGAACACAAGAAAAAAAATAGGTTAAAGCTTTTCCTTTAACAGTTTTCTCAGGTAGGGCTTAGCAGAGAAGCTAAAAGGACTACGAAGACCAAGTTGTACAGAAATTTAATGGAAATATCCCTGCCTCTGTCTCAGCTGAAACCCAATCCTGCAGTAGTGTTTAGCATGTGACGGAGAAAATATTGAAAAATAAATCAAGTGATGTCTATCTTGATAATGCTTTTAAAGATTACTCAGCTATGCAACCTAACCAAGGACTTCATGTGGCTGTACTGTGCTGCACTGTGGTTGCTCCAGTCCCTGCACTGCCTGAACACAGGCACAGCCCCACAGGGTTTTTAAGCCTCAAGTAAATACCAGTGCTGTACTCACACCCCTTAAAAGGGGACGGTCTGTGGGCAGACCCAGCAACTACCAGCAACCCCCACCCCCAAACCTAGGACTGTTCCGACAAAAAGAGAGTAGAAAACTTGATGCAAATGTAAGTCAAAGCAAAGACTAGGTCTCATTTAGGAGTGAAACCCAGAGCAGAGGAGGAGTGAGGCCAGGACCCTTCCTGGCTCTCCCAGGCCATCTCCAGTTTGCCCTGGCAGTGTCATAACTCCATCAACGGGGCTGGGGCTGGGCAGCACTAAGCTATACGAAATGAGGAAACAAACGAGTTAAAAACCACCAGCTCCGCGGACTACCAACCCTGTTTGGTACAGGCTGTCTCCCCAGGACTTCCTGCCGCTTGTCACTGAGAGCTAGGGACGTCAGACTTTGTCACGCAAGAGAGAATTGCTATTAATGGGTTTCTTTCATCAGAACAACCTGAGCTTTTTAATTTCTGCAGTGGTTGGCTTCATTAAAGGCCCTTCCCCATCTACCCACAGCTGTCATGCAGAGGAAACCAACGCCGTCAAATGAACAATAGCTCGTACCTTAGAGAAAAGGAAGGTGGTTTCTAGTTTAACCCAAGGACTGACTCAAAGCCTCACAAAGTCAGTGGGTGGATTTTCAATCGACTTCAAACAGCTCCAGACCTCAGCCCCAGAAATCTGTCTGAGAAGTCTTCATCACCCTGAACAGTGAATTTTTGGGTACAAAACCTGCTGTTGTGTTGGAGACTTTGCATTGCGTTTGCCCCAGTGCAAGCGCCTTGCTCCGTCGCGCGGCTTCCTGCCCTCCGCAGCCATGCAGCCAGCTGCACTAGCACCAACTTGCACAGGTCAGTGTTCATGGAAACGACAGCCGTATGGTTATAACTCGATGGCGGCTGCTGACCTTGGACACTTCTTGTCAATGAAACGTGGGTTTTGAAGGTAGGTCAAGTTTCCAAGTCAGTCAACTCTGATATTCAGTATGACAAGATGTAAATTTTGACAGATCACCTCAGCTCCTGGGATAAGAACACAACCTGTATCAGCATAGCAAACAAACAGTCCCACTGAACACTTCCCAGCTGGAAGAGACAATGAGCATTTTACACTTTAAACCAGTAATAAGATGCATACTGGAAGTTTTGGGTGTTTCCTGCTGCAATGAAGCTCAGGTCCTCAAAGCTATGATTTAAAGACAGGCTTTCTGCATTAAAATTTTCAAAGCCCAAACAGACCCTGCTCATCCTTCTAGGAGTGTGCAACCTGATACGGCTTCTGAAATGGAAGCCAGGATGGGGCTTCCAGGCTGTAGGGGGTGTCTACAGCGCTCAA
The DNA here is from genome assembly GCF_009769625.2 of Cygnus olor. NCBI lineage: Eukaryota > Metazoa > Chordata > Aves > Anseriformes > Anatidae > Cygnus > Cygnus olor. The sequence goes on along the minus strand of NC_049191.1, from coordinate 293,971 downwards.
CAAGAGCCACTTATTTCCCCAGATTTCTTAGGTACAGAATATAATGTTGACCAAAGGTAGAAAGGGGCTCCAGAAACTTCATGATTTGAATGATACCAGATTCCAAGAGCTTGCAAATTTGATTTGGCCCAGTACAGGTGCTGGGGCAACTTGAAAAGCCCCCTGGGGTCCTGGCCCCTGGTTTATCTGCGTGTAGGCACAGATGGAGTCACGGCAGGGAGAGGCAGGGAGCTGGCACAGCACGCTCTCTGCCCTGGATGGGTTGGGATTCGGGTGTCACGTTCGTCCCCGTCCCCTGCCATAACCCCATGCTACCAAAGGAAGGGAGAGCAGATGGTGGGAAGTGGCTTGGCCCTCCCCAGACATCTTGCTGCGAAGCGCTGGCGGCAAGATGGAGCGAAGGAAATGCAGAGCATTTCAGCTCGGGGCTGTCTGTGTGTGTGTGTGTGTGTTCATTAACACACACATTTGCAGATCATTTCCTGAGCTCCACAGTCGAGCAGACAAGAACCAGGAGACAGTAGTGTGGGCCGGGGCACAGGGCCTGGGTTCTGATTATGCCACAGCAGCTTGAGATGAGCCATCAGCAGCCACAGGGCCCCCAACATGTCCCCCTTCAAAGCAGTGCTTGTCACAGCTGCCAGCTCCCACCATCCTTCTCCCACAGCACTGCTCAAACCCTAGCAGCCCAGCTGAGAAGTACACCCGGATCAGCTGTGCAGCCATGCCGTGCATAGCCTAATGGCTTAGTTACTACATGTCCATGAGAACAGACCATAAGAAAGCAGTCACCAGTGGATAAAACTCCATCTCAATGCACAAAATACCTTTCAAATCTCTCTTGTAGCCCTCAAAACAGGTACTTCAGAGAGACATGCCAATCCTCTACAGTGCATTGAATTTTTTCCCGGTCTGAGCCTCGGCTAGACTATCAAGTCCCAGCATGTTCTCCAGAAACAAGCCACATGTGAAAGGCCTGTGTTACAGGAACATCAGGCCTGTCCCTTACAACAGATGGTCGGGTGGTTTCATCTCTGCACACCAACAATGCAGGATGACCCTCAGGTCTTCCCGGGAACCCCACCTCCAGCTCAAGCACCTTGGAAAATGCCCGTCCAAGAAGCACGTGGTGGAGCCCCATGGCCACTGAGGGAGGACAGGGCAGCGGAGCCAGGCTGCTCACGGCACCAGCAGCTGGAAAGGACTCCAGCATGATGTCTCTGCAGAGGATGGAGAGCTCTGCTGATCTCCAGAGAGCAGCAGCAGCCAGCAAGTGCCAGCGCTACTTCAGCCCGCTTCTGAAAGCAAAGAAGTTCACAGGAGCGAGCAGGAGGAAAGGAAGAAAGTGTTAGAAGGAACTGTCTCTTCTGCGGCCGAACAAAGTCAAGCACAGATAACTCATTATTCACATGTTTGAAGTTAGCCTGCTTACGCCATTTGGAAAGAGAATCTGTCACGGCGAGTCTTTGCTTTGGTTTCCTCTGGCTTTCGTGAGACACTACCGCTACTGTCTTTCTCCAGCTTTGAGAGAAAGGCGAGTGTGTCGCAATGCGCCTCGGCTCGCATGTTCTGGCAGAGGATTTACACTGACTTGAACAACGAAAGGAAAATAATATTTAAGGGGGTGGGGGAGAGAATTTTAAAAAGGCTGCTAATTTATAAAGCTTTTTTAGCTGGTGGTGGTCTGAGATGACTTGGCTGCCTCTAAAAGGATGAAAATAAATATCCCTCTTTTTGAAGGAAATACGCTGGCTCCTGGCCAGCTGGCAGGAAGCACAGAGATATGTTGCATTTACAGTAGGTTTTTACTGTCTGAAGCTACAGCAGTGGGAGAGATGTTCATTATATGCAGGCTGGTATTGATTAGCTGGTTTGCAAGCCCTTAATCTCCTCTCACTTGTGGGTTAGTCCCTTGACTTTGCTTGCCTCTGCCTCTCTCCCTGTCCACCCTGTGGTGGGAGGCTGTGCAAGCAGGCAGCTTCTGATAAATCCTATTGTACTTCTAGCCTTTTATTACACCAGCAGACCCAAAAACTCATCCCTCTGGAAGGAAAACAAAGCAGGGCATTAACTCGGATATTTAAACAGAAATCTCGGGTAGCAGTTCCAACAGCTCCTGCAATGCAAGAGCTGTGGCCCACATTCAATTTGAAAGGAACTTCACATCCAGATTTCGATGCAGCTTCAGTACAGACCCTGAAGAACATGGGCTCCCCACCCCCAGGGTTTCAGCAGGAAGACTGAGTCTTTCTAGATTTGAAGGACATTTAAAGTACTTCAAAGCGCAAGTAAAGTTGGTGGGAGTCTCAACAACAAACTGGGTAAAATTCATTAGGTTTAAGGATTTAGCCTGCTTGTGCCTCGCTGAAAAACCCCGCAAGTGCTTTCCTGTATTTTTCCATCCTTAAATACCCCTGAAAATCTGGCTCTGAGACTGCAGAGCCAATTAGGAGGTTTTTAAAGGTTTTGACTGAAGATCTGAAAATTTCACACGTGTCACAAACTAGCAGATCAGAGCACATCTGTAGGAAATACAGCAGCTTTCATAAGAGGGTGCAAAACCTACCAGCCTCACTGGCTTTGCTGCATTTCTTCCCATTTCCAGGAAGGCAAAATTCAATTATGGGCTGTGATCCAGTTCTCATGGAATTAGCCAAAAACCTTGATTCAAAGATTTCAAGGCTGGGCACTTGGGAGGAAGCAGACAAATCTCAGGTACATCCAGCTGGTATTGCCTCAGTCTAGTCTGAGATCAGATTTTCAAGTGCATATATATATTAGCTGTCACTAGGTAGATCAGTGGATTTATGCCAATTTCCAACAGGCAGTGAGTTAATGCCTGCTATCTAACAACTTGAAATGGGGCCTGCGTGGTACCAGTATAGCTGGTTTTTCCCATCTAATAACCTGTTCCATTAGGGCAAGCACATCAAATTCCTTTGGGCAACCCGGGTTAGGATACTCTGCCCTGGACAGGGAGGACCATCTGCTGGGTTCAAACCTGTGCAAGGAGTATGCTCTGTTACAGCTAACAAACATGAGATGCACCTGACGTTGTGGGGCCATTCAGCAGACAACTGGATATAGGAGCTTTTGCCAGACAGTCCTGTGCTCTCAGTAACACAGCACAACCCAGATCAGATCCAAACTTTCCCAAGGTTGAGGGTGCTGAGCATTGGATTTCCCCTTTACCCTAGGACAGAGCTGGAGTGAAGCCCTGGCATTAGAATATTAATATCCCCCAATCCCAGGACTGAGCCCTGAGCTCCATCTCCAGAGACCAGCTGGTATGTCAGATAATTACAGCTCCTGCCGAGCTTTACCAGCTCTCACAATGCAATGCTGTGAGAGCCCCAGGGCAATGCTGCTGGCATGGCACCCCTAGTCCTCTGCACAACGCTGCTTCTCCAGAGCCGAAGCAGTGGGATCACGCACAGGCTCACCTCTCCATGCTGCTGAGCTGTCTGCTCCGCATGTGCTTTTGGGAGGCGTGCAGCTGGGAGAGCAACAGCAGCCCCAGCAAGGAGGCGCAGCTCTCGGCTGCTGGGCACCTTCCCACTGCCAACATCCTTGGTGCAACGGCTTGGAGGCACCAGGGCCGCTCTCTGCTTGCTGCTTTGCTGCTCCTCCCTCCCCTCTCCTACTACAGTGCATAGATTCACTGGAAAGAGTAAGATAAAATAATGCAAAATCATGTCTAAGCACCTTCCGCTGCAGGATATGATTTATCTCTGGCTGATTGCAGAACAGGTGACTGGTCTCTGGCAGCAGAAGAGCAGGGTCTTAGGAACTAAATTTCATCTCATTCTGAGTCAAATCTTCTTCCTCCCTCCACCACATCATTAAAGTGATTGGTTGCACTGATAAGCTCCTCGTTTCTCCCTCCCGAAGATGTGTCCTGCCTTGGTATCTGATGTGATCTTGTGGTTTTGTTTGATAGTTCTGGTCCTTTAGCTGTTGTCTTCCCTGAAACAAAACTTGCCTTTTAGCATTGACTTTTTTCCTCTCTTTCAGTCTGCGACCCTTTGCACTGTCCTCGTGAGTTTGCAAATCTTGCCCAAGGGGAGTGGGGCTGCAATGCATCAATAAACCTGCAAGACGCAGTCCTAGCTGCAGTTCAACAAATTCTCACCAACAACAGCTTCCACATACACGTCGTGCTCCCACGTCACCCACTACCCGCCAGGTTATTAGATTCACTTTACAAACAGGTAAAATAAGATACAGGACAAATTGCTGGGACACCCCTTGTGAAGGAGCAAAGCTTGCCAACATCCTTGTCACAAATACTCTTTTTTTTTTGGGGGGGGGGGGGTCCTGGCACATGCATGCTGTCCTATCTCATCCCTTTTCACAGCTCTGCTTGGTTCACCCATTGGATTCCGCAGAAATTTCTTTTGCTATTTATTTGTACAGCACCTGGCACAACTTGCCCCTGCGCACAAGACCAAAGCACCACTGACATCCTTCTGGAAGTAGCCTTCAATGATACTTCGTTCTCCAGATGTGCCCCATTCACCAGAGGATACTCTTGCTCCAGTTTAATCTCTTCCAAATACAATATCAATGTCTTGTCTGCAATTCTGATTTTTTTTTTCCAAAGTCAGACCAGGATCAGGTGTGTTCTCCTACTCAGCTGAGAATCATGCCCTGGGGTTTTCCAAAGCATTCAAAAGCAGGAGGTGTTGCAACCAATTTCAACAAAGATTCTTTGTACAATGCAAGCAAAAATAATTTCCCTGTTCTGACTCCCAATACTGCTTTGCTTAGAAAATATTGGTCATTTTTAAGTGAAATGATTTTGAAGTTGTTATACACTGGGTGATATAAAAGCAGAGGTGGAATTTACCATATGCACCAAATAAAATAATTAGAGGAGTGAATTTACTGGAGCCCATGTAATTTTGGTTGCTCTATTAATACTTCTTTCAAGGCTGGGATTACAGCCTCAAGCTATAGCACCAAAGGACCAGGCAACGTGAACCCACTGCTTTGGGCGCAGCCGAGCAAACTTTGTTCTTGCTGAGGAAGGTTCCGTGAGCCCCTGGCAGCCGGGGAGCTCCGGGACAGCTCCGTACCCAGCCAAGGGGCGAGTGGGGCCAGAGGCTTGCACAGCCTGGCCTGCCAAAACCCAGAGCCCGTCTGCTTTTCTTCCCGAGTGATTTTTGCCCACCCGGAGCCGAACCCTCACTCCCCCTACACCTTGTCTCTGCCCAGAAGGGGTTAACTGGATAGCAGTACCTATAAGAAATTAGAGGAGGAGGTAGTTTAACATAATTGCTTGCGATGCATGTATCAACAGCGGTCCCAAACTGCCTCTGCAAGAAAACAGTGCCCTGGACGGTCTCAGCAGATACCAAAGGGTTCAAATTCACCCGCTGGGATCAAAACACATTAGCAATGGGAATACAAACAGAGAAACCCTGCTTCACAGCAAGTACTGATTTGCAAGGACTCCTGCGTGAACTCAGAGTCTCACACCTGAGCTGTGTGGATTCAGCCCTGGCCCCAGCCCTGACCTCCTGCCTGGCCCCTGGTGAACGGTGCACCAGGGTGAATTAAAGGGACCTGGTGGATGGGGCAGGAATGGGAGGTGCATCGCTGGTCGGGGTATGCAGTGATGGCACCAAGGCCCTGCCATCATCCCAGCCCCTTGTCCCAGCCAAGCATTGGCTTTTCATTATTCTCCATTCAGTGAGCAAACAGGACATGGAAGGGTGGGATGGAGCAGGCCAGTCTCCGTGCAGGAGGCGCCCTTCATGCAAGTGCCCCATGACGACAGCTTTAAGGGACAGTAAAGAAAACAGCAATAGAACTAAAACATTAGGATACGCCGCATTTTCCTGAGGATTTAACATGCATGCTTTGTTTCATGGCACTCTGAAGGTCTCATGCCCTGTTCTAAGCCCCTTCTGCTCCTCCAGGTAGGAGCCTCCAGTGGGGCAGGATCTGTGTGGCAGAACAGGAACAGAGGCCAGAGAGCTCTCCAGTGACTGCCCAGCATGCCCAGGGCGGGGCAGCACCACCCCTGTGCCAGGGGCCAGTGCAGAGAGCAGCTGCTGGGCTTCTGTGAGGGCTCATCTCACAAACTGCAGTGCATCCAGAGCAAACAGTTAATAACGGAAGCAAGAAACTGTCACTCAGGATTTCCTCCTTTTCCTCTCCAGGGAAGGGGACAGGTCTCAAGAAGTGGGAAATCACCCTAGTTTAAGCACTGCACTTTAAATTACAAAAAAATGATAGCAATTTTACAATCAACAAGTGACTGTCCAGGAAGTGGTGAGGTCATTTATTTAAGTGATCTTGTTGGTTTGATTTATTTATGGTCTTTTTTTTTCTTTTTTTTTTTTTTTTAACAGTTCCCGGACAGACTGGGAAACATTTGTTTATTTATATCTAGCTTAAGACAAGCAGGGGAAAAAAATAAAAGACCCTAATAATACCCCAAACTATCACCCCACGGGAGCACTTAAGCAACAATCGTGGTTTTAATTACAGAAATATCTCAAAGGCAAGTTTCATGCATCCCCCCTGAGAAACCCTTTCTGCCAAGATAAAGATCTGAAACCATATAATCCTGGCACAACGCAGCCCAAGTCCTGGTATGAATTCGAGCAGAAAAGCAATAGACCCTGTAATAATTTATTACCTCTTCTCCAAGGGCTTTCCAGACAAAATCACATCTCTGAGGACAAAAGGCGCAGCAAACGTAGGGCATCACTGCCATGGCCCTGGGCAAGCTGCAGACCACAGGGTCCCAAGACTGCCGGCAGTAAGATTGCAATAGAGGATCACTTTGTCCTTGCCCCTTTTTGGCCCCCAACCCTGCTTGGCTGCATTCCTCTCCCTTCTACTCCCCAGCTGGTTTTAGCTATCCCTTGCTAACTCACACCATGTCTGCTACGCAGCAGATCCTGACACCCCGCGTCACTGCAATGGGAACGCCACAGGTTTTATTCCGCCACTCAGGTTCACAGAGCCAGGGGCTGCGACATCTCCCTGAGCCTCCCCGCAGCACTGCCCTGCAGAGCTCTTGCGGGTCCCTCTTGCATCTCATTTTGCTTCGAAACCATGAGACAACTGACACTTTTTCCCTTGCGGAGGAAGCGTGGTGTGGATTTATGCAAATCCCTCTGCAGTGCAGGTCCACGCGACAAAACATCCTGAAATCAGCCTTCCAAAACCACCGCTGGGCTGGCAGGCAGGCAGCAGAGCTGCATCCCCGCGGGCAGGCACCCAGCATCACCCCGTTTGCCGGCAGCAGCTCTTCCTCTCCCGATGCTGCCAGCGATTTCCTTCTCTGAAGCACGCTTTACAACAGGGTCAGGATGTGATGAGTGAATGCACGGACCATTTAACTTCATAGTACAACCCCCATACAGCCAAATTTCTTAGAGGTAACTGGAATGTTTCTGCTTCATCTTTCTCTTTTTTGCCCCCAAATGGTGCAAGTGAAGGAAGTCCTAAAGAGGTGCTCTTTGCTACAATTACTATGGAGTCAGAAATCTGGCCAGATATATTATAAACCGGAAGTCAGCAAGTAAATAACCAACACCACAATATATTAAACACAGTTTTGTATTTTTTATGGCATTGAAGTCATTAAGGCATGAAACCATGATGCAGGTAAAGGAATCAGTTTTGCACAGGATGGCCATATCCCAGCAAAAGCCAACACAAGCCTGGCAAGTTGCACCACTGGGGACCCCGAGGAAGACCCCGCCACCAACAGCCCTCGCATCAGCCCCAGACGCCAGAGAGCACGGAGGGGCTGACTCAGCTCTTCAGCCTCACCCAGCTGCCACGCAGCACAGCCTCAGGTCTGGGCAAACTGCCTTTGTCTTCAAATAAATAAATCCTCACCGTGCCTGGGGCTACAGAGGTGCTCAGGGAGTGGAGTTGGTTTTGGGGTCGAACCTGGTGCTGAACAGAGACTGCTTGCTGCAGGGACACACAGACCAACTCTACCCCACAACCACAGAAGCTGAAGTACTGAAACCTCCCAACACAGCCCACAGCAAATGCAAAACCCTAGGTGCTCAGCCTCACAGCCCCCTGTCCTAAGCCTGCAGGTCAAATTTGGCAGGAATGGAGGCTCAGATTAGGACAGCACCATCTTATAGCAGATACCTGGTGATTTCTATTCATTACCATCATACTGGGGTCTCTACAGAGCTTATTCTGACTAACGGGGTGGAATATTGCACTTCTTTTCCCTTCCCTGCATAAAACAGGTTTTCATGTTTTGCTGTTTCTAGCTGTAAATCTCAGACTCGTTGGCAGCCATGAGGACGGGGAGTTCTGGGGGGGGTAACCATTTTCCTCACTAGTGCAGCCCTGTGCACCCTTTTTCTCTCTGCTTCAATCTGGAGCATCCACTGAGAATAGAATAAAAAACCCAGAACCCTCAGAATTCAAGAAAATCAATTCAGATGCAATTTAAAAATAAATAAAAGCAAGAAAGAAGCTTTTCCAAGGTGGTTTGTGGAGGCGCCGATGTTTGAGGTGCCGGGGCCAGAGAGGCGCTGGGCGTGGGATGAGAACCGAGATGGAGGCAGTGAGATTGGGGTGTGGGCAGCGGAGCCAAGGTGTGTCCAGGCTGGCAGGTCCAGCGCAGGATGGGGTGGTTCAGGGCGCTGGTTTTTATCAGGGCAGCTTCAAGGTGGATAGAGAAGCCACAGCAAGGTATGCATCATCTCAAGTAAGTGCTGATACAACCCTTTCTCCTCCTCAGCTGCCACCTGGGCAGTGCAGGCACTGCTGGAAGAAATGCTTTTATAGAGGATCTTGGGGCACCTGGCATTACCAGCCAGTCTTTCTCCTCTCTCCCCCTGTGCTTGCAGCCAAGAGCTCCTCATGCATGGGGTGCTTGAGTGTAGCCTTGCACCCACTGACCCAGGGACAGAGCTACCATTAACACCTTGCACAGGAACAGCGTTCCTGTCTGCAGGAAAGAGGGTTCCTACCCTCTGCAGACCCCACACTCTTGAGTTCCCTGCTGAGAATGCATGGCCGTGCTACAGCTTGGACTGACATCACACACAGGGGACAGGCGGAGAGGGAAACCCTCACCCAGCCGAGGCTCTTAAAAATATCAAAGCAGAACCCAGCGGTTCTTGGAAACAACTCAGAAACGTGGGAGGTGAGAAGCCTTTCCACCCGCCAGCTACGTGCTGCGCGAGGGGGGAACGGGTGCTCAGGGCACAGCAGAACCACAGCCACACGCTGCACCCACTGCAGGGGCTCTGCTCCCAGCACGCGTTTCCAGTGGATGTGAGGAAGAAGCCTTTTGGAAAAGTGGCCATGGAGGGGACACCTCGTGCCTGTGCAGGATAGGCCCAGCCAGGAAATCCCTGAAGGGCCAACGTGGTGGGGAGTGGGAGCCTGAATGCTTTTGCTAGGTGGTGGTAAGCCTGGCACTGATCCATCTGTCCCCTCCCACTCCAAGCCCAGCAGACACCACACAGCACAGGGACATGCTTACTGTGGTCACACCAAGCAGGGACATCACCAAAAGCACCAAGTCTCCAACACACGCACCCAAAACAAGCAACAGACACCAACTCGCAGCCCAGCGGCCCTCACCGTCCATGAGCACTGGCTTTGCTGCTCGCAGCGATGGCCTGTCGGTTGGCCGGGGAGAGGGGAAGGCAGGAACCCCGCTGCCACCCCACTCCTCGGGCATGGAAAACCAAGGTACAGCCCCTCCTGCCCTCATCCTCCTTTCCATTACCCGCCCAGGACAGAAGTGTAAAAGCCACAGTGTAAAAGCAAGCGGGTCTGTGCTGGTGCCTCTGCCCCGTGCCTGCTCCCTCTTCCACATGCTTTTTTGTTGGGGACAGTGACGGGGGAAAAAGCCAGCTCTGTGTACAACTTGCCCAGCACTGAACCTCAGGAACAGACCTTGTACTCCAAGCGGTCCAGGCCCTCACCACATGAGCAGAGAGGGCCCTGGACATCCTGGCACAGCTGCCCTGCACCCTTCCCACCTCCACAGCACCCACACTCAGGGCTCAACGCCCACTCATGGCCAGGGGGGTGGTTTTCACCCCCAGCAAACACAGCTGGGTATATACATGCTGCCCCACAAGGGTTATGGATGGGTGATCACATCTGCAGTGGTGCCCTTTGCTCCTCACAGCGGCCAGGACAGCAAGGATGGGGTGGAAACAAGAAACAAGGGGTTAAGGGCTAAAGGGCTTTATACAGAGAGGTTAAGGAAGACTGAACAGCAGCAAGAAAAGTCAGAGCAAGTTAAAGACACTGAAGGAAAAAAGAAGGACTTTGCACAAGAGTTCTCAGGAGATGGACAGTAAACAGCTATTGCTGCAAGGGATGAGCTGGGAGGAGGACAGCAAGTGAAAAGGGTTGATAAGAAGTGACAGAAGGCAAGAGGGAAGAGCTGTAGGAAAGGAAGGGGAAGGCACCCAACAGGTAGGTGTGAGGGGGGAGGCCCTGGAGTTGCTCTCATTTATCCAAGCACAGACTAAACATCACTGTATAGCTTCCAGCTATTCATTTTTCCATGTTCTGCCTTCTGTGGATTATTTTGCAAGCAGACATGGATGCGAGAGACTGCACAAGGATTGCAGCTCAACTAAGTCGGGTTTTTGCTAAATAAAGAACTGCAGAGAAGGGAGGGGGGAGAAGGAAATTCCACAGGAAGTTCAGATATTTTATTACTTCCTGTTTGTACAAAGTATGTCAACACTTGGCACCCAATGCACCATTTGTTTAGAGCTAAGGTGTCAACTTGAAAGAGTGTCCTTGATCTCTCCAGATCTAACCCACAATGAAGCAGAGAAAAAAAAAATCGAATGAGTGAGCAGGGCACTTGGGAGCAAGCCTGCATCATGGCTTTCAGGAGATGCTCATGAACCACAGCCAACATGAGCACTTGACCAAAGCCACCACTGCTACCAGCCCTGTGCACAGCACAACCCTACTCTTCACTTTGCTGTGGGCTATAACCCACAGTTTTGCCATGGGTCCTCCAAACAAGCACATCTGGGTGTCTTCAACACATCGGTCTGGCTCTCCCAGTCTCCTCATCCGGGTTTTAACCACTGGCCCCGCAATGGGCTCTGGCTGCAACCCGGGTCCCTGCAATTTCTCACCCAACTCAACTTGATTTCAAACTCCTCAGATGTTTTCTGGGCAAAGCTTTAGTTAAAAGACTTGCTCAAGGGCTGAGATGAAGTGATGGGACAGGGGTGGAAGATGAATGGGAAGCTCAGAGGTGGGGCGTGGAGCAGAGCCGCGTTTCTGGCCAAAAACCCCACGAGAACGTTCGCTGGAGGAATTTCACCGCATCTGAGAAGATGATGCCCAGGGCTTTCCCATGATACCAAGACAAACGGCCAATTCTTTCCGTATGAAGGATACTTTTCCGCATGATCACACCAGCCCCTCCCCAGCCGTGTCCAGCCTCCAGCACCAGCCAACGCCAGTCATGCACAAGAGGAGCCACCACGCACCACATCCTTCTCATTTGCAACAGGGCAGCCAAGAAGGGGAAAAATATTTTTACATATATATTTACATCTATAAAAGCGCCTATGTAATATCCATGCATGTATAAAAATAATTGCAAGTCCTGCTGGCAGTTCTCACCTCCCAAAACCAAGCAGGGGAAGGGAGCACGAGCTATCGTGCATGGCCAGAGATGGTTGTTACCGGAGCCTTACCAGCTCCCTTCCCAGGTCAGCAGGTGCCAGGCGCTCCCAGGGGTGCTATCCCGGAGAGCCACCCAGTGGCAGGTTAGCCAGGAAAACCACCTTTGGTTTCCGTGACCAGGTGGGCCAACATCGTTTTACAGCCAGGATTTCTGCAGGGACAGGAGTGCAGGGAGAGGCAGGGACAAATGTAGTTTTATTTTTTTAAATTTCAGATTAATTAGAAAATGAAAACCAACGAAGTATGACAAAGGCGAGAACTTTTTTTTTTTAATTTTTCCCATACAGTGTAAGACTGTATTTTCACAAGACATGAATGAATTCCCAGTTTGACCCAGGGCTTACAAATATGACCTTTACAGCCAACAAACCTATGACCATCTGCAAAAAGCAGAAGAACTACAGCTTAGGTTTAAACTCTTCAGATCAGCAATTTATAGGATTTGTCGGGGGGGGAAGTACTGGGATGAGGAAAAAGATTGACCTTTAGGGTCCATACAAGACAACGGAATAAGCAACAAATAAATACTACACAGAGTTCTTTAAAGAGCCTAAATCTTCAGCACAAACATTATGAGGTACACAAATCAGAAAAAAAGCAGCAAACTGCTGACCTTGCATGCCAGGACAGCATCCCTCAGGCAAGCAAGCAAGAGTCAGGGCCAGCTGCTCCATCCTCAGGTTTTAGCTAATTGTGCAAAATGAAGGCATGGCACCAAGGCCAGGAGTGTCCATGGCTCAAACCCACAGCTCCCTGCCTAGCTACAAATCCTGTGCCTCCGTATCGGAAAGTTTAAATTAAAGATCAGTAATGATCAACCAACATGTTGAAATTCAAAAGGAGGAGTGGGTATGACTCAGCTTGGTTTTGGCAAGTGCTGAACGTTGGTGAAGTCAGAGCAAACCAAACGCTAAGAGTAGTAACTATCTTGCCTTGTATTATTATTTATATATTCCCTATGATGGTGATGATGATTATTATTATTAGAAAGGCGATCTGATGCAGCAGACAAGGGGCTGAGCCAGGAGTCAGGAGACCTGGTTTCTATTCCTGACATGGAACAGTTGTGCAACTCCCTGCCCAAACCCTGCCTGCTTTCCCCCTCCCAGCCTTGGTTGCCCATTCCCAGGTGTTTGCAGTGCCCACCATGACCCATGTTTGCTCTCCACTGCCACAGCACTGTAACAGGGACATGCCTTATGCTTATGGTTTTAAAAAAAAAAAAAACACCAAAAAACCCACAACATTGCAGTGCCTAGGCACTGGCTCTGCAAACAAGCACTCCAGACCAGCAGCCCAACAGGCTTATATAAAGCTTCTAACACCCCAAGCTCCAACATTAAAAAATAAAAAAAAAAGAAAAAAATAAAAAGGGGACCAAAAAAAAATCAACAAAAAACAAGGCAAATAAAACTGTCTTGCAGAGGTAACAGCCTTGACCTGGCCTGACATCAAGGGGTGCTGATGGCCCAGTGACAGCATCAACAGAAAATATTTTCTAAAGCATATTTAGAAGGATCAAACTGTTTCCCTTAAATTTGGGCACTGATGGCTTTACATGCTAAGCGAACAAACTCTGCTTTATAGTCCCCAGGGTGGTGCTGAGCATGCAGGAAGGCAGAGCTGGAGCAGAAGGACAGCAACAGAGGGCTGGAAATGAGGCCCTGGGACCCCACCAAGCAAGTACTCAAGGAAGAGGGAAACTCCTCCTGCTGACATTATTGGAGCATTTCCCCAATCCCCTCTAATCATAGGAGAGGTACTCCAAGATGAACTTAAACCACCCCAACTCCAAAAATCAACCAAGCGCAGCCAGTCTGCAGCTGCCATTGCAGAGACACTGCCAGCCCTGCTATATCCAAAAGACCCTTCTTGATCACAACAGAAAGATGGTTCTGTAGTTGAATCATCTGCTTGGTTTTCTAAAGCAACGCAGCCTCCATCAGCGGCCACTACCAGACAGAGGCTTTGACAACCTGAAAGTGAAACTGCCAACAAACAGAAGGGGAAGGTGCCCTGTGAGTTCTCCTGGGCCCACGTGGACAGACAGGCAAATAGAAGCACAGAGCAGGGGAAACCTGCAAACGTTATTAATCAGAAATTCAGCCTCTGAAGCAGGGCACAGCATCTCCAGCTTCATAACTCCCCCCACCCCAAAATGCGTTGCACACCCCCAGGGTTGAGCCCTCGTAATTTCTACTGCATCCCAAGTGCCACGAGGAGCAGGGCTGTACAACCGCACAGACCTTGAGGGGACATGGAGCACAACAAGAGGGAACAAGCAGCAGGCAGGACACACGTGGTGCTCCATGGAGAAAAAGAAAACGAAGACAATCCAGGCGCGCTCCTGGGGTTTGCCTGACCACACTGTCGTCTTTGCTCTGTGCACTGTGAAAGGCAGCTGCCCCAGCTGCAGAGGCATCCTTCATCCACATGGCCAGGGAAAGTTCAGCCCCCTGTGACAGCCCCCAACACTGCTCAGCAGCAGCCAAATAAAACATAACTTACTTCGTGGCTCCCGGGGTCCGTCTACAGTCACTTTAATGGCTCGGTGATAGGTAGCGACTTGGGTGGGGTTGGTGAACACTGTGATCGTCAGGGTAAAGCTTTTTCCTAAGGGAGGGGGGGAGAGAAAAAAGGATATTCACATAGGTTCAGCTCCTTTGAGGGTAAATTGCTCCTGCTGGAGAAAACTCAGACACAAATATCTACATACACCAAACTCCGGCACACATATCAGTTAATTTTATGAGACATTATTGTCAAGACAAAGCTCGACCATCTCCCGCTGGGGTTCAACTGGCTGCAGCGAAGACAGACTTGGACCTGGTTCAGAGCAGGAGCCTGAACCTTCCTGGACAGAAAAGTCACTTTTCCCCCTTCCCCTCCCCTCTCCCAGTATCGACCCCTCTGCCCACAGCAGCTTCCTGTTGCTTCCCTGTTTGGACATTTCCCTTTTTCCCATGGGAATCCAGCCCCAAAATGCAGCACTGGACACTGGATCCTCTCTGCAAGGGCCAGATTTGAGTCCTGGCACCCACGGAATACTCCTAGAGGAACAGTCAGACAAGATCACATCAGTTTAGACGTGATGGATGATGGTATTTGCTGGGTAAAACTGGTGGCTGTGGCCCTGCAGAAGCACCTACACAGGTAGGTTTGGAGGGGAGCTACACTGGGCTCTTGGCCATGGGGGCACCTGTGGCACACAGCCCACATGTGCTCATGCCAGGCTGCAGCAGAAATTGGAAACTGCAAAGCCTGCACCAAATATGCCCAGCTTTGTGCACCAGAGCTGGCCACCACACGCGTGGCCCCATGGACTGGGGGCACTGTCCCTTTGTTCCCGTACCCCCAACCCCAAATGGAGACCAGGAACACGCTGCCAGAAAAAGATTTCATACATCATCATGGTGGGCTTTCAGTGATGCTTTTGACGCACCAAGCTTTTCACTTTTTTTTTTTAATTATTGGAAAAAAAAAAAAAGTGGGGGGCAGGGAGGTAGGTGGTGAAAAGCTCTCCAAACCCAAAGTTTGCAAGAGCACAACAGTGACATTTTCTGGTGGAACACGTTTCCATTTGCAACCCCCAAATGCTTCTGGCATCGCAGAGGGCATTTTCTCCCCATGCAGAGAGGGAAGCAGCAGCAGCACGCCCCCGGCCCGGCCCCCGCTCCCCCCGCAGCACCTGCTCGCAGACCTCTGCCCGTTGCTGGCGGGTCGGGGACACCACCGCCAGGCGCAGGGCTCGGCAGCGCCGGCTTCTCCTGAAAGGGCCTCGGCTCTCCCGCCCCCTCCCGGGGCATCCCCGCAGCGTTTGGGAGTTCCGCGGGTAAAGGGGGGGCTGCGTGTGTGTGCAAGGGAACCGCGCCAGCCGATCCCCCAAGAGCAATAGCCGCGGGATTTCAAAGGCAGGCAGTATGTGAGAGGCAGAAAACCCAGCAGAAATCGCCCTGAAGTGCCTGCCCAATCGCCCCCGAGCTCCTCCAGCCTTCGCTTCACTCACAAACACCTCCACCGAGCAGCAAGAAACAGCCTCCTCTCCCTCTTCCCCGGGTTAGAGTTTTCTAGATCCCAACCACCATCTGTTTATAAGGGTGGATCTGAGAGTGCCTATAGCAAAAATAATTTATTGTATTTATACAGCTAGGCAAGAAAAGAAAAAAGAATAAATAGAAAAATAAATGATCTCCTGCAGAGAACACTGAGCAGTTATCTCAGGTGGGAAGTTTCTCTACAGGAGTGTTGGGTGTGTGTGTGTGTGTGTGTAGGGCTGGCTTTAAAGCAGACGGCAAGAAGGATTTGTGAAAGCCAGAAAACAATCCATGCCGACTTCAGCTTTCAAAATTAGACCAGACGGTGCACAACCCTTCAGCTCATTCTCTACACAAGAGGGATTTTTTTTTTTTTACCCTCTCAAATGAAAATGTAACCCCCAATGAAGCAGCCTCGCTGCCAACCTGCACCAAAGAGCCACGCTGCCACAGCCTCCGGAGCACGGAAGCTCCCGTTGACTGCGTTCACATAAAAACAACCGACACAAGCAGAGTATTTGTTAGCAAAACGTCTGCAGAAACCGAGTGCGCAGATGAGGATTATTAGAAGAAGTTATTTAGGAAGCTATTTCACGGGAAGAAAGGCAATGGGAGAGAGAGCGCCCTTTTGTTCGCGTGCGAGCGCAGCGCGGTGGGAGCAGGCAGCACGGCCGGCGTGGGGAGCACCCTGGGCACCCAGCAGGGGCTGAGCGGAGCTCACAGCTCCGTGCTCAGCGCCGCTACTTTCTACTGGGTGTGATTTTTTTTTTTTAATTTTAATTATTTTTCTTTTCCAAGCGACAATTCCCCTGCCTTTCGGTTTCACTCCCTGCTCACCGCAGATACAAACACCTCTGCGCGGGGAGCAGCGTCCCCAGGGAGGATGGCTGCAGAGCGGAGCCGGCCATGACATTTTGCGTCTCTAACAGCTCTCAAAAATCCTCCCATGAGTTGAAAATGACAATTATTACTCAGCAGCATTTTTACTCATTTCCCGCCTTCTCGGGAAGCCGGGCTGTGGTTACTCCTTCCCACCGCTCCCCGGCCCCAGCGCCCGGGCGGCAGCAGCCGCTCGCCGGCAGCTCGGGAAGAAGCCCGGCTCCCTCCGTGGGTCCGGGTAGCACCCGCAGCTCCGGGAGATGCTCCGTGGGGATGTTCCCTGGCCGGGAGAGCAACGCACACTGCAGCATCCCCTTGCCCTCGGCTTTCATTTTCTATGGTGAAATATGAGCAGAAATCTTTATTCGAGAGAGGCCGGGGACGCGGCCCTTTTCCCCTCCCTTCGTCCTGCACACGGGGACGGTAATTTTGGAGAGGGGGAGGTAAGAACCTGCTTTTCCCCCCGCCCCCGGGCGGCTCACAGTGCTGGGTGACCCACACGATAGGAACAGAAGTGGCCGGCTCTGAACCACTTCAGCTCCTGTTTTCAAAACAAGAGCCTCGCTGGTTCCGATTCTCCTGCAGCTCAGGCACACTTACTTGCTGTTAGTCGGTGGACACAGGCTGTGCGTGCTTACAAGTGCACACGTACACACACCATATTTACACAAGCTTTTACACACACAGAACTTTGTTCCAACAAAATATTTTGCAGCAAATTCAGATTTCCACCAGAATTAACAAAACCAACACTGGACGTTGAGATTAAAACAAAACAAGAGAAATTAAGTGTGGCGCCCAGAATAAAAATTCAATTTAAACGATTTTTAGCACTAAATACACCTCAAGGAGCCCCTTGCTGAGAAAGCACAGCCATGCACAGGGAACTAAGCACACGCTTCAAGCTGCAGGAAAACCCTACTGTGCCTCTTTCACACAGCACCAGGGAGCCCTACTGGAGTTAGGTCTGTGCAAACACTACAAAGCCTCATCCCATAAGAATAGGTAAAGAAATTCGCACTTGAGTTAAAACTTCTTGCTGGCTCCAAAGCCTGTTAGAGGCAGCAGAGGTGTTTCCACTGCTGTAATGAGCATTTGCCAGGACTCTGCTGGAGGAAGGAGACGATTCACCCAGCCACTTTCAGTAGACTGTAAACTACTGTTAATTCAGAGCTTGGAATTGCAGGAGGAAAGTTAATAATGAATTCAAGAGTCACGTTGAGATTGGGTTGCATTCAGTTTAGAAATTTGTGTAAGGAGAATGAAAAAAACAGAAAGAAAAGAGCCTAAGAGAATAATTGATTACAGAAATGAAAGCTTAATTCATAAAAGAAAAACATTTTCCATCCATCAACCTGCAACCAGTTAAGTGGAGAGTTTTAAAGAAACTGCAATTTGGAGAAGGAGCCAACAGGAAAAAGGAAATGTATGAAAGAATGTAAACTATTCAAGTTTCATAAAGAGGAACAAGTAAACAGTTATTACATGCAAATAATTCCTAACATCACTGCTTTTAATTAATGCAGAGAAGTCAAAATACATCTGACATTGTATGTATACATTCAAAGACTGAGAAAATGCTATCATATGTCTATTTAAAATATATTTTTTTAAAAAATTAACAATTAAGTGGTTTAGTCTGTAGTGTTTATTGGTGACAAAATGCTGAAATTCTATTTATACTATTTGAAATTCAGGTAAAATGCGGCTGTGAGGAATCATGCAGGAGTAAAAGGCACACAGGGATCTCCTCTCAACACCCACTGGCTCTCAGTATTTTCAGGGGATTTGTTCTGCTTTTCTCAGATAGCGGGGACTGATTTCTTTGATGATTTGTTTTCAAAAAGCCAGTACTGCGATCGGTTTAAGGATAAATGACAGAGCCAGTCTCTAGAGACAGAAGGTAAAATTTCTGTTCTAGTTTCCCATGCAGCAAGCATAGGGAAAAACAAATGCATCTTCCCCAAAAGTGGCTCAGACCTGCAACTGCCCCAGCTCCCACATCCCTGGTGGCAGTATTGCCCACAGGGATTTGAATGAATCTCTCTGCAACCCTACTCACCGCACCTACTCCATGCAGAGCACTGGATTATTCTTCTAATAAGAACTTCAAACATTTGATTTGCACCCTTTAACAGCTAGCAAAAAGGTGGATTATTGCCTCATCAGACCCCAAGTACATCCACCTGCCTCTGACTGCAGAGGGGACCCAGGCTCCAGCAGAGTCACCTGTCTGCCTTATCTCTCCGAGAAGACTCTCCATAAATTTAGAAGTACTTGGGCTGGGGCTGCCTACCAGCCCATGCGTGCACACTTTTGAGTGAAACACATGCACCTGAGAGGGGTTGCATTACAACACCACATTGGTTTTACAAAAAGGTTTCTTTTCCTGCACCACCTGTGCCTGATGTCTCGGCAGAGAAAAACCCCAGGGAGGAGCAGAGCAAAGCCACCACCAGATCTGCTCTGCGGGGAGCAGCCAGGGATGCTACCACATCCCTCCAACTGCCCCACTGCCCACGGCCCACTCAGGAACCACTTCGGTGCTGGAGGTTTCCTCCCTGCCCGACAAGCCCAGCCCGCAGCAGCAAAACCACCTCCATTGGCTCACGAGAAATATGCCGTTAAAGTAAAATAAACTTTTGCTTTTCTTAGAGAAAATAAAAAAAGAATAAGAAGGCCAACCATTTCCTGGCCGATACCTACCCCTGCCGCTTCTCCCAACAAATCTGAGATCGTTAAATCTTGCTACTTGGTTTTTCATCACGGCGGAGGCATTGCGGAGCTCTGCAGAGTAGTTTTCATCATTCCCTGCCATCACTGTTACCACCGTCCCATCAGGTACATCTCCGAGGGCTACAACCTAGGGCAGGACGAAAGGATTTTAGGCTGAGCTTAACTGCGGTCTGAGCTAACCTGCCCTACGGTTTCGCTCCCCTCAAGCCCCCTCAAAGGCAAACCAAAACCAAAAACAAACCGAGTCCCCGAGGAAAACCGAAAAAAAAAACACAAACCAAAACACGGATGGGGAAAGGGAAAATGAGCTAAACCGGGGGGTAAGAAGTAGCGAGGGGCTTCCGCGTGCCGAGGGTTTGTCCGCCGCACGGCCCCGGCCGTGGCGAACCGC
Source organism: Cygnus olor (assembly GCF_009769625.2). Lineage (NCBI taxonomy): Eukaryota > Metazoa > Chordata > Aves > Anseriformes > Anatidae > Cygnus > Cygnus olor. Next base: position 274,255 of record NC_049191.1, on the reverse strand, counting down.
GGATTTATTTTGTTCGGCTCGGGAGAAACTCGCTGCCGAGCGCGGGGCGGCCGCGCCCGGGGCCCCGGAGCTCCGCGGGCAGCGCGGCCCGGGGGAGCCGCTGGCTCTGCGCGGCCGCCGAGAGGAGAAGCGACCGGCGGACGGCGAAGCGGCCCCGGTCCGCGGAGCGGCGCCCCGCGCTCCCGGCGACAGCGCACGGCCGGGGGACCCGGTTTGTAAAAACCTCCCCGCCTCGCCGGGCTGCCCGGAGCCCGGCCCTGCTCTCCAGCCCCTCCTGATTCCCCCGCCTCTCCTCCCGCTGTTCCTCTCGCTTTTTTCGCCTTGGCCCCGTTCCCCCGGCCCCAGCGCCGGGCGCGCAGCGGGGCCGCCCGTCCCGGTGCACCCCGTTGGGCCGCCCCGTCCCGTCCCGCGGGAGCGGAGCCGTGGGGAGGCACGCGGGGCTCGGGCAGCGCAACCCGGTGCCGGCGCTCCAGCTCTTCGCTTTCTTCTTGCAGATTAGATCTCCCGTCCCTGCCTCCCTCTCCCTCTCCCGGGAAGGTAATTAACCTCCACTCTCATTAAACTTCAAAGTTGCCCGAGAGATCCTAACTGTACGGAATATCTAAGATGCGGTGACCGCAGGGCAATGCAGAGACTTGATTAAAAATAATAAAAGAGGTTCTCGTGAAGGTGATGTCAGGAGCGAGTTAAAATGAAAGGGGCGGAGGGAGAGAGGCGAGCGGGTCGGGACGGAGGGCAGGAGGGGGGTAGCGGGGCCCGGCGCCCCGCAGCCTTCCCCGGAGCTCCCGGCTTACCTTGAAGGCGACGGGCAGCGTCTTGTTGCACCTCCAGTGGGACGGCAGCACGGAGCACAAGAAGTTGGGGCTGTCGGTGCGCACCAGCTCTCCGGCGTGGTCGGCCAGTACATCCACGACGGAGCGCACCTCGGGTCGCGTCCGAGCGCCCGGCGCGGCGGCCCCCAGCGCCCCGCTGTTCTCTCCCATCTTACCGCAGGGGAATGCCGTGGAGGGGGGTGTGAAGCGCCTGCTGGTGCTCGGGTCTACGGGAATACGCATCACAACAGCGGGCGTCAGGGAACCGCCGCGGCCGGGGGGGACGAAGAGGGGCCCGGCGAGGCCCGGCGCCCACCGCTCGGCTGCGGCGCGGCTCCCGCGGCGGGGCGCGGCGGGGGCGCTCCCCGCGGGCGGCTCGGGCAGCGGCAGCCGAGGCCCGCGCCGCCTCGCTCCGTCCCGGCAGATTTCCGTGCTCGGCGGGGCGGCCCGGGGCGAGCGGCGAGGGGGGGCTACTCCCGCCCGGCTCCGGGGCGCGTCTCCGGAGGCCTCGCTGCGGTCCCGCCCGCCCCGCCCGGGGAAAGGCGGCGCGGAGCCCCGGCACAGCCACGTCGCGGCCGGGCGCGCTCGGCTGCAGGCGGGTCCCCTCCGCCGGGCGGCCCCGAAAGCAGCTCCCCAGTGTCAGCTGCGCCGCCCGGTACCGTATTTACTGCCGGCCCCGGGGGGGCGGGCCGCGCCTGAAGGACGGGGCGCCGCGCCAATGGGGCGGCCGCGAGGGGCCTCGTCCCCGCCCGCCCCCCGGCTCCTGGGGGCCGCGGGGGCGTGGCCACACCGAAAGGGGGCGGGGAGACCGCCGAAGAGGGGCGGGGCATCTCTCGAAGTGGGCGTGGCCTCGCGGGGCCCCTCCCCTCCGGGCCGTACGGGCCGGGCGGGCGCACGTCGGGGCCCCGGCGGCTCCTCGCCGCCGCCGCCGCCGGGGGGGTTTGGGGCGCGATGGGGCCGGGCTGGGGCCGGAGGCGCCGCCGTGGCCGTGAGGCGCGGCAGGGAGCGAGGCCCGTCCCTCTCGCCGCCGCGGAGCGCTCCCGGTGCCGCCGCCCGCGACCCCCGGCGCGGCTCGGTCACCGCGGGGCGGGGGGAGCCGAAGCCGCGCCGCTGGGCCCCGCCGGCTTACGCCGAGGGGCGGCTCTCCCCGCAAACCGCGCTGCAAGCCGCGTCTCCCCGGCCTCCGCTTTCTGGCCCCCGAAAGCTGGAAGCCGCCTCAGCCTCGGGCGGTCCCGGGGCGCCCGCGGTGCCCGGCGCCCCCGCCGGCTCTGCGGGGTCTGCGGGTCTGGGCACGGCCGGCGGCCCCGGCCGGAATCGTTGGCGAGAAAACTCGTGGCGAAGCGACCGGTTCTGCAGGAACAAAACGAAGGCGTCGGGCTCTTTGCGGCTGCCCGCGGAAACGCCGCGCCGCGAAGCGAGCCGCGCCGGGGGCGGGCGGGGGGCAGCGGCGGAGGGGCGAGGCGGGGATTTCTTTGCCCCGCGGCCCGGCTCTGCCGCGGCGGGGACGAGCTCCGCGCTCCGCGGTCGGGCCTGAGCGGCGCTGGGGGGCTCAGCGGCTTCCCGCAGGTTCGGGGCCGGCACCACACGTCGGGGCTGGCGGCGGAGCGCAGCCGGCTGGGCCGCAGCGGGCCCCGGTCCGCGCTGCGCGGGGCTGCGTGCAACACGGCTTCCCTTAAAACTAAAAGAAATTCTTGTTTTGACGAATCCCGCCTCGAACTGCCGAAACATTTTCCCCCGCAAGCCGCAGGGCGCGGAGGAGCCGGGCCAGGCTCCCCTTCAGCTGCCGGCAAGAGCCGAGCCGGGGACACGACCGAAAGAAAAAATCTGCGTGTGTCAAAATAAGCGAACAAAGAAATAATTTAATAGGGAGAGAGGAGGGAGGAGCGGAGGTTCCCTCGCGGCGGTGCCCCGTCGGTAACCGGGGCCCACAGGGAAGCTGCTCCGGCCCCGCGGGAGCCGCACCGGTGCCGGGGACAGCGCCGGCCCCGAGCTTGCCCGGGGGGTCGGCCGCCGGCCCCCGCGTGCCGGGCGTCTCCCGGCGGCTCTCTGCGCGGAGGCGCTGCGATCCTGCCCTTTTTAGGGGAAAGCTCGCCGGGCCGCGGGGCCGCCGCGTTCACTGCTATTTTTTGCCCCCGCGTAGCAGCGAGAGGGACGCACGCAGAACGCGGCTGCCCCCGCTCGGCGCGGAGCCCGGGGCAGCGCCGCGGGCGGGCCGGGTTTGTCGTGGCCTCCCACCGGGGCCGGCCGGGGCTCGATCCCCGCCGCCCCCCCGGTCCCCTCGGGGGTGGCACGGAGGGGATGCGCGGGGGGGGGCACAGCACGCCCGCGCGGCGCGGCGGGCAGCGCTGCAGTGCGGCCGCGCGGCCGCCGGTGGGCGCCGCGGCTCCGCGCGGCGGCTCCGCGACGGGGCGGGCGCGACGGGGCTGCCCGGGCCGCTGCCGCCCCGGACCGGGGCCGTGCCGGGGCCGGGCGGGGGGGCCGGCGCTGCTCCGGCCTCGCAGAGCCCCGCCGCGGCAGCCGACCTCGCCCTGCGGTCCCCACCGGTGCGATTTCGGTCTCGGTTCTTCCCTGCTGCACGGGTTCTCCCCGACGGAGAGCGAGGCGCGGCCCCGGGGCCCCCGCGTTCCCCCCCCGCCCGGCTGCTCTCAGACGGAGCACCGGGCTGGGACGGTGTGGGGGGTCCCGGTGGGACAGAGCTGCCTCCCCCCGGCACGATGCTCATTTCTAGGTTTACTGGCTTTACATTTCCTGCTTTTCCTGTCTTTTTTTTTTTTCTTTTTTCTTTAAAGTCCTGCTGGGAACTTGCCTTTAAAGTGTCCCTCCCTAAAACCCGACATCCCTGCAGAGCATGGACAGTGACACAGCACCTTGGCCCCCTTCCTCCCAGCCTGTTCCGCACCAGCAGAGGTGACAAGTTCTTCTCCTGTTTATAGATGCCACAAAGTGAGAATATAATCCATTTACTGCAGCCAGGGAGGGCCTGAGCACCTGCCATGGAGCACATCAAACCCATTCACGGGTTTTGGGCGCTTGCACGGAGAAGCTGGTGTCCCCCAGCATGGGTGGGCCTGGGCCTGGCAGTGCCCAGCTGGGGGCATGCTGGTGGGCAGGAGCAGCCCGTCCTCGGGCATTTGTCCAGCTGATGTGCGGTGATGAGCTGCTCTGCACCAGGACTTTGTAAGCACTGTGGCCACACAGCGTGGTCCTCCCCAGGAGGCTCTTACCTTTCATTAAGCTTTATGCAAATCTGTTTCACCTAGCCCAAATCACTACATCTTTTGGTGAGGAGAGGTGATGCTATTTAGAGAGAGGGCACAAACCCGGATGATTTCCATAGTCCACCCTCCTGCTATTACCTCCGCATTCAGGTATGATGAAGGCACATTCCTTCCTTATGTCAGTGTCCATTTGCAGCCCTGCTGTCCATGAACTGCTCAAATCCGTTTTTATACTGGTAACAACATGCTCAAAAGGGCAACTAATTGCATCACCTCAGTGTCCTCAAGGTACCATATAAATGCCTCCCCGAAATACCTGGAGTCAGTCACCCAGGCCGGGTATTTCCAGGTGTGCAGCGTACCATGTCCCGCCCCTCCCCTGCAGCCACCCCGAAAGCTACTCACACCAGCACCCTCTGACACCCCATGCTGACTTATTTTTTTTTTAACGTCTGAGCAACGGGAGGCAGGCTCACTCCCGTAACCTGTTGCATCATTTTGTTGCCCTGCACTTCCCCATTGCATAGGTATAAAGCTGCCCTACCTTGCAGCAACACAAAATGCAACCCAAAACATTGAGCGGTGGTAAATCAGACTTCCCCCAACTTCAGATTGGCTGGTCATCCCAAGACAAGCAAAGCTCAGCAAAGCAACCCAGCATCTGTTCCAGCAAAGAGGTGTTCATGCAAGAGAACTTGTCCCAGAGCTGTGGGGACCCTTGGCACTGGCAAGCTCTGTGCCCTGACAGGAATTATCTGTCGTTTGAATTATCCCTCAGCCTCAAAGAGGGGCTCCTCCTCCAGGTGACGGAGGGTAAAGTTAGGCACTCATGTCCAAGTGAAACACCAGGCTTTCAGCCACCAGCCCCTGCACTTTCCCTTTGCAGCACAGAACCAAACTGGACAGCAACTGCCCTGGAAGCTGCGCTGGAAATGGAGAGAGAGGAACGAAGCACACACCACTCTGTTCCTCCGCAAACCAGGACATATCGACACGTGGGGAGTATTCCTCCAGCCCCTGCTCACTCCAGGGAAGGTTAATATGGTATAAGACCAAGGATTTGCATGGGCCTCTTTTCAAATACTTTGAAGCTACTGTTCACATTTACAGGGAGGTCAGCAGCTCTTTAAATCATTATTTGCCGGGATTAGTTCCCTTACAGTCTCCTCTGTAGTTTTTAATTCATTTGAGCTGTTATTTAGCAGCAGAGCCACTTGCTTCAACAGCAAGGAAGTAAGTGCAGAGGCCTATAGGAAGCTTTCTATTAAAAATTCATCACAAACTCTGTCTCAGGAGCACAGTGCTCAGTGGGGCTATGCGGGTGTCTGGATCTATTTTGTAGTTAAGGGAAGGGGATCTGAGAGCAGCATGCAGGGAGGGAGCGTGCTATTCATTCATAAATCAAACAACAGATGCTAGGTCCAATGGGGTGCATGATGGTGACAATTTTTAACCCCTGAGTGTCACTGACAAAACAGGCTCTCATGAGGCAATTATGTGAGCCGCAGTAAGAGGCTCCGGCAGGAGGGAAGTTGTGGCACTCAGGGGAAGAAATATGGGGAAACTGGTGTGTGTGTGTGTGCAAAAAACAGTGCCTGCCCCAGACATAACTCACTGGGAAGCCTGTACTTGGGCAAGGGACCTACTGTGAGACTGTTCTGCTGGTGACTTCAGCAGCGCTGCACCGGGCACTGCTCTGTGGCCAGTGTGCCCCGGGGCTGGGTGATACCCACAGAGAAGGGAGGAAAACCTACCTCAGCACCCACTCACAAGGCAAGAGCTGCAATTTGACATCAAGATTTGAGCCAGGACATCCATTAACCCCATGGGAGCCACAGCTGTCCCGCTCCACCTCACTGTCTGCATAAACAGCCCTGTCGCCTGGTGTCCAGGATCCTTGCACGGAGCAGCCAGAGCAGGAGGAAGACTCTAGCAAGAGTGTTGGATCCTGGCATGAAATGCTGTCACCCAGGAAAATCAACATGAGGTTCCTACCTGGTTGCCTAGGGCCAGGTTTCTTTCACCATTTGAAGGACTAAAAAGGCCACAGTTGGAGGAGCGGTTGAATTCGCTCCTTACAACTTTGGGGCTTGCCTGTCCTCCCATTTCTCCCCATTTTACACCAGTGCATTGTATACCAGTCCTTACTTAAATCAGCATCCCCAGGAAGACTCTCCACATGCGTGCACACCCACACACGCATCCTTGACCACTCAGGAACCAGAGCACCGAGCCCCAGGGGCATGCACTGGGGTGAATCATGGGCAATGCCGCTGCTCTTGAGGTATTATCAGCACTACACACCGCTGCGATGCTACGCTACGGCGATGAGAGCCAGGACGCACGGCTCCCCTGGCACCAGACTTTTGCGGGCGTCCTGCGCTCTGTGCAGCATGATGAGGTGGGATTTTCAAAAGCTGCAAAGTGACTTAGGAGCACGAGTGCTATTGACGTGAATCCTGTGGTTCTGAAGTCACGAAAGTGCCATTCTTCATTGTTCAGCACTGCAATTCTCCTCTCCTCACAACGGCAACAATTAAGAGCATATTCAGGGCTTACATCCTCTGTGCTATTGATAGCACAGCCGAGCTTTTTGGAGCATGGGTCCCATCTGCCACTTCCACTCCTTTTTAAAAGATCCTAATGACTGTCAGATCCTTTTAGTTCTTAATTAATTTCAGAGTTCAACTGCAAATAGGAAACAAGGCAGCTTTTGCCCTTACGCATATGAATATTACTGTTCCATTTAATGTGGTTACTGGTGGAATGCTGTTATTCATTCCTGCCTGCAATAAAAGCCACATGTTTTTAAAACTTTGCACTTGAAAAAACTTTTAGGAAAGAAATCAAGTATGTTTTGTATGCATGGCATGAGATAAAAACTAGTCATAAATATTCAAAGAACAGTTAGAGCTTTATGCTTGATTTAAACAAGTGAACAGAGAAGTATGATGGTTGAAGTAAGTGGAGAATGACAGCCCGATGCTCCTTTAAGAATGTGTTTATGCAGAGCAAAGGAACTATTCATGCAAAGGTTATGGAGCACCTAAGGACATCCCATCTCCTCCAAAAAATGCCCAAGGTGGATAACAACTGGAAACAGAGCGCTTTATTCAGAGTTATTAAGGTTCTGTGGAGTTTCTGTCTCTTTGGGGGTTTCTGAGGAGTTTAGAGGGGCGCAATGCCTTGTGCCAGACCCTATGGGGGTGAGGACGCATCTTTCATGGAGACACCCCTGCAGTGCCCACTCCCACATTGGCAGGCAGATGGCTAAAGTCCTGCCGAGTCTTTCATGGGGCACCTGGGATGCGGCATGGATCTTTCTCAAAGCCCAGGCAGCCCAAACCAGGAGAGAAGGGAGCAGCCTCCAGCCTCCAGGCCCCAGGCACTGCCCAGGCCACAGCCGTGCACAGGGCCCCAGGTGCCGCCAGAGCCTGGGCTGGTGCCAGACTCTTCAAAACCCAAAATGAGACATGGGGAGAAATAAAAAAAATTCCAAAGGAAAGAAAAAGGGGAAATGTCTGGATGGTGGAAAGAGGAACCGAAAGGCACATGACGACAAGAAAAGTACAACGGGGTCGATGTAAAAAAACACGGTATGATTTCTAAGTTCGAGGAGAGGCGCTCCGAGGAGCTGCTGTCACGGAAGGGCTCCCGGGCCAAGGGCTGGGGCGCTGGCAGCCCTGCACCCACACAGCTTCAGCATGCAGGGAAACCCTGCTGCACGTGCCAGGCAAAGCAGCTCTCCCACAACACGAACAGACTGGAAGGCACTTTCTTGCCTCAGAAAGTAGCCATGCTTTGGCAAAACTGCCCCATCACTTATCTCCATGTGGTGACACAATGTGTAATGATGTTTCCCAAAGAACATTTTTCAGTGAGGCTCCCATGAGTCTGGCCCCAAATGTTGCTGTGATGCTGGGTATCAAATGGGTGCACAGCGCTCCTCTGGCATGCTGAGATTTGCACACGGAGCCTCTGGGAAGGGTCATTCGTCTGCACACCAAAGCAGCGGCCGGGCTGTGTGCCTGCATCCTGGCTGGGTGAAGTGTTTGCACTGCCCTGAGCACTGCTGCGCTGCACTCCAGCTGCTGGAGCCGCGCATTTGGGGAAGTCAAACGTGAACAGAGAGAAAGTGAATGCTGGGAAGTGCTCATGTTCTCCCACTCTCACCTAATATCGCTGCAAAAGGCACCAGGCTCGTAGCAAACTGTGGCCGTAGATTTAGATATTGCTGCAATGGCTGCAACTACGCCTTGGAGGCAGGGACAGAAATGGGTGCTTGTCTGCCCAGTGAGGGCAGGAGGGGACTGACAGCATCTTGCAGCTGGAACTGGCATCAGCTGGAGCTCCGGTTTCCTTTTCAGGTCTAATAAAGCCTCTTAGTGCCACATCTCAACAAAACCAGTTTTATAGGCAAGTGCAAACACACCACAAACATTTAACTTCCCTGCAGAACATCAGCATTGCAATGGGAACCCACCCTGCTCGCCCCAGGGGCACCCCATTGACTCAGGAGCCCCTTAACCAGGCAGCTGACAGACTGGCTTTCCAAGGCTGACAGACCGGCCTTGTGCATCAACAGTAGCTTGCTCCAAAGAGCATGGTGGGGTCTTGCCATCTCATGCTAGCTGACCACAGGGCAGCAGAGATGCCCTGCAGCAGCTTTGCTAAATTTCCAAAGCCCTTCCTGGAGCACCCTCGTGTTGAAGACGGAGAGTCCCCGCCGAACCTCAGCCTGTGATGCCTCACTGGGAGAGCCACCTCCACGCCACGGTGAGACCTCCTGCTCTCCTGTCTCAGGCCATCTTATTTCTCCATTCTTCTTTCCAGCGGCAAATTACCCCACTTCTTCTGTCTGGGATGGGCAGAGACCTGGTAGATGCACAGCTGGAAGCTGGGAAGGGAGGCACATCACAGGAGATGCTTTATAAATATGTGGTCTGCCAGCTAGCCTAATTCACCAGCTTTCATCCACTTGAGGGATTTCCCCACTTGTCTGCAGGCAGATGAGTTTGCAGAGCAGGGTGGTATTTGTCCTCCAGCAAGACAACTGTCTAGCAAAGCTCCCAAAACTGGTATTTAAAGGGAGGGACAAGAAGGTGAGGGACAGGAAGCATGGGACAGATTGTGGCAATGGAGCCCAAAGAAGCTGCAGTGTGCGCACCGAGCAGCATCATATATAGCTGGGGGAACATGGACAGGAGGGCAGCAATACACTTCTCCAGCCCATTGCAATGCTGCTTGGGTGAAGCATGAGCAAACAGCCAGCAGTGGCTGCCGGCCGAGCCCTGTGAGCAGATCCCAGGTCTCTGCATTCAGTCATTGCCCCAGGTTCACCTCACAGGGGCTGTGACTCAAGCAGCTTGCCCAGAACCCCGGAATTTCTGGGGACCAGTTTGTGCTGGCAAGGTCTCCTCCCACGGGCTGTGGGTGCTGAAGCCACGGGGCCCATTCCACCCCAAAACTCACACCGGAGAGTAAAGCTGCCTTGGGGGACACGTCAGAGCATGCGAGGAGATGCCGTGTGTACCCCTGTCAATGGGACTCAACAGCCATTCCCTGAGGATTACACCGGTTACAGATTAAGCCATGAAATCGCTGGCAACCACAGCTATAACTCTACCTTATAGCTCAAGGCAGATGATACAAATGAGATTCAGGCTGGCTTGCATCCCTTTTGCAATGCCAGGGCTGTAATTGCACCCTGGACATTTCTGTCAATGCAACTGATTGGCTTTTTTTTTTTTTTTTTCCCCACAGAGAACAAGGTCCCAGGTTAGGACCAGCTTTTCCCTTACAAGCTGTGTATCATTCCCATGGGATTGATCCCTGATTTATGCCTTATCTGCCAGACTCCATGGCAATCAGCCAAAGAAACAGTGAAGGTTCTCCACCAGCGACACAGAGCAACCTCAAACTGCTGTCAGTGACCAACCTATGGTAAAGCAATTCTGAGAAAACTGGCCTCTGGTTCCAGTTGCAAATTGTCCTTTGGGCCCACACCATTTTTTTCCAGGCTGGTTTGCTTTTTGCAATTATTCATTAGTTTCACTTCTATGAATAACTCTCGGCGATGCACTATCACCACGATGTCACAGCAGAGCTGCGGTCAGGCAGCTTTGACTAGATGGAGTCTGGGTTAGTGTTGCTTCTGCTCCTTCCTCGGATTATTTTTTCCAGTGCAAATGTTCTCTTTTCATATTTGCCATTCTGTAAAGACTCACATTGGCAACCAGCATCCCCAGACAGTAAGTCTCATAGTGGTAGAGTAGCTACAGAAAACCCCAAAGAGGGCTCAGACTGTGAATTCACCTTGCACTTTAGCATCCATGTAGGCACAGAACAAATCCCCTGGACTTGAAGGAATTAGTCACAGGTTAAAAACTACACAGAAGGTACTTTTCTGGTTTCTGGCTATGAACTCTGACAAATCAAATGCAATGTTATTCAGAGAATGTTGTTAAGTCCCTGTTTGCTGCACATCCATCTCCAGCATGCTGGGAAGGGAACCACGCCTGCCTGCTCCCACCATTCCCCCAGCCCTGCAAGCCTCGTGCTGCATGAGCTCACTTTTGCAGAAGTTTCTTATAAAAGTTCGTATGCAACCAGGAGGTGCCTGTCTGCCGGGGTCAGCTGTCTGACACCACCAGCAGGCTCCCGCCCCAGCCGAGGCCACGGGCTGGGAAGTGAAGCAGTTCAGCAGCAGGTTAGGGCTGGAGCCGAGAGAAATGGAGAACTTGTCCAGACAACATGGTAGTGGCTTTCAGTCTAGCATGAGCAGCCAGCTCTGTGGGGAGAGGGGGGATCTTATCTGTGAAACACAACCTCAGCTGTTTCTTCGGGTCTGAGCCGTTCTGCGTCTAGCTGAAGGGACTGCCTGAACCTCCAAAACTGGAAGAGATCATGTGGTTTTGGAGAATATTTTTACATTTTCTCCTAAAACTGAACAGAGGGCCATCACTGGCAGGAAGCGTGGGCTCTGGGAGAAGGCATTGGCGGGGGAAGCAAGATGTCTGGGTTCAATTCACAGCTCCACCGCAGCCTTCCCCAAGGACTCTGGACAAGTTGCTCATGGGCTCCAGCAAGTGCTTCAGCTCCCCCATCTGCAGAGCAGCGATAACAGTGCTTCTCCCAGCCCTGGCAGCCCCCAGCACCACAACCCACCCCTGTGCCACATGCGCATCCCACGTCTGGCATTGAGGAGCCCCCAGTTTCCATCAGGCCCCGGCCACAGTGTTCCTTCAAGGAAAATACTGCGAGCCCTGGCAGTCACACATTCTTGACATTTCAATCCACCGTGCCGATAAAACATGCACACGTATGAGCCAGTCCTGCCAACAACGAGCACTGTCGACCTCCATTTATATCGGCAGGAATGGATTTTCACAGGATGGGGTCTTTTGATCTCTCAGCAGCCAGGATCCTCTCTCCCGCCGAAATGCAGCCACACAGTGAAACCGCAGCAGCCATGTGATGGCTGGGGATGGGCGGTGGGAGGTCTCCATTCAAAGGCTGGGGAGACAAACTGTGAATCCCCCATCTCGGGAGCATACCCCAACGCACCTGCTCTACGCAGGTGACAAGGGTATTTCACCTCCTCTGGCACAGGGTGAGACAGGGACGCCAACCGCCCGAGCTGTGATTTCTGCAGTATGTCAGTTTAAATAGCGCTTGCTGACTGTCAGGATAGAAAGAGGTTTGAAATGAATAAAAAATAGCTACCTCAAGGGCTTGGCTAGTATCCCTCCTACACCAAAGAGTGTGTCAATACAGGAGAAATCCCAGCACTGCCTTTCCCATCCAATCCCTCCTGTGAAGGGGCAGCCAGGATGGAGGGGCTGGGGGGCCAGCATCGCAGGCCACCTGCTTGTCCCACCACAGGCCCAAAGCTTCAGTGTTGTGGGTCCCAATCCATCCCACCATCACAGGGCAGGGCCAGAGCAGCCCCTTGTCCCCAGGAGCTGCGCAGGCAAAAGCTCCTGCAGGACAGGGAGTGAGCAGGGGCATTGCTGGACGCCCAGTGCTCTACAAGATTGCTGCATGAGAGATGTTTGTGGTCTCCCCATAAAAACCTAATCCCCTTCTAATAATTTGAACAGCATTTTTGCATGTTAATATCATCCTGTAATGTTGTCTCAGAATAAATTAAGAAGAACTCTGGCATCACAGCAGGAATGAGCCTTTGCAATGATAGCAGAAAAATGTATGTCAGTGGATTTCAGCTACCACAGCCTGGTCTTGGAAAAGTTAACAGAATCGGGGGCTGACCAGGCACTACTTCATTCATATCTATTACCCCACTGACCTTCATCACCCGAGGGAGGAAGGCAATGGGGTGAGTTGCAGGATGGAAGGACTCAGGACTGAACTGCACAGGTCTGGTTCCCAGCGACACGTTAACTCTGTCGCACATTGATGTCTCCCAAACACCTTCTCCATCTCTTGTATGTCATAAAACACCTCCACAATCCTGACGCCAAGCTCAGCAGACCTAAAGTGCCCAAAACTACACGAGAAAGCAAGTGACAATGGATTTCAGCTGCCCTAGCACTTGGAAGAGTGGTTTAAGCCCCTGCTTGTGATCCCAGGGGCCACTGTACTCAGCTATGAGAGGGGAGAGCCAGGAAAGCAAAGCTAACAAGGAGCAGAACCATGACATTTTGGAAAAAACACAAGGGAAGTGAAGCTCTGTGCCCAGCTCAAGGTGCAAAAGCAAACGCACAGCATTAATGTGGAGTAAATTAGGAGCTGACATGCTTTGCCATTTAGAGGCCCCTATTAGCTGTGGCGGTAGGGATAGTTTAAAGCACGTGCACAGGATTTTTAATGACAGTGTAACTCCAAAGGTTGGAGGGATAAGAGGCTTTGATGTGGGGACACAGACACCTCCAGGGCAGGCAGAGGGGGATGGTGCCAGATGAATCCTCACAGCCGGTGCCTCGCCAGGGACCCAGCCCAGCGGCACCAGGGCTGAGGAGCTGGTGGGCACCCTGCCACTGGGTGCAGAGATGAGGAACCAGGGCTGGGGCTGCTGCTCCCTAGCCTGGCAGTTGTGCTGAGTTTATGGAAAAAATGGTGGGCTTGCCCATGCAGTGAGATTTTCCAAACTGACCCAGGACTAATAAAAGGAGGTGTTTAATTACAGGTTTCAATGTAATTGGGCACAAAAGTGGCCAGTAAAATGCAGCCATGGTACAAAGGAGCTGCAGAACAAGGCTTAATCTTGGAACAGAACATCTGATTTATTCTTTACATTCTCTGGGCAGCATTTTCTCTCTCTTTCCTAATGAGGGAAAATGGCACAGCCTTTCTCAAATCCCCACTAAGTAGTTTATTCCTGACTTCAAGTCACTGAAACCATGGCATTGTGCTCTGTCCTGAAATTATCTCCATGCATATGCTTCGAGTTTAAAGGGAACAGCAAAGCCCGTGTCTGGTGTTTAATGTCTGCCAGGCTGTGAAAAAACAGCCTCTGCAGCTTTTTTGTGCACCTCAGTGCATCTCCCCGCGCCCAGCCCAAGCTGCTGCTCCAGACCAAGCTCAAGCATTTATCTGCAATTCTCATGCACTTGCCTTTGCTGAACAAGAGACATCCCCACTGCACCAATAAATGATCTCCCGTATCTCCCTGCAGCAGCAGAAGGCAGAAATCAGTGACTGGGTGAGACAGGCTGATCCCACAGACATCAAGACACGTGCAAATAATTTCACTCAAATGGTCCCATTAACTCCAGCAGAGCCATGGGTTCACAAGTGGGCAGATGGCACTGGCACACACACAGTGTCTGAACAGGAATGGAAGTAGGCAACTCTGGCAGTAGTTTTTAATATTTGTAATGAGTGTGGCTTCCTCCCCTGCTTCTTGGCTCCTTATCAGGAAAGAAATCAAGCTACTGCTGGGGACATTCGTGTAGCAATCATGCTACCAGCAGCAGGCTGGATGGGAGTTGTGCATAGGCTGCATTTCTCCTTAGGAAACATGCCTCTCCCAGCAATAACCACGTGCTCACTGCAGAGATCAGAAAGCAAATGCTTCAGTTGCTTGCTGAAGTTTTTATCCCCAGAACTCCCCTTCATTACAAAGTTATCATTGGTGCATGAACCTCTGCAGTTGCAAACCACAAACCAAGCACCATTTAACCAACGCCCATTCAGCAGACTAACACTCATGCTGTTGACTCTGTGCGGAGAGACCAGGGCCGCTCCCAGAGCCCGCCGGGAAGCCTCTAGCACAGCCCAGCCACGACTTGGTGTATCTGTACGGGACCGACTTGCCCGCACGGCCCCCATGGGCACCAGCGCACTCCCCACAGCCCTGCAGCAAGTCTGCAACACCCTGAGCCTGTCTGCCTGTCCCCGTCCCAGACCGAGCCCTGGCCAGGGACCAGGAGGCACAGAGGGTGCGAGAAGCCAGAGCAGACTTTCGTCCAGGGCTGTGCTGCTAACATCATTCCTACCATTTTGTTTTGATTTTTTAGAAGTTATTTTAACAAAAACCATGCTGAGTTGTGAAATCGCATCCCAATATAGCAGACAAACACAGTGACCGACAAAAAGCAGCCCCAGACCCCCCAGTCCCAACATTAGGGGCAGAACCGGCCCCGCTCCCGCAGTGTGGCTGTTTCCTGGGCAGCCCCCGGCATGCAGTGTCCCCCAGCTCCGGGCTGTGTGGCCGCTGGCAGCGACGAGCCCCAGCCCCAGCGTGGCGCGAGGCACGGGTGGAGGCCTGAGCAGGCGCAGTGGGTGCCAGGCTGAGGCCAGTGGTCACGAGCGCTTACCCCACGGCCACATGCCTGCTGCCCCGTGGTGCCGCTACAAAGCTGTCGGCACCTCGGGGACACAAATCCCTCCTGGGCTGCTTCTCCCTGGGGCGATAACGCAGTGCCAGGAGGTCCCTTCCCAGCCTTCACCTCCCCAAATGGAAGCACAGACCCTGGACCCTCTTTTTCCAGCATTTCATGTCCCTCTTGATCTGGATATGGCTGTCCCAGAGGCAAAGGTCAGGCCTTCTACAGGGCCCTCCTGCATAACAGAGACTGTTGAAAAAAGCATGTTTTCAGTGTCTCCCTTCCCAACTCAAGCCTTCTTTTTCTTTGAAAAAACAACAACACAACAACAACAACAAAAACTCAACTCTGCCTTCTCCTATTTTGGTTGTTTTTATATTTTATTTTACAATAGCTTGAGTAATACGTTCCTCATGTTCCAAAGGCACTTGCTTCTTCCAGTGGGAATGGAAAAACATTGTTTCTTTTTATTTTCCCTTTTCTTTTTCTTTTTAATATGTTTATGTTATGGAAAATACCCCCAGATTGCAGACGCATTGACTGTCCCACTTTCTTGAAAGAAAAAGAAAAAGAAAAAGAAAAAGAAAAAGAAAAAGAAAAAGAAAAAGAAAAAGAAAAAGAAAAAGAAAAAAGAAAAGAATTTTTAGAAAGGGAAGAGCCAAGCAGGAGGAGGATGCTGTGCTCGAAGGCTGTGCCTAGCACCCTGGGGACCCACACGTAGGTCTCAGTCCTGCTGCAGGCCATGGTCACAGCCAGCTTTGGTGTTGATTTAGACTGTCAGTGCACTGCAGCATCACCAGGGTCTGTAGAGCACCCGGTGCACTGGTGCTGCGTCCTGCCCACTGCTCTCACACAGGTAAATCAGAGCAATTAACAAGCTGGGTCTGGGCGATCACAGGAGCCAGGGATGGAGTAGGCATGGTCAGGATGAATATGGAGGCTGCAGGTCAGAGGACAGTTTGCATTTGCAGCCCAAAAGCCTGAAGTGTCTGTGATGCTTCCCTGTGCTGCAGCAAACATATATATGTATATATGTTTCCCTGTGTATAATTTGGGGGTGGAGGGGAGTTACCACATTTACAGCTGGGTTTTGCTCCTTTTTCCTTCCCACCATACACCACTACTGCAGGGTGCTGCTGTCAGGGCAAGGATAGTGTTCTTTTGGGACAAGAATTAAAGCTAAAGCTCTTAGAGCCAACCAGGTCTTCCTTGAAAGCGCATTTGCTCTAGTATGCAGCATGATTTCCATAGGAAGGCATTGCACAGCAGCACTCGCCCTGCTCCATTTGCTCTCAGTACTGGTCGTTGCTTTCTGCACAGGACAGGAAATGTGTGAAACTGGGGTGAGCTCTAAAAAGAGAAAAGCACACCAAGAAACCCTGCGTGAACTGGTGGCCAGGCTTCAAAGGGACTTCTGTGCACAGGCTGCTGGGACTCCAGGATGAAAGGGTCTGGAGTGCTGATTCAGCCCAAGCCGCTGCGCCTGCTCCATCCCCAGCATGTCAGGGATAAAGCACCAAGGCCAAAGAAAATGAAAGCGCCCCTCTGAGAAGCACTATGTGCCAGGACGGCCAGGGCACTGCAGCGGGCGGGTCGGGTGCTTCAGGAAACCACGAGGGCACAGCTCGGCCTTCTGGACCCTGGTCTGCTTGCATGGCAGCTCAGTGCAGGAGAGTCCATTTTCAGCAGGTTGCAGCTAACGACCCAGCAATGACATTTCTTCCCACCCTGGACGTACCCATGAGAAAAAATGGGGTGTGAATGCCCCACGAAACGGGAGGACAAGGAAACGTGAATCCTTGGGGCTGAGCCCCACACCCTCCTTGCCACCACCCCGACGCTGCTGGGGGACATCCCATCAGGCAGGCGCTGAGGACGTACTGGCAGGTTTTTGAATGTTCTCCCTTCTGTTGATCAGCCTTGTTTGGGGAATATTTATGGTGTGGTCCGTGGCTCAGGCTCGTTGCTTCAGATGGGAAGTCACATTCTTGCTCCTAATGCCAACCATGTGTGGATCTGAGCCTGCAAGCACACAGCTCATTCTTTGTTTCCCAAACTGTACACGGCCAAAACAGTGGACCACAAACACTGACGACATATCAGAGCAGATCAAGTCTAAGAAATCATCATGAATTAAAGTGCTTAGCAAAGGGAAGCGCCACTGTCTCTCTACCCCTATTAGATCATAACAAGGTGATGAGAGACAATGGATTTATATTCACTGTCATCCCCCCCAAAACACACACACACAAATATATTTAAAAAAAAAAAAAAAAAGACATGCCACGAGTCAGCAGGGTGCCCTTGGAAAAGGCAAAGCCACTGACAGTCGATCAGGAGCCGTCAAACTCCACGCACACAAGCCATCCCAACGAAGGAAGGACGAATGGAGGCAAAGCAGACCATGCGGCCACGTGCCGCAGCACACCAGGCCCCTGGCACGTGCGTGAGCGTGTGCGTGCAGGGGCCGGGGCAGCGCAGTGCAGCACTCGGGCTCCCCCAACCTGCACCCACAGGGAGCTGGGGGCCCTGAGCCAGGCTTTGTGCAGGCGTAGGTAGGCGCTGGGTGAGAGCAGGCTCCAGCCGAGTTGTGATCATTGGAGAGCTCACAGGTGTGCAGTGCTCGTGGGTGTGCAAGCATCCCTGCCTAGATGGCTAGCATTGCACTGACACTGCCCCAGTGCACCCTACATCACCAGCTCTGTCCAAAATCATCACCAGCTTTCCTCAGCACTCTAAGCTAAAGCATAGTGCTAAGACCCACCAATTTCACCCATTATAAATTAGCCTAACACCAAAACACGTGCCTGTGGGCTGGCCTGCATAGCGTCCCTCCCCCCCCAGCATCCAGGTTTTTTGCCTTGCTTCTCCCACTTGCGGACACGGCAGCGCTCGGTGCCCAGCCACAGGCAGGCACGGCCCCTGTGCTCCTGCCTCCCACCCCAGCGCCTGGTTGCTGCAGACCTCCAGTGCAACACGCTGCCATCGTGCTGGGGAGAGCTGCATTTGCTCTCGTGTTTGAAACAAGAAAAAATCTCCTTGAGTGCTACAGGATGAGACAAAGCACCTGCATTTAGGCAAACTCAGCTGCAAAGCTCAGTGCTGCCGCTACCCGTGCGTGGGGATGTGTGGTGCCTGCTCATGCCAGCCTCGGCCAGACGCATTGCCCTCAGCGTGGTGAGGCAGGACAAGGAAAAACTGCTGGAAACATTGTCAGGGTTACAGTTTTCTGTGGTTAGGAAGAAACACAGAAAGCCATTAAAAGGCAGTTTGCTGAGTGGAAATCCTGAAGTGGTGCGTTATGGGAAGGTTGGAAAAAGAAACCTCTGCCTGGGGAGAGCCGGGGACATTGCCTCTCCCAAGCACGAGGCGAGCCGGTCATTTTATAAAAACGTGTGTGGTCCATGACAAACAGACGAGAAGAAAAGTGGTTCTGGAAGGAGCAGCGGACCTGCTGTGCTTGGCGAGAGCTGGAGAGGGATGGAGGGAGAGCATGGTAAGGGGCTGTACGGGGCCTGGGGGCACAGGGAAAGGCACCCCGAGGGCATGGCCACTGCAGCTGGGCACCAGGGCGCTTCTCCTGCCCCATGACACACCAGTGCTGGCATGGCCGCAGCCCAGATCGCAGCGGCTGCAGCCAGTCATGGTGAAACCTCTGACTAACCTGCACTCGTGGGCTCCCTGGGGCTGCTGGAAACGTGCAGGCGGCATCGACCTGCCAGAGAAGAAATAATAGCCTCTGACTGCACGGGGGCTGTCATCCTCACCCAGTTTCAGAAGCCAAAGGCAACCAGCAGCACCTCCGACACTGAGGCCCCCGCGGCCGCAGGGTTTCCTCCCCCTCCCCCAGCAGCAGGAGAGCGGGCAGAGCTCCTGCTGGCCACACCTGGGGACAGAAGTTAACTTGTCCATGTGAGCCGCTGCACTTCGGGGATGGGGCGGGTGCCCCGTGGGAATGTGGCTCATTTCTTTCCCTTTGGGGTGGATGATTTTCTCAGTGGGATTTCAGAAATCCGGTTAAGCCACCAGCAAGGCAAGGAGAGGGCAGCTGCCCACAAGGACACCAACATGATGGAGAAAGACGCAAAAACAATATAGTGCAGTTTTGTTGTTTTCATTGGGGAGCACAGACGGACAGTACCGGTTCAGGAGCTGTTCCCTCGTGCTCTTAGATTTACAAAGGCAAAGGGAAAACACAAAGCATCGGCGCTCCGAGCTGTGGAGACGAGACAACACTCACCCACACCGCTGCCAGCAGGCCTTAGCAGGGCTCACCCCACCACCAAGCCCCCCATGACCCGCAGCCAAGCACTGGCAGCCCCAGCCACCCAACGTGGCCCCGCCATGATGTCACAGCCCTGCCATTGCCAGAGATTTCCGCGAACGGAGCAGTTTTCTACTGAAGCAACAGTGGCAGCTGTTAAGAAAGCAGAGGTCATCGCTGAGCCTTCCTGTTCTGATAGCCATCACTAACAACGGGCTAATGTGACTCAAGTGGCCTGACGACTTTGCGGCAACCTGCTGCCACCAGGATGGTGGCTCATGAGGTCCCAGGAGCTCATGGCCAGAACCAGGAGCTGGTCTGCTGAGCAAAAATCGTAAATTTTTACCAACAGCATCATAAGGAGCTGTGCCTGCTTTGGGCGCGAGGAACATCAGCTGAACCACGTTGCCAACAGTTCTTTGCCCCACGGAGCTGCTCTCTTCCCTACAAATCATGGGGTTTATATCCAAAAAGCCTCAAGGCAAATTTATTCATATTTACTCAAGGCAAATTTATTTGAGGCCCTACCATATCTTTTACTCAGATGTGAATATGAGCAGTTCCTCTGCACTCCTTTGACTGGCAATTGGTGCAGCTCTACCACGTGGCACTTCTTCAGCTACCCCATTGGAGAGATGAAAAAATACTTTTTCTATTAAAAAAAGAGTTTCCAGACTAACTAGCGAATACCTTTGGGATTTTTCATTTCATTCCTTAAATGTTTGTGCAAACAAACATCCCTTTTCATGGATATGCCCAGAAAAAAAAAAAAAAAAAGAAAAAAAAATGAATACAGTTGAATCCAAAAAAGCCATGAAAAATTTAAATGAACATTCATGAATGTTTTGCTGTACTCACCCAAATCTAGCTGTGCGCAAAGCTGTGCAGAAGACACACTGAGCTCCGTAAAGAAAACATGGATTTTTTGTCCTAATACTAAACAAATGTTTCACCATTTGGCCATATTCCATCCTTGGAGTAATCATTTAATTCTCCCCCATTTAATAAAAGTTATGTCTGAAACAAAGATGTTTATTGCTTTTATGAGTTCCTATTTGTATGGAAATTGCATACAAGACGTGATATTTCTGTTTCTCACTCTCTTTTTATTTTTAAATGAGCAAACCCAGTTAAACTCCGGCATTTCTTCATCTGCCTTGTGGAGGCTGAAGTATAGATTAAAAAGAACCACGCAAATGTTTTTTATAAACTTCTCTTATTTCCTTGCCATGGGACTGCCTTTAATTAGCTCCATGGAGTACAAAAGACACATTTGTACTGCCACCATCCCTGAGCAGAGGGCATTACGACAACCATGCATATTTTGCCTGTTCTCCCTGCCCTCTGGCACGGTGCACCCATGCTGCGGTCAGGGGAGCCAGCCCGACTTCACACCCCCATATCCCAAACCAGCTCTGGCTTCTCCTGCTCCCTGTCCAATGTCCTCTGCTCAGAAGAAAACTCAAAGCCCCCAGGTACGGCAATGAGGGTTGACACCATCAATCTGCCTCAAAAGTACACGTAACATTTTGCATTCTCAGAAATAGGCAAAAAAATGGTCTATGGCTAATGCATTTCTGGTCATGCAGCTGGACAGCCCCACAGAATTGCAGCTGGCTCTATTTTGCCCCTGAAGTAGGGCTCAATTTAGGATCACCCTGCCCTAATCCATTTGGGTTCAGCCCAACATGCTGAGCCATCGCTCAGAACCTGAGTCCCTACAGCTGTGATCAGCTCAAGCTTCGGCTTACGCTCCCTAACTGCAGCTGCAAAACCAGGAAGGGAGAAGGCAGCAGTTTGCAGAGCTCTGCCCAACTCGTTAGCAAGCACCAAGCTTCTTCCCAAAAAGGTCTCATCGTATGCCTTAGAGCTGCACCCGCTTGCAGCCTGCAGAAACAAGGACAGGCCAAAACACCTGGCTCATCTCAAGCAGCTTACCCACAAAGTACTTTTGTTCTTGTGAGAAGCATTTTGAACGCATTGCAGCCACCAGTGTGCAATGAAGAGACAGGGACCAGCACACCGCAGCCGGCAGGAATTACAGGCCCTATCCCCCTTCTTGAAGAAAGATCCCTTTGCAACGTAAATCCTTCAGGGTGTCTCTGTGCTCACACACATGCACTTCATGTCATAAAACGTGCAGTAGAAACAGCACCAATGGCCTGAAAAAGTGACAGGCAATGGCAGTTTGCAAATCTGCTCCTCCCAGTGCCGCACCTGGGAGCAGGCGCTGCTGGCTGGGAGCTGGGACCCCTCGGAGGAGAAACCCAGAGAGAAGCAGGCAAGTGGGCAACGTGCCTGTCCTGAGGCAGACTGAGGTATGAGGCCACCATGTCCCAGGGGTTGCAGAGAGGCCATGGCAGTAAGAACAGGTTGAATAAATCCATTTCCCAAGCAAATTGCATATTTGGTAAAGCGCTATGTACAGTTGCTGTGTGTTTTCACATTTGGAGTTTTATATAGAAGTAAACATACAAAAGTCTAAGCTTGAATGCAGCTCTAACCTTCCCACAAGCCCTTTTCCACCTGCAAACCAGTTTCTCCCTAGAAGTAATTTCTTTACACTTCTGCAGATTTTTACTCCCCCTGCAGGTTACCTCCTGCTGTACCTGCACAGCATCCAGCCCACAACACCCAATGCCCAGGTAACAACATGGACAGTAGAAAAAATATCAAGTCCCAGCACAAGTCAGTCCTGACCCTCTGCAACATCCACACTGACCCTTCCCAGCATGGCTGGCAACACAAACACATGGGAAAAAGGAAAAGAACTAATGGGAGGAAATAACACACCAGTCCTAGATGAGGACAGCAATGGATCAAAGCATTGCAGACCCAATAGAAAACCCTGGCGAGGAGCAGTGAGAAGAGATGTGCCAGCAAAGCTGTATCACAGCCTGCTGCTGGTTTGTTTCTTTGCAAAATAACTAAATAAATACAAAACCCAACAACATTTCCTGCCACCGTGGAACGAAGCAGCCCAGTCTGTACTCACCGCGCAGGAAAGAAGAGGAGTAGGTGGTGAAGGAGTCGAAGATGCTGTTGGAAGCCATCCCCTCGTCCTGACGCTCAGCTCCCCTTGAGGAGCTGGAGGCAGGCAGGAGGAGGTGGAGGGATGGGAGAGGCAGCAGCAAGGGGGAGGAAGAGGAAAACCCCGCCGGCGACGCAGGTAGCCTCTGGCTCGCTCGTGGTTCTGTGGTCGGCTCAGCAGAGCCGCCAGCTCGGCATCCGCTGGGTGGGAGAGCGGCGTCACCTGATCCGTGGCGTCAACGGGCCTGGCGATATCTCTGCGGCTTCGACTTTTTTTTCTCAATAATTTTATTGTTTGTATTTGTTGGTTCATAGGAGGCCTGTGCAACTCACCTGGACTCGCTGGTGAGTGACAGACGGGAGCAGAGCAGAGGAGCACAGAGACATTTTTCTTTAATTAATTATACTGTTGCCTTAGAAGAAATGGAGAAAAGAGTCTGTAGATTTCTAATTGGGTGATTGAAATAATAACCCATTTACATTCAGTGTTTTTTTCCTTTTAACTGCCTTTTCTCCCACATTCACCACTTGTCTGTATCCTAATTTTTAGCTGTACATGACTTTCTGAATTCCAGCCCTTACAGATTATTGGTACTGCATGCTGAGACTGTTTCCATATGTGTAGATGGGTGGTTCTTCCCTGAGATTTTATGTGAATTAGTATTAAGTAGAAATATGAAGCACATGCAGTAGAAGGAACATTGCTTTCTGCAGAGGAGGGACCCACCACCATCACTCCTGGGAAAGGTGGGGAAGGCCAGTGAGGAGGAGGAGCAGGAGGACAAAAAGAAGGCAACGGGTCTGGCTGAGCATCAGGGCATGCGAGTACGATTTCAAGGTATTTATAGAGCTTGGCACTCATCTCCTCTTGCCACTTGCTGCTGTCGGTCTCAGTTGAGTTTTTCATCCGATGGATGTTGACAATCAGATGTATCAAGATGCTATCATCCAAGGCATTACAGATTCCTGCAGCATTATTACAGGCTGGGGGAAAAAAAAGAGCTGCTTATATTTGCTGCAACTGAAAACCAGCTTGTTTTCTACTTTTATGCAGAGAGTGGGAAAAACTGTTTTCAGACTTCTGGAGGTGGCAGATGTTGTGCAAATATCAGTACAAAAGGAAAGCAGCCCAGCCTGGAAAACACCCGATGCAAGCCCTAGCACCGCAAAGAGCCTGTGCTAAAAAGTCTGTGCTATCAAACAGCTTCGCCTTGTCTCTCATTGCCAGATGGCCCACGTGTGACCACAGCTTCAGCCCTAGGATGTGAGTTATGGGCAATGAGCTGTTTCCACTGGAGCAGCGGCGTTGCTCCCTCCAGATGCCCAGCAGCAGGGGGATGCAGCCCCCAGTCCCCACCACAGCCCAGAGGGGAGCAGGGTGACTCCAGGTGGACAGCACCCTGCTCACCACCCCGCCTAACTCAGCATCACAAGGCTCTTGCATTCACATGCATGTCCACTTGGGTGATATTCAGATTTTTCAGGCTTTTTTTTTTTTTTTTTTTTTTTTTTTATGATTTTGCATCTCCTTCCATACAGAGAAATGTGTGGGAGTTTCACCTCCCATCTGGCTTAGGTACCCACTAGCATCAAGGGGGAAGAATCACACTGAAGAGGAGGGAAAAGTGCTTTTAAGGTATCTGCCCCCTCCCCACTATAAGGTGCCAGATTGGAGCTCTGAATCAGCTGAGCTGAGCTACATGCTGAGTGAACATCCTTCAGCTGGAGGAGGCTCTGGATGGGGCTTCTCCTCTTGGTCACCCTCCCACCGCCTCATGTTCCCTAAATCATGGCTGTACCAACCCCACAGACATGGTACCAAGCCCCTTCGGCACAGCTAGGGCTTGTGGCCTTGGCCATTGTCCTCATGCAATCCACAAAATCAGCTTCTATCATAAAATTTCTCCTTCAGCCCTTCTGAATCAGCACTTTTTTCCACAAGTGTGGCTTTAAATCTAAATACTCCAATTTGCTCCTTCAGATGTAAGGGTTTCTTATGTGGTCTACAAATTGATGGGTATTCCTTGTGTTATCTATACATGGCACCTACACAGTGCTCACAGCATGCATCGAGAAGATTAACAACCAGCTCAGGCATCACACTTCATTACACACGTTTATTTGCATCCACGTGAGGGTAATGAACATCCCAAATGACTTACTCTGCTTGTTTGCCAGTACTCCTGGAAATCCAAAATTCCTCCCCAAAGGCCTAAGAGGCTCCAGAGCAATTTTAGGACAAAACCCACATTAAATTTTGCCCTACTAAATCTGTTTACAAAAACGTGTCCTTTTTTTTTTTGTTGTTGTTAGCCATGTTACCACAGATAGCCACTGAGCCTTTATTGCCCTCCCTGCAAACACGGCCCCAGCCATCAAGCAAGCCCAGCTGCAGTTTCACCTTCCCAAACAAAGTGTGGGTACAACAACCAGAGCCACTGCCATCACTGCTGCAAGCCTCAGAAATAGCCAGGCATTTCTGGTTTAGCAAACCCAGTGCTTTTACCCTCAGCAAAATGCTGCTACTCAGAAATAACTGACATTCACTGCTGCAAACGGGTTGTTGTAAGTGCACACACTTTTGTGTGCTCGCTTGAAAGAGGGGCTTTACAGCTCAATGACTTCCTCTTTGGTGCAGCTAAAACCGCGCCTGTCTGCAGCTGCCCACCGCGCCCCGCGCCATGAACGCTGGCCTCTGGGAACGTCATAGCCACACTCCACTCCCAAGGTGCAGGGCAGAGGGTCCAGCACCTGCTGTACACACGTGTGCAGCCTGAGCGCCAGCATCCAGGTACCAGAGAAAAGCAAGAACTCAGGGTGTTAGCACCTGCCAGTTTGGTCCGTGGGGAAAGCCACTGCAGTACACATGGTGTTTCCCAAACAGAGTCATTATTTGCAAGGAAGGGAGGTGGGATGGTAGTTTGATGGTATATGTGGGAAAGTGAGACAGGACAGTGGAGATTAAAACATATATTAATTTGGGAAGATGGCTGAAAGCAAATAAATACATGTCCTTAACAGTGCAAAGCTCTGCACATCTGCAATGTGCCACATCATTTTGGCATGCCGTATTTTAGCCAAACTACCTGTTAGCACCTCACCCCGATGTCCTGAAACCACGGCGCAGCTCGTGGCCCCCTCCAGCCCCCTGGGCTGACAGCTGTGCCCACCCAAGGCAGGACTCACTCGCCTGAGCCACCAACGCTGACAGCACATCCCGGCCCCAGCACCTCATTGCTTCACCCAGCCTGTGCTGGCTCTGGCTAAAGCCCTGGGAAACGAGGCATGTGATTGCCTCCATAAAACCTATCAGGCCCAGGAAACAAGCTGAGGCTGTGTGCAGCCTTCACCCCGGCACTGCCTTGCTGGCACCAGGGCGCTCTGCGCACACCCGTGCTCGCTGCCCAGACTCCTGCACACAGAAGTGTGCTGCCACGCGCCCGTGGCCGAGTGGCACAATACTGGCATTATAAACCTGGCGCTAGGGGAACGATCCCTGCTGCCTGTGGAGCAGAGGCTGGCCACGCGATCGCTCCCATCTCTGCTGCCTTCTTTTCCCTGTGCATCTGACGGGGGCAAAGGAAAGCACCCAGGCCCTGGAGCTGCGGGTGCTCCCTTTCCTTTTTGATTTTTCAGAAATCTACCCATTCTGAAATGCCAATGGGAACATACAAAAATCACCCTTCCTTTTTAACCGCTGCTCTCACAAACAGTGATGCAAAAACAAATAACAATTTATGGCAAACAACATGAATTTTTGTGTCTGGTCTGTGGTCTCAGAGCATACATTAGCCAAGAAGTTTTCTGCAGAAGCCAAGGAAACCAAGACAGTTGCTGGTGGGTTCTCACTTAAATCTCCCTTCAGCAATGATCAGACCAGGAGTAAATCCAAGTTCCCCAGCATGGAGGAGGCCAGGACCATGGGAGAAGTCCCAAGGTCTGTGACCCACTGTGCTTGCTGATACGCAGGCACACCACATGCCCTGTTTGCACCAATATGGTGGGACTCACGAGGTCTAAATTAGGGATAAAATGAGCCCAAAGGTGCTGCGCGCACGCACACACCCAACACCCACACACCCAGCACACCCAGGGAGAGCATGGCTTTGCTCGCAGCGAAGCAGCTGCGTGACCATCTCGTGCTTCAGATGTAGAGCAGGAGACATGGGGAGCTGTCGGGTTCAAAGGCTCACGCGTGTCGTATGGATCCAGACACTTCAACCAGTGGTAAAAAGGCTCCGCTTGGGATTTGGCATCGTATAAGTCTGCAAACACTGGTGGAAAGGGCAGCTCGTTATTGATCCAGCCCCAGTGCCTTTTTGATAAAAACAGCTGCTTACCAAAATACAAAGCCATAGGGCAAGGCTGGCCAGCTGACGCAGCGCCTGGGAGGAAGAGGAAGAGCAGTGATCCCTCTGCATCTCCATTCTGCTCCTCCCACGTGCATTTGGGGCTTGAATGAAGGCAAGGCCACCAGGAGGGTCAGCCTCCCAGTCTCACCCTATGAAGAACCCTAGTGCCCCGAAGGACGTGGCGGGTTGTGTTTCGCAGCCAGCTGCTGCTGCCCTGCACTTGTGAGCAGGCAGCACAGGAGAGCAAGTGTGGGCTGCAGTTTGTTACCAGGCAACTTCTGAAGCAGTTAGAAAAATAAGTATTAATCCCACAGCCTGTGGGCAGAGGTGGATTCAAAGATGTTTTCCACCTTGAAAAAAAAAAAAGGAAAAAAAAAAGGAAAAAAAAAAAAGGAAAAAAAAAGGAAAAAAAAGGAAAAAAAGGAAAAAAAAGGAAAAAAAAGGAAAAAAAAGGAAAAAAAAAGGAAAAAAAAAGGAAAAAAAAAGGAAAAAAAAAGGAGGAAGAAGGGAAGAAAGGAGGAAGGGAACAAGCCAAGACCTGACACATCATCACGCAGGGAGAAGCTCAGTGGAGCCATTAGGTGAAGGTGCCCTCCGAGGGGGCTGCGCACCCACCTGCCTGTGGCACTAACCCTCCTGCACTGCCTTGAGACAGGCAGCCCTGTGCAAAATGCACGGGTAATTAGCCCAGGCTTCACAGCTGCAGGGAGCAGGTGGGAATCGCAGCCCCTGAACACCCTGAAGTGCATCAAGGATACAGCAGAGATGGGACCCCCAAGCACACACAGTGTTCATCCTGTTGTACCCTCAAAATCCACTACCAAATCAAAAGGCAAAGATGTGCTCAGAAGTTCTTTGATGTTGTACAGTCACAAGTAGTAGTAAAATACTCACATCAACATTGTTACAGAATTGTCGAAAAGAGATCTGGGGGAGACACCAGGACCCTACTTATGGTACATATATACGTATAATTTTGAATTTGAACAAAATTTGTAAGTGTTCTAGTGGGAGTTATTACCTGGCATTTATAGAGCATTTCCCTGTGAAAGCATTTCCATAAATGAGATACAAATCTTTTCTCTCATTAAAAACTTTTAGCTGAAAATAGTTCATTTAGAAAAATGCATGGGTTGTAGTTTGTTTTTTTTCACCCCACATACAAAACCTCCCTCCCAATTTCTTTCACTTTTAAGTAGAAAGTTTCACCTCTGTTTTTAAACTAAGAACAAAAGTTATTTTTGTTAAGTTAAAAAAAAATTAGCTATAGCTCAAGTCATTTAAAAAAGAGTCACATAAAATTCATTCACACCTCCAGGCCACGCTACAGCCCTGTTAGTGGCAGTGGAAGCGACCCCAGCCCCAGGGCAGCGTTGTGCCCCCAGCAGAGCCCATCTCAACAGCACGGCCCAACGCTGGGCCTCAGGTACTCACCTGGAGCAGAAACACAGCCACTGCTGTGCACATGCGATAGACACAAAACAAAGACAGAAGCTGAAAATGATTTTTTTCCACCCTAAAAAGCAGCAGACTCTGTGGGACCCCACAGGTGCTTGCTGGGTGTGTAGTTCAAGTCTGAAGCTGCCTCTCAGACCCTCTGCAATCAATTCCTGTCACAGAAGCACCCTTGCCTCCTTCCCTCAAACCTATGCTCCCAGGGACAGCTCTCTGGGGGGCAGGTGAGAGGTGGCCCCACAGCTGCTCAGTATCACTCCCAACATAGTCACTCATTGCACTTCTGTGAAATGCTATTTTTTTTCCCCAACCACAGAGCATTTAAAGACAAAACATTTCTCTTTCTTCTCCCTCCTGTCTTGGATGGGCCCGTTGAGTTTCTCCACATTCCCGCTGTCAGAGCATTTTCCAAGCATCTCCTTGCAGGATGCAGAGCCAACACGCTGCAAGAACTGCCCTTTATTTACAGTGACCAAATCTGTTTTCTTGTGTGCCCAGGAAGTTTCCCAACCACCAGAATTAGATTTTCACATTACCTCAGACCAAGAAGTGTTTCAAAGCAGGACTTCATCCTACTTTGATAACTCTGGAGCACGCAAAGTGGGAAGCGCAGGGAGGTGACTCCAGTTG
The DNA here is from genome assembly GCF_009769625.2 of Cygnus olor. Classification (NCBI taxonomy): domain Eukaryota; kingdom Metazoa; phylum Chordata; class Aves; order Anseriformes; family Anatidae; genus Cygnus; species Cygnus olor. Next base: position 245,704 of record NC_049191.1, on the reverse strand, counting down.
TGGCTGGGATGGATGAACACTGGCTGCTGAAGTCAGCGTGTAACGCATCAGCAATTAGCCTCTTTTGACTTACCCAGAGCTTTTACGCATAAGCCACATCCCAGGGATAACCTCCCTTGTTATAGTCTGATAAATGAGAGTCTGTTAACCCCATGATTTGCTTTTCAGGTCTGTTACAACTGTGCACGTGAAGCTGAAAACACGCAGAACATCCAGCTTCAGGGACTCCCCCCTGCAGCCGAATGCTGCTCAGCAGCCCAGCCCAGCTGCCTGCACCCACCTGGTGGATGATCAACTTCCAACCCCAAAGCACCCTTAAAGACAAAATCTTTATTAGGACTACTACCAAGTTACTTGCTTTCCTCCAGAGAGAATAGATTCAAACCAAAAGGGCTAATGGCTTAAAGAGCAGGGATAAAATTAAAAGGATTCAAACCATAGTGTTTTTTTCCCATTCATACAACACTCCTTTTCCTAAACAAAATAACATCATTGCCTCTGTTTCTTGCTTTTTTTCTTTTCTTGTCCTCCCTCCCACCCTCCCCCATCAGATGTTTCTCTTGATCACATCTGTAGCAAATCTGCACTTAATCCTCCACTGACACAGAAGAGGGTGGAAAAGAGGAAGGGCCAAAAGTCTGAGCCCGATGTCTGGGAGATGTGTAGCTCCAAGGGAAGAAGGGCTGGTAACGGGAGCAGGGAGCGATGCCAGCCTGGCCCATCTCCCCCCAGCCTGCCCCCCCCACTGCTCTGAATTTGTAGAGCCACAGGACCCAACTCCACCTATCCTGGGGAGCCCCAGGGCCTCCAGTGTGAGTGCAGAGAGATGCAGCTTGGGCAGTCTGAGCCTTTCATCACACTTTGCAGGAAAGCAGGAACATGCCCAGAACACGTTGGCAAAGTTTGCCCCAGCTGGCCCCATGTGGCGTGCAGGCTGACATTTCAGAGCAGGTGGAAAGCTGCTGCTGCCCAGGACAGGCAACCCCACCGCCAGCTGTGCCACATCCCAGTGCTGAGCACACACCCCTCCTGTGTGGCACCTGGGTGCAGCAAGAGCTGTTTGACCGTGGGCTTCTGCGGACTCCTTCGCTTGGCACTGAGGAAAGCAATAGTCAAATCCCCGCCACTCGCCCTGATATAAAGTAGCAGTAAGCCTGCTGACAGCAATGGAGATTCACCAACACATGCAAGAGGTGACTCAAACTTGAGGAGCATCCTCCAGCTGCAAATAAAACAGTCGGGACCTAGGTCTTGTCAGCTGGGGGATGCCAAGCCAGTGGAATTTTGGCTGGCTCCTGCCAGCTTGCAGGGATGTGCCCAGTGCGAGGAGCATCCCTGCTGAGGAGCGGCCAGGACACGGTGACGCTGAAAGCAGAGACCTGTTTGCAGCAGGATGGGGGCACTTGGCCACAGTCTACCAAATTTCACCTTCTGTAAATATAAGTCAAGTCATCTGTGGCTTAAATTATGATTAATATTACTGTTGGCATCTCACTGCAGCCAGCATGAGGAAGGTTTCTTTCTTCCTTCCCCTTCCCTTCCCCTTCCCTTTCCCTTCCCTTTCCTTTCCCCGGGACACCATGTAAGCTGTGACACCCCAGAGGCTGAGCACAGACGATACCCCCCTGGGGCCCATCAGCCCTTCCCGGGGCCGCCCCTGTCCCGGCAGGACACCAGAGCCCGGCCCAGCGCTGCGATACCGGAGGGCTCACGGCCACTTCTCAGCGTGCGCAGCCCTGCCCGAGGCCCCTCAGCACCACACCGGTGCCCTGCGAGGGGCCGGGGCCCTTCGGGGACGCGCTGGGGGCGCCGATGCCCCCCGGGCACAGGCTTGAGATTTACCTTTTGTGCCCAGGCGGCCCTGCGAGAAGGGCGGCAGGGAGCAGGCTCGCCGGCAGGAGGGGGCCCGTGCGCCCCAACCTCGGCCTCGCGTTCCCCTGCCGCGAGCCGCTTTGCGGGAGCCCCGCGCCCCCGGCGCCCCCCGCACGGGCTTCTCGGAACGGCCCCGCGCTTCTCGCCTCTCCTGCAGCGAGCCCGGGGGGGCCCCGGCGCGCCCCCGCCTCGAGCACCGCCCGCGCCCGGAGCGGCCCCGGCGCGGGGCGGCTGCAGGCGGGGAAGGGAAGGGAAGGGAAGGGAAGGGAAGGGAAGGGAAGGGAAGGGAAGGGAAGAGGGAAGGGAAGTGAGAGGGGAAGGGAAGAGAAGGGAAGGGAAGGGAAAAGAAGGGAAGGGAAGAGGGAAGGGAAGTGAGAAGGGAAGGGAAGGGAAGGGAAGGGAAGGGAAGGGAATGGAAGGGAAGGGAAGGGAAGGCGGCCGGGGAAGCGGAGCGCAAGCGGTGGCGTGGTCAATCCACAGCTTTCGGGGCCTATTTAAAGAGCGGGCCGTGGGAAACTTCTTCAGACGTGCGGTTTCTCTAAACTGAGGGACTGGTGTCATCACTGTGCCGGGTGAGTCACAGGCACAGCAAGCAGGGGGGTGACCAAAAGAACAACAAAAAATAAAATAATAATAATAATTTTAAAAAAACACAACCCCAGCAGTGGCAGTGAGTGCCTCTGCCTCGGAGGACCCAGAGCCCAATTACCTCCTGCGCAGAAGATCAAGGTTAGATCTTTTAAGAGGACGAAGCTCCAAAGAGTTTTATGGTGTTTTTTGTTTTTTTTCTTTTCTCCTTTCTCCTTTCCCTTCCAACAAGAAAACAGTCCCCTGCCTCCAGCAAAGAAAAATGAATAAACAAAAGACACAATTTCTTATCTAAAATTGTGTTGGGGGGTGGGGAGGGTGGGAGTGGCACTGAGGGCAATTCTGGCCTGAAGGGGAACCTCGAAGGGGCCCTGGACAGCTCCAGGGCCCGCAGGTGTCTGTAGAGGTTGAGCAGCCCTGACCCTGTCCCCTGGGAGGGGCCCTGGAAGCCTGGCCCTGGGTCAGCTCCTCAGGAGGAGGGACCCAGGTGTCCCCAGAGAAGCCCAGCTCTGTCCCTGATGCTGCAGGGCACCGAGCGGGTCCGAGGCTGGTGGGCACTTCAAAAGGCCTTTCTCTCTGTCCTGAAGTTGTACACCTCTTCTGCAGTTGTCCTAGCAATGAGGGAAACTGAGGCACAGCCCAGCACACATTCCCTGTTCATTGTGGGGTAGCAGCATTTAGCAGGTTTATAAACCGGAGGTTGCCCTAACCTGGAGTAGCTTATGCTTTTGAAGTGGCACTTTTCCATGTGAAAAATACATATTTCTGGGTCTCTCAATATCATCATGTGTGCAATGTGAGGTTCTCCGAACTCCCTCGGCTCCAGATCCTGAGAGTGGGACCAGGGGGTGACTTTGACCACAAAGGAGAAATACTGAGAACCAGGAGGCAGCTCTCCCCACGGGAAATGTCAGCACCAAGGCAATGGTGGGGTCACAGAGGCTTCAGCAAGCGCTGCTGACGTGCGCAGGGAGAGCAGACACGGCTCGGGGGGGTTGCACCTCCCCGCAGGCGTCAGGTCTCCTCGTGAAACGAAACTGCTCTGAGATTGAAGTTCTGAATTCTTGTAATTTGTTCTGAATCATTTTAAAATGGCCTCTGCAGGTGACTCAACCTGGGAGGAAAAAGAATAAAAATCACAAAACCACATTTCATTCATGTTTGAGATGCGCCAGCAGTCTGGGGAACAGGGCACAGACGGCTTCGTGCTGCCGACAGCTCTCGGCAGCGGGCAACGAGCAGTGGGTGACTCCAGCACCGAGCCAGGGCAGAGGCAGCAAACAGGCACCAGATTCTTGCTCCAGGTTCAAGAATCCACCCCAAATGCTTCTACGGCTAGAAATGAAGGGTGGAAAAGTTTCCAACACTGAAGAAACCTCTCCTGCACACGCAGGGAGGCATTTCTGTAGCAGCACACAGGGATGTCCCTTGACCAAGGCTGGTCACATTGCTAACATGCAGGGTGTGGGTCTGGCCATGAGCAGAGGCACTCCCAGAAGAATGGATTGTCCTCTTCCAGGAAAAATGTTCCTGGGCGTTATTGAGAGCTGCAGAAGAAAATATCAACAGTCCAAACCCAACAAAGTGGATCAGAGAGGTGGAAAAAATAAAACAAGGTCTGCATTTGGTTTGGGAGGAAATGCTTCATTTCAGGCTCAAATTTTTCTCACGTTTTAATTTAGAAAGTAAAACCTTATCGTACTGATTCTACTTCCCCTCAGGATGTCTCTCCAAGTTAGAGAGAAATCCAAACCCTTCACTGCAAGCACTCTGCGCTTTGCTTGCACTGTCCCCTTGGCAGGGACAGACGAGCAAAACCGGTGGCACTTCAGGGGTGCTGCAGCGGGACTTTGGGGGACACTGTCAAAGAGGTTCAGGGACCAGGCACCATGCAAGCACAGGGACCGTGGCTTGGCCTCTGCACGGCTCGAAAGGATTTGAAACCCAGCAGTCTGCGCTGCCCGCAGACACTTTTGAACTTAGCAGGAACCCTGTGGTGACACAGAGACACGGGCCAGAAGTCACCTTATCTGTGACCCAGATAACTGCTGTGCAGGGGCCGGCTGGGACTCAGGCTCGCACCCGCTGCGTCTGCTCCCCGGCGAGAGCCAGGCTGACCCTGAAAGGCGTCCCAGCCCCTCTGGCTGTAAATGCAGCTGCTGCAATGAGGAGGGCTGCAGGGAGTCCCAGCCCTCGCCGGAGGCATCTCTCCGGGGTGACACTGGTGTTGAGGAACCAGGCGCTGGCTCGGGGATGGCTTTTCACCATTTCTGCCCCCAAACCACTGGGGCCATGGTGAGGGGGGCAGAGAGGGTGCTGCAGGACAGGGAGCATCCCCAGGACAGGCCCAGGCTGCACACAGGACCCCGGGGCTGGGCCTCCTCACTGCAGGCGCCCCCCTCACCATCGCCTGCCATCACTCGCAGCCAGGAGGAAGCGGAGGAGGACATATTTCCCCCCCCCAGCAGACAGAGCCACTGCATGAAGTCATGAAATCGCCTTTTCTCAGCGATGCAGCAGACACAACACGCAGCAGCTTCCGGCGCTGGGGGGGCTGTGGCGCAGCAGCTCACGCACTCCAGCCACGGCTGCACTCCCCAAGCAGAAGTCTGTGCTGCGCTGGGGAAGTCGCTTGTGGCCGGTGGCCCCAGGGCGGTTTGCAGCTCCCGCTGTGCCGGGGTGGCTGTGAGGGGGCAGCAGGAGGGGAAGGAGATGTGACTTCCAGTGCTCCCCGCCACCTGCAGCTCCCTGGGGCTTGAAGAAAAGCCAGCACTGCAAACCCCACCTGGGATTTTTCTTTCTTTCTAGTGAGGATTTATGCTGAATTACCATCTCTCAGCACTTTGCTCCTCTCTTCCCCAGCACGTAGCAGGGCTGTGAAGGTGCCACAGGCAGCGACAGCCTGGTGGGGGTGGCGGCCATGGGGAGGGGAACCCCAACCCACTGCGCTGCTCCAAGACCACAGGTCCAGCGTGCTGGGCTGCCCTGCAGGCAGAGAGAAAGGAACAAAACCCAAATCAGCACTGTCCTGGAAAAAGAAAAAAAAAAAAAAGACACTACTACAAAACAAGCAAACAAAACCAAAGCAGAAATGAGAGTTTTTGATGGTTTACAAACAAACTGAGAGGCACACCAAGCCTGGGCACTCTGCTCACAGTGCTGCACTGCCAGAGCTGGCAGGGGTCAGGGTGGGCACTGGGGGCCACCTCTGCTGCCAGTCCCCTGGGCCGTGGCAGGGCCAGCCCTGCCACTGCAGTGAGAACAAACTCACTGCTTTCTGAGTCCAAGTGAAGCAGTTCCTGGGCACAAACTGCCAGGACACAGCCAGGGCTGTCCGCAGACTCCTCCTGCTCTCTCAGGACCAGCCCCAGTCAGGGTGATGCAAGCCTCCCTGCAAGCAGGATTTCCCCCTCAGCAAACATAAGCAGCCTCCCCAGGCAGAGAGCGGGCCCCAGGCCCCGTGCAATGGGCTCACACGGGTGGCTGCAGCCACTGCAGCACAAACACCTTAGGAATAATTCACCAAGAAAACCCCTATCTCATAAACACTTCAAACCACAACTGGTGCATTTCCTTGATTACCAGCCCCAAACTTTTCATTAGGAATTACTTATTAAACGGGGATCTAACCTTTCTCCCGTCTGGTAGCAGATAACGAGTGTTTTATTAAGTCGTTGTGAGCGACCAGCAGCTAATGCAAGCTGCATCCGCTTTATCTGAGGGCTCTGTACTTCATTAGCGATGGATTGTTATGCCATTTATAATTAAGCGTTCTATGCTTCGAAATATGGTGCAGTAAGCAGCGGCAGCAGTCACTGCACAGGCAGATGGGACTGGAGAAGTGTCCTGCAATGGATGCGTGCTGCAAGCGTCGCAGCGCCTGCAGGTGGAGGCAGTGCAGCCACAGCTCGTGTCGGTACCGGGCAGCGGGGCTCTGCGACACGTCTGAAAGCAGGGGCTGTGCTCTTCCTCACGCTGCTGCCAGGGGGATTTTTACGTGTGCCACATTCTGCTGTCCCATTGACTTTGGGTGGAAGATGGCTAACCTGAGCAAGGGAAATGATGGGATTCTCACTGGGAAGGTTTCAGGTGAAATTTCTGCTGTGAAATTTGGCCCCAGAAATGAGGTTTTGATACAGCTGAGATCAACTGTAGCAGGAATATCACCCACAGCCTTATCCCTAGGAATATCACAGCCCCCTTGACTTATCCGTGTACAGCACAGACCAACACAGAATCTCCCAAAGCAGCCACTCACCCTGAAGGAGGAAAACTCTAATGAAAAGAATAATTAACAGATGGCTTCATCCCTATATCCAACGCCAATAATTTAAACCTGATGAGCGAGGAAAGAAAAACCACACTCCCATTATTTCAGACTCACTAAGTTTGGTCAGTTGGGTTGTGTTTTTTCATTAGCATGCTGTCTTGTGATAAGTAATTTTCCTTAATGCCTCAAATCACTCTTGATACCACTGTGGTGTTCCTGTGGCCAGCATGAAGTATGAGGAGGTCACAGCAGATGTGTCTTTGCTGGGATGGGGTTTCATTAAATGCGAGTGACCACAGAATTTAACAGTGGAGCCCAGCACCACTGCCCACTAATTGCTTTAGTGTGCTTCTGGTACCACCACAATTTCCCTTCTCCAGTATTGGGATTTGTCTACTTAATCCAATGCCCTTCATCAGGATTGTAGGAAGATGTGGCCTTGATATGTAAATACCACTTTTTCTGAGTCTTCAGTGTTTCTTCAGAATCAAGTAGCCATGCATTTAGCTCAAGAGACAGCCCTGCCCAGAAAACATCTCCTTGCATCAGGCCTGGAGCTCTGTTTCCCCAGTGCAATAAAGGGCTATAATGACCCGCTGGTGACACAGCTCAACAGCCTCACATTTCTCAGATGAGGAAACTGAGGCACTGGTAGGAAATCACCCTCCACCTATGGTCACCTCACAGGCTAATTCTTATCTGGGAAAAGGCAAAAGCTGTGAAAGCACACCAAAGAATCAGGGCACCTCCTGGGTGCTCCCAGTGCTTGCAGAAAATCAAATGCCTTTAAGGCAATCAGAGCTAAAAGCCCAAAGACGTCCCTCCGAAGCACCAGGCAAACCAAGCAAAACCCTAATGCTGCCAAGAAAGCAAGGACTGGAGCAGGGGCTGAGCCCAGCCCCAGCAGCTCTGAGTCCCAGCCCCACTGAGGGAGTGCTCAGCATCCCCTGCGGCTGGCAGACCCGCTAGAGGCTGCTTGGAGTCATCTCTATTGAACGAACACGTGGCATTATGGCTTGTTTTGCTTTAACTAAGTAAAATCCATCTGTGTTATTGTGCTATTTCTATTCCTAAATCTTGCATTACATTGAAAGTCTTTTAAACCATCTGCACAAAAGGACTCTATGTGGTTTCTAGGGCATTTTCTGTTTAACTTGCATTAAAGTGTACCGAAGAGCTACAAGTGCATTAGCGGTCCTGCTTCCAAATTGCTGTTATAACCTTTGCCCTCAGCCAATCAATCTTGCTGACACCCATTAAAATGAGCTCATGGTGCTGTTTTTATGGCCGGATTAAGTGGTATATCTGTAGCTCAGGCGGTTCGGTAAGGGCGTCACACTGCTAATGATTTCTTTATTGATCTTTAATGATTTCCTACATTAGTACAAGCAACATTAGCCTCAACAACATGCTCCAGGACAGACTGACTAAATAATTCACTGCAGCAAACTGTGATCACATAACTGCACATTTCTCCTTTGCATTAAGAAATGGAGGTGGAAGCTGCATAATTATATTCTCTGATATAACAGAGAAAGCTGTTTCCTCCCCACAGTTTTCTCCCAGCCTTCCCACCCCCAAGCCAGTGACAGCCCTGTGGTGTGAAGAAATTTTCCCATAAGGGGCCAGGGATCTGCCCCAAATTACTCACCAGAAGAAGAAATTATCAGCACGGTCAAGGCTTTACTCTGCTTCTGCCAAGGAAACACAGTGCCTCAGGGGCCGTGGGGACATTAGGATGAGCCAGGGTCTGACAGGTCTCAGCATCAGAGCGCTGCTGGGATGATGATCAGATAAGACATCACTGATGTAGGATGCCAGATGCTGCCACTTACCCATCCACACCCTGGCACACACACTCCCCTTCAGGACACCCCACAGCCAGTGTTTCACAGCCATGACAATATTTAAGATCCAAATTCCCAGGCTGTGGTTTGCTTCACATATAGACACCTGGGCAGTTTGGGGAAATGTTGCACCAGGGCTGCCTGCGAGGGGAGGTCTGAAGGCTCCTGGACCTGCTCCAGCTTGCTCTGCTTCACCTCTGAGGAAGAAAGCAGAAATAAGAGGTTTAACAGTCCTCAACATACTAAAATGAACTTTTAAAATCACTGGGATGAGGCTGACTTTCATTCCTAGCTGGAGCTCAGATGGAGGTCTCCCTGTGCCACCAACACACACAGGATGGTTTACAGGAAACCACCTACAGAGCTCACCTGTAGAGGAATGGCATGGCCAGCACAAAGGCATGCTGCAGGCAAAGTGCTCTGCTGCACTGGTGGCATGAGCAGCAGGAGAGGGTCCCCATGTCCCATCTCCACACCAGTGCCATGGCAGGTACACACAGCTGCCAGAGCGAGCCAGACACTGAGTGAGCAAGAAGGCTGCCGCAGCCACCTCCTGGCCACAAAGCCCAGGGGAAGCCCTTCAAAAGCAGACTTGGCAGCATCACTTCATTATTTCCTTGGTTCAGCCTACCCCAGAGGTTATTCTTTTGGTGGCACACTGAGGATCTAGTCCTGGACAGGGAGAGCTGCTCCCTGCCAGCTGCTGGCCACTAAGCCAGCCTGCCCAGCTGCGTGGCTCGGGATGCACCAGGTGCTCAGGTGCTGCGAGAAATCCAGCTGCAATCTGCAGCCTTTCTGCCAGGAGGTAACGGGGAAGCACTAGTCCCACTGCCACACCATTTAATTGGGCAAAGCACTCAGTGGCGTGGGTCAAATTCTCCACAGGTGCTGGTGTAAAGCCAGATGAGGCTGGGCATGCCACAGTCTTCATTAGCGTAACTGGTTGCAAACCACAGCTCTTGACCTGCAAATAGAAATGATTTCTTCATTAATGGAAATGTCAACAGTGGGGAACCTGTGGTTTCTAATGACACAGCCATTTTCATCAAGCATACAGACAAACTATTAAGAAAACAAAAAACTGTGGCCTTCTTCCCTCTCCCCCAACCTAATGCAGGGATTTTTTTTCTTGAAATGAAACGTGACACTTCGAGGTTGTGCAGAGAAGGAGCTCTTTCCTACAGAGACATAGAGTTAAACCTCACCATTACTCAAATTCACAAGGTAAACCCTCCCTGATGCTATCACTAGTACATCAGTGACGGGAAAGGCTTCAGGATGGCACCTGTGAATGTCACAGCTTGGTGATTCCAGAGGACAAGGCCAGAGGGGCACAAGGACACGGCATGGTTGAGACAGGATGCTTTGGGGAGTGCTGTGTTTGCCTGTGACTAACGAGGTGTCTTAGTGATGTTCCTATTCCTACTGCCCTCCCCTATCCTCTCACCAGATAGCTGCTGGGGGGGACTGCGTGCCACAGGGCCTCTGGGCTTTCATAGGATTTTTCTGTGTGTCCTACAAATCACCGCTGACATCAGGTGCCAGGGTGTGCAGAAGACAGAGTGCAGAAGGCACTGCAGCCAGTGCCTTCCCCTGCTGGCACTTGCTCAGCCACTGAGCATGCAGAAGCTGAGAGCTCCACTGGGTGATCTCAGTGACTAGGAAAAATGTGCTAGAAAAAGGATTTTTTTGGAGTCTTGGTACAGATGGGCCTGCTAAACAAATGAGGCTGCTCAGATGAGTCCAAATTAGAAGCCAGAAAAGACAGACCATGGCTCTAAACAAATAAACAAACTAAAGCAAGAGCTCATTTGCATCCTTCAGCCCTCAAATAAACCGCAGAGGATATTCTTGGCAGAAATGCAGCGACAGCATCTAACACCTGGACTAAACTCTACTGTCAGTAGCGCAAATTGCTGTGCCAACCCCATGTCCCACACACCAGCCCTCTTACAGCACCCATCAAGCACTGCAGCAAAATCTGCCCCCAAAAACTTGCCAAGGGCTATCTTCCACCTCTCCTGCCCAGATGCTGCAGCACAGAAGATGTGCTTGTTGCTGTAATTATTTGCATGAGCAAAGCACCAGTGGCAACACTGAGTTTGCATCATGTCAAGCAGAGCCACTGCAACCCAATGCCTAAGTCAGCAGAGTAGGATTTTGCAAAAAAAAAGATGCACTGGGAGGGCTGGGAGTGCAAGAGCCACTGTGACCCATAGGCACCAGCTCAGGTGACACAAACGAGCAACTTAATGATAGTTCTGAAATGAAAGCCAGCGTCCAGCCTCGCAGTCATGGGCAAAGAGTAGAAAAAGTGAACAGAAAAGCCTCAACTGTGGCTAACAACAACAACAAAATAATAATAAAAAAAGCCTGCTTATTTTATTTTTCTGGGTGACTTTTATTTTATTTTATTTTATTTTATTATGGCTATCCCTGGGTGGCTGAGCATGGAGTGTGGCAATGCTGCAACCTCAGTTAGAGAAAGTGTGTTCTCTACTGAGCAGAAATAGACCAAAAGGCAAGAAAACGAACAAACAAACAGAAAAACACAACATTGAAACAGAGCACTCAGACAAGGTAGAGGCTCAGAACTGATCCTCCGCTCCAGAGAGGCATTCTCAGAGCAGACTCAGTTGCTGGGTCCTGAGCTCATGAGGCTCAGGCCCAGCCCTCTCCACGCTGCCACACTACGAACAGCACATGGCAAACATCCCCTGCCCTTGATGCACGAAATACCAGCTGGGACAATTCCCCAAAGCTGGGAGCCCGAGGGGATTTTGTCCCTGGCTGGCTGAATCACAGCCCACCCCCCCACCCCCACCCCCCAGCACTTCATCCTCCTCAGCTCAAGCTTTACAAAGTATTTCCCAATATTACGTTTCCAACACTATCCAGCCATGCCTGTGGACAGAGCCACATCACATGCCCCATCAACACCCCTCTCATCCAAGCTGCCTTGAGCTCCCACAGGAACCATTTCCCAATGGTGAAAAAATATTGCAGAGCAGTGAAACCAGCTCCTTGATGCCAGCTCTGCTCTGTCACAGCCTGAAACACGTGCAAGGCTGAGAGCCTGCCCTTGTTTTCTTGAGGTGGACATCTCCACAGACACAATTCACACCTCAAAAAGCATGCTGTAAAATGTGCTTCTGACAAATACTGCTCTGGTTAACTTATCAGTGGGAAGATGTAAAGGTTATCAGTAAAGGATACAGTCATCAGGCGAAGTCCTCAGCTAGTAGAAATCAGTGTAGCCCCTTGAAGACAAGAAAGCAATGTCACATTTTATTAGCTGAAACCCTGAATTTATGCACACATTTGGAGTGGCAGGGTGGTAGTGGCCGGGAGCGCTTTGTGCAAGGCTGATGGGGCAGCTGTATCCCTATGAGATGCAGCAGGGAAGGCTGGTGGCAAACACCATGCCCTTGAGTAACTTTGAGTATTTTTTTTAAGGGGGGTGGGTAGGGGAGGTGGGTGTAAGGTATAAATAAATAAAATGACATTTAATTGCACAATCTACGTACAATCAGTGTTGGATAGTTCATAAAGTGGCAACAGCCTTGCTGCACCAGAGGGAGGTGTCAAGTGGAGATGAATTACAGTGAAAAAAACAGATATTTTTGTTCTCATCCATGCCCTTTATATTTATTCAGAATAAAACGTTTATACTCCAGAGAAAGAGCATCCCCTGGAAGGAGCAGTTATTAACCGTTACTTAGGGACAACATCCTTGCAAGGGACTGCATCTCACAGCCCAAGCAGAAACCTCGTCCCTCAGGCTTTCAGCCCTTTGGACACCAGGACAGCCTCAGCGGGGTGCTGGCAGGACCGGCAGGCGGTGAGCTGCGCTGCGGGCTGCGGATGGTGCCGGCAGCCTGAACCGTGTGTCCTCAGAGCCTCGAGCTGCTGCTGGCCGTGGCCAGTGGCTCCACCGGCAAAGCCACAAATGGCCCCTGATGCCTATCGACCAGGGGCCTGGCAGCGGGTGCCAGGGGCCCCGCGGGGCGTGCGGGTGGCTGCGGACATCGATCGCCTTTGCAGCGGAGCAGGAGCCAAGGCCACCCGGGGCGGCACGGGGAGCGCGACCCGGGCGCCAGCGCCATGCGGGAAGGCCGCGGGCCATCGCCCGTCCTGCGAGGGCTGCCGGCGGCGGGCGCGACACCACCGGCTGCACCCGAGGGCCCTCAGCTCGCGCACGGGTGCCGAGCAGCGCCCTCAGGAAGGTCCCAGCCCCTCGCTGCAGCACCCCCCGGGCAACCCCACGGGCCGGACCCCAGCAGCGCTCGGCCCCGATGCGCGGCGCCGGGACGGGGGCGTCCGCCCCGCAGGAGGCTCAGGCCCAGGGCATCGGAGCACGGGGCTTTGTCTCCCTCTAGCGCACGCCGCTCCGAAGCGGCTCTGCGGCGAGACGCGGCGCCCAGGGGTGCCCTCGGCCGAGGAGCTCGGCGGAGGCCCGGGGCGCGCAGGCCTTGCCCGTGGGGGGGGCATGCCTTTGCGCTGCTCCCGGGGCGAGGCCTGTGGAGGGGAGAAGGAGGCGGTGCCGGCCCCGCGGCGGGCCTGCCCTGCCCTGCCCTGCCCTGCCCGCCCTGAGGCGCGGAGCGGGTCCCAGCAGAGGCTGCTGGCCGCCGGAGCCGCCGCCCGGAGCAGCGCCCGGAGTTTGTCTCCTGCAGCGATGCAGCTGGAAGAGCTCTGTCACGGCCCCACACCTTCTGTATTGACTTTCCCAGTTTGTCCTGTTAAACAAATGTTCTGGCAGAGGTATAGGGGGACTTATTATCCTTGCATTACAATATCCGATCCACTGATATATCTATTATTCATTTATTTTTCTATTATTCATTTATTCACTGGGAATTTAGAGGCAATCAGAAAGGCACTCTTGGTCATTTTGCTATAAAAGCATTTTTGATCCTCTTCTCTGCCAATGCAAACTCGTCTCTCTCCCTTAAAATACATTAATGACCCATTACAGGGATGGGATCTGATGCCCTGCTTATATATAGGAGCGTCTTTGGAGATTTTGAAATTGATATAAATAAACCGGGGCCTGTTGTTAATGCGTTCATTAGGCAAGGGGTGGGCTGGGATGAGGAACACAATATTTTCCACTCCAAGCTCTCCAGAGGCTCTCCAGTCATAGATGTTAATGCCTAAAAAACAAAACAAAACAAAACAATGACAAGTTGGGCTCTCCTGTCCTGCTCCCCAGAAGCCACAAGGACCAACACCAGTGGCTTCTCCTGCACAGGTGGCATGTGGCTGCCCCAGCCCAAATGGTACCAGGGATCACCCTGACACCTTAAAACCACCCCAAATCCCCAGGAATTATTTACCAGACACCAGCATCCACACTTGGCTCATCCAGGAGGATGAGGCAATTGCACAAGGCAGTGGCAAAGGTCTTATCCTGCCTCTGTCCCCAGCCCCACTGCTGTCCTGTCCATCTGTGCCATGCTGTGGCTCTGTTTTTCACCTCTCAGACACACGACTGTCATTGTAATCCAAGCATACGGATAATCTTAAATTAACAGTCACTGATAATTTAGCCAGTGCAGCCCTGTATGGTGAAGCAGAACACTGGTCCAGTCTGCTAATGCATTCATCAGCACATTTACCCTCCTTGATTTTTCGGGGGCTGGGATCTTACATCATCATCCTTCCTGGGGGAGACATCATGGCTCTGCAGGGTACAGACCAGCACTGGCACCTCTGTCCTGGAGCCTCAAAGCCATAAGCAACTGGGATCAAACTCGTGCTCACTATGGGAGATGTCCTTCGGCATCAGGGGGGTTCAGAGCAGATTCCGTCCACATGTAAAGGTAGAGGAGCAACTAGCAGAGTACCAGCTTCAATGTTACTCCAAGAACAGGGTAATGAAACACAATCAGGTATGTAAGTCAGTCTGCTCATACACACTGAGAATTTCCTTGATTCACCAAAGCAATGAGAGTCAGAAGAAATGGTCCTGTTCTGCAATGTGTGTGCAGTCTGGGCCACTGCTTTCTTCCTCACCTTCAAGGACCACAAGTCCCTTCAGGGTCCATATCATAGTCTTCTCCCAGGAGCTAGCAGTACCCTTGTCATTAACTATATTATTTGGATGTGAAATAATACACCACCATGTATACTGTATACATAATACTGCCACCATGCCAAAAACTATCTGCAAAGGGCGGCTCAGGAGGAGATGGATGCACATCACCACCTTTGCTTTGCATCCTCAGCAAGTACTGTTTTTGAGTCAAGGGGACTTGCAGGGGAAATATCAACCATGAAAATCCAGCAGCAATGGGAGAGCAAAGAGGAAAAAAAGAACTAGACAATAACTCTACTCCTATGCCTCTACTCCATCTCTCCCACTGCCTGACGGAGGGACAGGAATGTCCCTCTCCCCTGGGCCACAAAAAGCGATCAGGCTCATTCAGCAGGGCTGAAGGCTGTGGTAAGCTCCAGGAATGTAAGTCAGCACCCCCAGGATGGGATGGCTGCAGCCCAGCCCCATGGCTGTCCCAAACCCTGCACCCTGTTTGCTGGAGGGGGAAAATCACTGTGGTGCTGGGACCAGGTCCCGGCAGCTCTCGCAGCTGCATAATGTCTCCTCACTTCTCTTTTCCCCCTGTGATACTGTGGCCATTCTCAGCAGTGGTCACCCCCCCGTGAGGTCGCCTTTCCTCACTTCTCCCTTTGCTCCTGGCCTGAGATATCAGTCCCCAGTCCCACAGGTGCTTCCCAGTCCCCAGCAGCTCCTTTTGCACGTGTGAACAGCGAGAGCAGCTTGTACAGGCACCCCAACACACCAAGACCTCTGTAAAGAGCTTCTTGCTCCATTGCATGGGGGAACTGGCCCCAAGCATTGCTTGAGGTTGCTGAGCAAGACAAGGGCAGGACAGGGCCATCGTGAACCCAAAACCCATCCTCCAGCCACCACCACTGCTTCCCCCAGCCCTGCAGCTCACGGCTGCACCGTGCTCCAAGGACAGCTTTGCGCTGTCACCCACCACACACTTGCCTTTCGGGGTTGCACTCTGAAACAAAGCCAGAAAAGGTGGTTTGCTGGTGTCCTACTTCTTCTTTAGCATCTCAGCTCTTCTTCCACTTCCGTAAGTGGCATCTTTCCCCATATGGCCTCTGCTCCGGGGGAACAGGCCCAGACCTGCTGCTGGCCTCGTCTTCCCGGAAGGCATTTCACCTCTTATCACCCCGCTTGCTTGGGAGGATCTCCCCACCCCAGAAAAAAGAATGAAGCAGTGGATGGGCTGGAAATAAGGGCTTGGCTGGGGACTGGCTTGCTTGGCTGGAGATTTTGCATTTCTTCCAAAGAGCCCGGTCACAAGCTCCCGTAGCACCACGCCGGTGGCAGAGTCGAGGGCAGCTGAGCAGCCATGCCAGCAGATGCCCCAGGTTGCACACCCTCCCCCTGGGTGCACTGGCTTTTTAAATGGAAAGAAGCAAGAAAATAGCAAACAGAAGTGGCCAGGTCAGAGCCAGAAAGCACTCAACTGAGTGGCTCCCTCTCATCCCAGCTATTAAACATTTGTGTAACTCATGCAATGGACAAGTGTGTCTGCAACAGAGGGACCAGTACAGATTGGGGATGCATCTCAGAGAAGGCACCCAACCCTAAATGATTCTTGGGGACACCACACTGAACTCTGCCAGGTGCTGTGGCTGCAGGATGACTCTAGCCCAGCCCAAAACCTGCTCTGCGCAGGGCTGCATGCAGAGCCAGGCTGTAGCACAGGGCAATGCTGCTGCAGTGCAGTGAGCATCCCTATGGTCCACCACAGGTGTAGCCAGCAGCACAAACCACCTCAATGCTTAGATGCCAACTGCCAGCAACTGAAGGAAAAGGGAAAGGAAAAAAGGAAAAAAGGAACCTTCCAAACCCCCACCAAACTAATTTCATCAGCATTATGAAAAAAAAAAAAGGGGGGGGTGGGAGTTATTGCTGCCTGCAAACATTCAGGCTCCTGAGCAAGGTCTTTCATGGGTAATTCCTGCTGTAATTAACATCTCTGGGGTTAATGTATCCAAGTTTCAGGGGATAAAAAGATGCATTGTTAACAGCCTGTGCTCCTGGTTGTGTCCTGTCCAGGCTGGGGTTGGAATGACCAGGAAATAGCAGCTTTCATCTGCCATTAGTGTCAAAACAGCTGTTATACCCCGGAAATTAAAACTATTCACTGTAGTAAAGTTTTAATGTCCGCGGTTTTATTTGACGTCCTGTGACTTATGGGCTGGACTGGATTCCCCTGCTCTGATCTCCTGGATTTATGAGCTTGAAAAATTCACCAAGTGACTCTTTCAGTGCCACAGCAACGACAGACCCCATGCTGAGCTGACGGGGAGGGAGCAAAACACAGCTGCAGGGCACCCGTTCCATGCCCAACACCAATGGAGAGGTAAGCTCAGCCACAGCCGAAGGAAGGAGAGCCATCCTGTCCCAGCCAAAACACCTCTGCCCGGGTGCCTCGCGTGGGGCTGGGCACCATCTCCTGCAGCATCGCCTCTGCCTTTCCCCAGAACAACATGGAGCAAGAGGCAATGGCCAAAGCAGAGCACCAGGATGGGTGCAACACAGCACGAAGGGGACAGAGCGGAGAGCAGGGAGAGGCTGTGGGGAGGACAACAGGAGCAAGGATCTGATCTGCATTTCACAGGCAGCTAAGTTTCCAGCTCAGTAAGCTTTGTGCTGCTCTGTCCTCAGGAAACCTCCCCACTGCCCAAGCGATGCTCTGGCTGCGATGGCTGAGTACATCCATCAGCACATCTCTGCAAGGTGGCTGGAATGAAGCAGAGCATGTAAGGGACACCCGAGGAGAAGGGACAGGTTCTCCAGCACTGCATGGGGACATGAGGCACAGTGGGCTGCACCAGCCAGTGCTGGAGGTGGGGACATGCTGCTGCAGGAGAGAGGAAAATCCACTATGTAACTCACCCTGGCCTCAAATTGTCCCATGCATTTTATAGTCCATGGGTACCTTCCCAGCCACAGGTACCTCCCTGCAAATTTCCATGCTGGTCCACCAGGGATTTGCATATCTGGGAATAAAGACAGGCAGCAGGACTCTGCACCAGCTGCCACCGATGAGAGTTTTCACTGCAGGCAAGGCAAGCAACTTAATACTGTGCCCTAAATCTTAGGGAAGGTTATGCTTTGCACTGTATCTCCCTGCACAAGCGCAAGGAACTACAAGCTGCCAGAGGGGAACACAAATCCGGGAGAGCAGTGCGGCTCCTCAGCAGCACTGGCTGCAACGGGAGAGCAGCTGCAGCAGGAGGCTCTTGCTGGAGCTACAGCAGTAGCACCCTGGATTTCAGCAGGCAAAGAAATGCTTAACAGATGGATTTTGCATCCATCCTTGTGGCTCCTAGAATATCTTCATAAGCCACAATGTGCCCTTAATCCCACAACAAAATCAAGTCAAAGAGCAATTAATATTCTGATACCTGTGGCTAGCTGAAGTGATATAGAGCTGAAGAATTCTTTTTCCATTTCACTCCAACTGTGGTTTTGTTTTTTTCCAGCCATTCTCTGGTCAGTGGTTTTAGGGGCACCAAGGTTCACTTTTGTGGGTAACCTCCACTGTTAGCTGTTGATTTAATTAACTCAGGCTCCTCTGCCTTCTTGACCATACCAACCCCAGCAGGGCTGGATTTCAAACACAAGCCCTGAGTATTTCTCCTTTACAAAAAGTGAGGGGTACTGAAGGGAAGCAAAGAGCCAAATTTATCTCCAGGTAGAGGAGGAAAAAAAAAAAAAAAGTCTGAACAACTGGACTCTGCAGAGCACTTTCTCCAGAGCACAGGGAAGGGAGCAAGGAGCAACCTGGGCACCAGGTCAGCACCTGAACTGCCACACAGTTACTGCAGGTCTCAGCGAAGCAGAGTGTACAGGAATGGCAATATTGTTTGCTCGATCCTAAGCATGATAAATAACAATTGTTCATGTCTTTTTTATTCCACAGTGGAATCAAGTGTTAACAAACATAGTTGATAGTGAACACTCAAGGTATAACCACAGGACGCCTCCGGCACCTCCAGGAGGCAAAACCAAATGGTAGCTCCTTCTGCCTCGTGGAAATCTGACTGTTCTCCCCCCACCCAAATAAATTAAAAAAATAAAAAATAAATAAAATAATAAAGAGTTTCTGTGCAGGCCCGCCATAGAGATGATCCCAGACACCAGGGATGGGGACCAAATTGCCCTGGCACATCCCCACAGCTGCTGTCCGTGCAGGCAGCATCTACAAGACCCAGCCAAGTGGGTTTTAAAGAAGGCTTCAAGTCCTCTGGGTTAGAAAAACAGCAGTTACCTACAGCCCCAACAGTATTTAGTAACAAAGTCACCAATCTGGACCCATGCAAGAAACACAGACCCCAGGGGCACCAAGAAACCCCAGCAAGACCTGTGGACGTCCTTCATCCCCTGCTGAACTTCCCTAACCTTCACTGGCAGCCGAAACCCTGTCCAAGTGATTAGCCCAGGCAGGTGCTGCTTTGTTTTTAGCAATCTCATTGAAATTTAAATTGATTTGTTATTTATCCAACTGACAACAAAGAGAGAAAAAAAGTCATAATTCTGTGCACCGGGGAGATTGGATTCCTGTATCACTGTCAGCTGCATTAACTTACTTCCTGGATCTAAATTCAATTAGGGCAGCATTCCCTAGCATTAATAAATCAATACCAATGCCATTTTGATATATTTTGAATGTCTTTCATTATATATTTCAGGGCAGGGATTAGTGCTGAATTAGAAGTTAATGGGACGTGACAAGGCAAATCAAGTTGGGTAAGTAAAACCTTAGAGCCGTTAGCTATAATTGCTTTCTGTTTCAAAAGATTGCTTTGGTGAAACAATGAGTTGTTGAACTTTTCTTGTTGGGAGTAGTCCCAGCCAGGGGGACTGTCTCCCTTTACAATGGAGGAAGAACAGTTAAACACGATCAGAAAGCCTCCAGCAGGATTTGTGTCTGCATTGTGATAGTGGTATGGCATTTACTTCTACAGCATCGAATGCCTCCTGCAGCAGCATTTGGGGCAGACTTGCACCCCGCTTATCTCCCCATAGCTCCTGGGGCTCACCATCTGCCCACAGCAGAGAGTTTGGGCTACGCCTGCTGCCATGTCACCTGCCACCAGCACCACACACTAGCTTTTATACCAAAGGGTTCTGGGAAAATTGAACTGATTTCAAGGTTCGATTAAAAATAGATGAGAGGAAACATTGGTGCTGCGTTATGGAATTTGTCCCCAAACTGCTGTAACGTCGTCTTATGAAAACCCACCAGCATGAGCATGTGCCCATCCATTTGATCTGCATGTGCACCCTGTCCCTCTCATCTCATCTCAGATATTTTTCCACAGCAACAGAGCAGACAAAATGCTGCACACAGGGACTCATTGCAAAGCAAAGGGGAGTTCTCAGAAGTAACAGAAGAGCCTTCACCTGGGGCAAGGACAGTTATGGATATTGGGAAGAGCACGAGGAACAGGTAAATAGAGCAGTGCTGCTGGCACAGCTAAAGGCATAGTAGGGCATCCTTGATATTGGCATCCTTAAGGCTAAATACAAAAGGCAATCCAGGTCCTCAACTGGGATTAATCTCACTGACTCCCACAGATGACCTGGCCCTGATTTTGGCTGCCTATTTCTCTGGGCAATAGTCCTTTGATAGCCGCTGCAGTAAAGGTAAATCTTCACATCTCCTCCCTGCTGCACATGAGCCTGCTGACTCTCAAATTGATCAGGACAGTACTGATTGTAGATTAAGTGACTGGCTATCAGTGACTTGAATCCTGTCCATCAATCACTCAGTTTGGTCCCTTGCAAAACATTAGCGAAGTAATTCATCAGAGCAACTCTTCCAGACAATAAACTAGGCACCTTACAAAATGGAGCGTGCAACTGTTAAAGATCTTAAAAGCATTTTCCAATTATGAATGGCCTGAAGGGAGCCATTCTTGCTGCATCTGGGGATGAATAAAGATGGAAAATAATAGTATATCAATGGTATTGCAACTTTGCTGTATTAATCTTTTAAGAATTAAAGTTGCTTGTCCCTTCAAAACAGGAATGGCACAAGATGCCTCTGGATTTTGATGCATTAAAAGTGGAAAAATTTTTAGTCTAAGATTTCTTCTGACCTATCCCCATGGACTTTGTCATGGTCATGTCCCCTTAAAGCGGGGGAGCCTGTGCAGGAGACAGAGGTATGTGGAAAAGGGGCCTGATTGCTAACACAGTTTCCAAAGTTTTGGGACCAAGAACCAAACTTTCAGGGGGATCCTCCAGCTCCCCCACTGAGCAGCAGTGGAGCTGATGCATGCAGAAGGCAGCGGAAGACAAATCCTGCATCATCACCACTACTTTGAAAATACAGATGTTTTACTGAACCTGGGATCATCCAGGACCCCTCTCAAAACCAGCATAAACAGCTCAAAAATCAGATGTCAAACACACAAAAAACCTACACACTGTGCCAGTTAATCTCATGCCCTTCTCCACCTGCTGTGGTGAAAGCCAGGCAGACACAGCCATGCTGGCTACTCCTGCACCAGAAAGCTTCCTCCTCTACCAAACGCCTTGCTGAAAAACTCCACAGCATCAGAAAAGACTAGTGTTTCCTTTGCCAGGCAAGCAAGCAATGCCCCAAGTTGCATTACGTTGTACATAAAATCAAAATATGCTATTAAGAGCAATTTGGAGTCAGGATTGCTTTTGAAACCAGGTGTTTTCACTTTCAGGGGCACCATGAGCTGCAAAAATGGGACATTTATATGGATTTTCCATAGCTGACTTGGAGAAAAAAAAAAAAAACGTGGAGCCAAATAAACCATAGCCCTTAGAAAAAAAATACAGTTTCATCCTTTTGGAATTCATTAGATCCTCCCCCCTCAAGCAGGCAGGTGCTGATCTAAACCACGGGTTGTACAAGGGAAAGAGGCATTAAAAGAAAAAGACCACATTTTTGATCAAAACCATTTAGCCCAGACAAAAAACAAGTAGCTCTTTTTCCAAGTAGACTCCAAAGACTCATAAAAGGATGCTGAAAGTTGAATGACCTTATAAACCTCAGCCTCAAGTGTACTTGGAGGCAGCTTGGCTCAGACTGTGGCATCCGATGAGGTCCTGGAACTGCTGTGCCCAGCAGGAGCGCACCTGAAGGGCAGCGACCACCACCCTCCAGGAGATGCAAAACGCCAGACCAGACTGAGCCACAGCAGTGGATCCAGGTCTGGAGGCAGGATCCAGCCCTCCCACCCAGCACAGTTTGCAAAATGCCTCCATCGGAGCTTGGCTCTTCTGAAGTCCTTTTCTCTGGCAGGGCTCTATGAGAGCCAGAGACATTTTGGCCACATCTGCGGCTTGCCAAATTAAACAGGTAATTTTATTCCCACTTCTGAGCTACTATAATGGGGGTTTATAACTCCTGGAGGGTCTGGAAAGTCAGCTATCACAGGCTTTTATTTAACTCAGCCATGGAGACAAAAAAAAAAAAAAAAAACATGCTCAATTAACACAAGCATCAGTGAGGATTTTTCCACCTCAGCTACATACAGCACACTCTGCTGGACATGCTCCTTTCATTGATTCAATGGTAGTAGCTAAATCTGGACAAAACGCACCCAAAATAAAATCCAGGCCTTCCTGGCATTGCATCTCAGGCCCCCAACAGGGAAAGCCAAGTGGTGGTATGCCAGACTTGGCCAACCTCACCCAGCCAGCGAGGGCTACGCAAAGGTGCCCGTGCATCTGTGGGTTTTACTCGCCCGTCCGCGCTCTCCCCAGACCCTTCTCTTGAAGCCTGCATGCGTTCGTGCACGCGCTCGTGGTCCTGCCCTCCTGTAAAGGACACCTGAACTCTACCCATGAGAAGGCAACAGCCAACACTCAGCCAGCAGCTCCCTGTGACCGTCCCCTGGTGCACTAAAGGGATTTATTTTCCTCAAGTGTTCAGATTTTATTTTTCAGATCCCGAGATCTTTCACATCAAGCAAACAGCCATCAAAACTCAGCAACCCATGCTGACTCTCTCCCTGCAGACCCCAGCCCAAAGTGCCCCTTGCAGCCCCGTCCCTGCACTACCTGCCTCCCCCACCTTCGTGCCAGGTGAGACACTGAAAGCAGCCACGATCTGTGCTGGTTTCTGACGACTTCCTTGTCTCACACAGCAGCTTCACCCACTCTGGGGAGAAGAAGAAGAAGAATCAAGAATCGCTTTGCCCAGATGCATTGCACAACCTTTAAAAAAGCAGAAGCCCTACTTGCAGAGAAACCTGCTCTGGGCAGCTCAGACAAACCCCAAACCTCTCTGCCCACAATCTTGAGCAATAATTTATCCTGACCACGATGGGGATGTTCTCTCCCCATGTTGCAGCTCCCCGAGCACAGCACAGCCCTGCGCACAGCCCCCAGGAAGGCTTGAGGTTTGCTCAAGCCGTGAGGAGCACCCACCCAGCTGCTGTGGTCTCATTACGAGAGCCTTCATTCTGCAAACGCGGCACAACAGTGCCAGCCACCTCCTAGCCCAGGGAACGAAGGAGGAGACGGAGAACAGGGACTGGAAAGCTCTAAGACCCCACATCTGCCTAAGGGATGTTTGATTTTTCTTACTTTTAAGTAATTGCAGATGTAAAATGAACAGCAATAAGAGCCTGAGCTGCTGAGGCCCAGAGCTGATGCAAACTCCCATGTACAAATGTGAAAATTAGATGAGGTGTTGGTTGACCCAAAGGGGAAAAATAAAAAATGAAAATGTTTCAAACATTTCAGAAATAAAACAGACAGTTCCTGAATTACCACTCCATTAATGGAGACTGCTCCACTGGCAAACCATTGAAATCTGCTGTAATCCCACAAAAATCAATGCAGTGATAGCACTACC
The DNA here is from genome assembly GCF_009769625.2 of Cygnus olor. NCBI lineage: Eukaryota > Metazoa > Chordata > Aves > Anseriformes > Anatidae > Cygnus > Cygnus olor. The sequence continues at coordinate 222,233 of NC_049191.1, read as the reverse complement.
AGTCTGGAATAATTTATGCATTTTCTTGGACTCCTGAGCAGCATTTCTTCCAGGAGGCTCAAATACATCAGTGATGGGGACAGTCCCACAAGCACATGCTCACCTTAAAGCCCAGCCCTAGTGCCATCATCACTGGCAGGTTCTTGGAAACAAGCATGGGCAGAGGAGCATTACTGGATCAAGAGCAATCAGATCCAGGACTGAATAAAGCAGGAAAAATCATGCAAAACCCACATTAACAGCAATCAGACCAGTAGCTCTCCTTTTCTAGATGAAACAAAGCTCTTATTTCCCTCCCTGGAGAAATTTTTGAGACTCCCTTTCACCAGGGTTAGAGCCTGTCACGAAGTCAGTAGGACTCATTTCACGGACAAGCCCATCTCCCCCTACTTCTTGCCTTTACTTCAGACATGACCTTTTGATTTCTCGGGTAGAGTGTAAATTACATGTCGCCAGCATAAAATATTAAATCCAATTTATATTTAATTATTGATGTTATTATGTATTCCATAGTAATGGCAGCAGGAAAAAAAAAAAATCTACCCCACCATTAAATAGCTTGGTTGCATTAGCAGCTTCTTGAGGTTAGATATCTTCCTCTGTTCCTTCTTAACGGTAAGATTGATGGGTATGGGGAAGTTTGTAAATAGTCTTCCAGAAATATTTTATCTGATTATTGTACCTATAAAAGGGATCAGGGAGGGGGAGAAAGGGCCTTTTTAAACCGCTACTAATTATTTGTTCAGATAAAGGGCAAACAGCTCGGCGATCTGTGTGCATCTAATGCTCTCCAGCAACCCCACTGGAGGTCGGTTGCTCCAATAGCCCCCGCAGGCAGAGACAGGGCTATGGAAACCAGGCTGGGTTTAAGAAAAAAAAGGCAGTGGAGAACCACAGTGGTTTTTCCAGCTGAGACTTAACCAGTGTGTTAAACTGAAGTTTGACATTTTTACTAAAATATTAATTGATTCTGCTTCGACTTGATTAAGCTAATTTTCTATCCATATATATTTAATGCCAGAGCGATCCAAGTTACACAGAGCTTTGTTGTGTAGGTTTTGCTTCTCTTGCCCTCACGTGGGATGAAATGGATTTATGGACATGCAGCATGGCCTGGGCTCCCACTGGGAAAGAGCTCATCCAACCTCTGCAAACATCTTCGCAACCTGCCCTGGCCAGGCCGCACGTCCCACGGCCACTGCTGCCCCTGCTCTCCTCCAGCCGGGCACACAACACCCACGTGCTACTGGGCTGCAGCGGAGGCTGAACCTCTCCAAGGAGCCCTGAGCAGCTGCCACCCAGAGCTGCGGCAGGGCAGCGAGCAGCCGCTGCTCCTGCTGGGCCCTGCCAGCTCCTGCAGGGGGCTGCTGACAGCCACCGTGCCCTTGCCATCCTGTTCCTTTCCCTGCACTAATGCAATAATAAGTGTATTTATTTCTACAGTGCCTGTGCCTCCTGCCTCATCTCCCAGCACAGCACAATAAAAAAAAAATTAACAATAATAATAAAATACCATTATCCCCATCACTTAAAATTCAAATCAATAGATCAGATGGAGAGAATCCAACTCAAGAAAACTGAAGAGAAATAATTAATCTGGGGGCTGACAGCAGGCTACTAAGTACTCAAGTGTCACTGTGCTGGGTGACAACCTTTGGGACCAGCCAAGCTACGGAGGCAAGAGGGGAAGTTCCTCCCCTTGAAGTACGTCACAGAGTTACTCCCCACAGAGTCCAAAAGATTTGCTGCTGCTTTCCAGCTCCCACCAACGCCCTGTCAGCATGAAAAATAGCCAGGTTTGGCATTTAAAGAAATGCAGAAAGGGAAGACAGACAGAAAGAAAAAATGAGACCCGCAGGAACAATCGCATAGCAGACAAGCGAAGGGAGCCAACGCACAGGCTCCGAGCAGCAGGAGGGCATGGAAAGCTGAACTACTGCTGCATCGAAAATAAAGCAATTTGGTTAACTGTCACGAAAAGCCGGTGAGCTGGGAAGCCGCAGAGCCCCCACAAGCCCAACCTGCCTTCCAGCAGCCTGCTCCTGTAAAGGAGGTTTGTTCAAGCAAATGAGCGGGTTCCTTGATATTTCTCTCCCCTTCATTTGGACAGCTGACAAAGCCCTCAGAGTAGCTCAGCTTCGCCACGGCCCCACATGCTGGCAGCAGATGGGCAGCTTCTCCAGCGAGAGCTTCTCAGCTAAACCTGCACACTGAGTGACATCAAAATGCTATGCAAGTTTCATTCCATTTCCTGAAGTATCATCTTAAAAGTCAAAACTGTCAAACACGTTATGACAGTGTTTCAAAATAAAGCACTCCCCCTTCTTAATGGGAAAGGTTTTTTGTTTATTTGTTTTCTGCTTAGAAATGTTCCTTAGTGGCCTTTTAAATCTGGCCAGAAGCCTTTTCCAAACAATTCAGAAGAAAATACTTTGTTATTTATTTATTTATTTATTTTTAAGTGGATTAGCTGAATGATTTTGTAGGTATTTCCAGAGAGGTAAATACAAGGTTAGCCAGCAGCCACCCTATCCCCAGCACAATATGGAACAAAGACAGGGACAGAGACTCCCGAAAGCTGCCAGCCCCAAGACCACAGAGGACAACCCAATTCTTCCTGCAGTGTGTGAGCAGCAGCCCCAGGCCAGGCCAGCCCAAATTTTACTTTTTTGCTACTTTCCAGCCCTTGGTTTTCCCAGGGGCCAGACACCCTGGGAATGGTACAGACTGTACATCAGAAATTTTGACACCACGACAGCCCCAAGGAGCAACAACAGCTTTCCAAGACTCACATTTTTCAAAGCAGACTCTGCATATTGTAACACAGGAGCAAGTAACCCCCCAACCCCTTCACCAGGTCTCTGGAGAGATGCTCATGTGCAGCAAAGCCACAGTCACAAGCTGCCACCCCCTCCCACCAACTGCAGCTGATTAATCCCTAATTGCCTCCACCCTGTCAGCGTCGCCTTGGGGGCAGCTCAGGTGCCAGGCGTTTTATGCTGCACTTTATCATCCCCCAAACTGTGCCAGCTCCACGTTGCGGGTCTGGGCTTCATTTCCGAACCTGCAGGACACAGGGCTCCAATGATCTTTAACAAGATTTGTCCCTTGCTACACCCCCCTTGATTTCAACCAACCCCTCTTTTCCATTCCCAGGAAGGAAGCAAGTGTTGAGCTATGCCTGCGCTGCTTCCGCTACCACATCTGCACCCAGCTTGCTGACTTCCCAAGAAGCTGCTTTCAGCATTTCAAGCTTTCAAGTGAAGCGACTCTCTGTTGCTCCTATTTTTGGCGCTCATATCTTGCCAGGTTGATATTTCCTCCTAATGTACTCATACACACTGGGTCTGTTGTTCAACAGGTGTAGGGGAGCTGAGCCCAGCAACTTCCAAGATCAAAAAATTATTTTTTTCTTAAGAAGTTCTTATGCCACATCACAAAAGGATGCTACAGACACGACAACAGTGTTAACTGTTGCACCAAGCCCTGTACTTTCCCCAGAGAGCCTGTTGTATGATGCCTTCCTAAATCACAGCCATGCATGTGGATGGCGGATTCAAGGACGTCTGCAAGAAGCTGCCATCAAAGCAGATGTGGTGCCAGCCATGTGCTGGCCCAGGGACCCGTGTGTCTTTATTACCATTCTCCTGCTAATAAGCATTGGCTTTTTATTCTATCAAATTACCCCCTTTGACGCCTAAATCAAGTTCCAGCCAAGTCCTCTGCCAGGACCTCTGATCTGGCAGCATTGATTCCCTAATCACGTTTGTCCATGTCCTGATCTCTACAGTTACTTTAATGGATGTTTATATATACGAATTATAGTCCAGCCCATGATGTTTCTCAGAAATACTTAGAGGGCCCCCAGCAAGCACCAGGCACAGGCATCAGGGACCCGCGCAGCCCCATGCTTTGCTTTCTACACCTAAAAATGTCGCCTGGATTACTTTCTTCATTTTTTTTTTTTTTCCTGAAGAGCAAAATTCAAGGTGCTTCAGTCTGTTTTACAGACACATACAGACACAAAGGGACAGCTGTGGGAACAGCAGCGCAGAGCTGCGGGCACAGGCATGTCGACAACCCCCGGGGATCGCTGCCGACACCTCCTGCCAAGAGGCGGCTTGCAAGCAGCAGGTGAAATCTCTGCCCGGAGCAGCAGGGAGGCATGCACTGTTCCTTCTGCCCGGCAAGGTCTCCCCATGGCCTGCAGCAGGCGAGGAGCTGGGCAGGGTGGCTGCTCCATGCATGGCTCATTCCAGGACCTCGGGAGCAGGAAATTGTCAGGGCACCACCACGGCGAGGGCCACGTGTGAGCCCCGCTCCTCCCGGTGTCAACAGGAAACCACAGAAAAGCCAAGGCTTAGAAGGAAACAGAAGACACTCTGGTTTTGAAGGGAGGAGGGATGGAGAATGCCGACAGGTGGGGATGTTTTAGTGAGCACATTTAACCACTCAGCAGGGACTTGTCACTCACCTCAGACTCAGTTCAGCCCCATAAGGGGTGAGTGTGGAGGGTGCAGCGCTCTCCAGGGTGCTCTGCATGCTGCCCCAGGCGCTTCCCTCCCATCCTGTTCCCTCCACACGAGCCCGCTTGGGCTCCAAAAGGTTCAAGAGATGTATTTATTTCCTCCTCTCCCACCGCCTCCCAGCAGCGTGGCATTGCCTGCTAATTTTACTCTGTCTGGCCGGAGCTTGCAGCCACTGGTTCTTGTTACGCCTCCTGCAGAGCAGCAGCGCAAGCACGCAGCATTTTTGCAAAGTTACAGGGTAGCAGAAATATACTTGTTTTGTTTTTCCTTTGGCCACTCTGTTGCGCTTCCAAAGTTGGGAAAAAATTATGAAGTAGCAAGAGAGGAAAAAAAAAAAAACACATATTAGACAAACACATAAATAAACTCTGATTTTGGGGGTTGATCACACTCCAGAGCAGAAAGGAGAGGACAGAAAGATGGAAGAAACTCAAAATCCAGAAAATTAGAGTATGTTTTTTAAAAGAAAAAATAAACAAACCAAAAAACAAACACAAAAGCAGTGACGCCAGCCCATCGTGCAGCAGCCCTATGGAGATGGCCCGTTGGCTGCAGCTCCTCATTGCCAGCCCCACCCAGGAACCCTGCCCCGCAGCTGGGGTCCGCTTGGGTGAACAAATACACATCTTCTGCTTGTCTTTTCTGACAGATCCACTCCCTGCCAGCCCCCTCAGCACGAATCTCAGCCGGGCAAGCACACATCTTCACCTCATACCATTGTGCCAAGTCCAAAACAGGCAGCAAAGGGAGGAAGGAAATGAGGATGAGCTGAGGACGATTAAGGGCATCTGGGAGAGATGTAAAATGTTAGCGAGAGGGAAAGCAATGATGTGTATTAAAAGGAAAAGTACTGGCATGGAAAGGAAGGGATCTGGCACCAAAGGAGGGCAAGTAAGGCTGGCCAGAATGGCTAAGTAAGGTCTTGGAGCTGTGGTCAGTTCAGAAGCCCATGGGGCACTTGCTCAAACAGCCCGGGGAAAGCCGTGACAGCAGTGAGTGGAACAAGGAGCTGCCACCTGCCCCCATGGAGGGCAAGGTCTGGGGAACCACTGGGGGCACCGGGGGAGCTGCTGGGGATGGGACCTGAAACCAAGCTGCAGCAGAGGGAAGCCAGGGGTAGTGTTCAAGCCCATGAGGTTCCAATCACAGCCCTTCCCGAAGGGAGAAAACACACGTAACAACAGAGGGCACAGAGCACAAAATGCTAGGCTTTCACTCATGATGTAAGAATTTAAGCTGTTGGTGCACAGGATATTTAGGTGTGGGGCTCAGCACACCCCTGGCACAAGGTGGGTGCCCAGTACCGCAGAGGGAGGAAATTGTCCCAGCAGCATGCAAGGAAGCTGCGGGGCTGGGCTTGGATCCGGCATGCAGTCCTGGTTAACACATGTCGCAAAACTGAAAGCCAAATGGAGAAGGAAACAGAAGGTGACAGTAAAGATACCGTGACTAAAGGGATCTTCCAGGGCTGGTTAGAGGAACTGGCTTTGCCTTGAGGTGGTCGGGGATGTGCTGGAGCGCTGTGTGCAGCCCCACAGATACCATCAAAATGCCACCCAGGTGGTTACGAGAATGACAGATAAAGGCAGCAGAGCAGGAACAGATTTGCAGAAGTGACACCCTCTGGGGCTCAGCACTGGTTGTCGGCTCAGCCTCATGGTTTCTGTTTTTCTCCCACCAAACAGAGATGCCCCTGCTCCTGCGCAGCCAGAGGGCTCACATGGGGAATGGCTCCTGAATCCCGCCCTGGATTAGCACCTTCTGAGGGCTTCCTGGCCCAGGCCAAGGGTTTGAGGGGGGCAGACTGTTGGTGCAAGGTGCGTGGTATCAGCACGCCTCTAAGGCCTCCTGCACGTAAATGACCAAATGTTTTTGCATCACTGCGTTTTCTGTTTTGGTGCATTCATTATCATGCACAAAGGAGGAAGCGACCGCTCAAGGTACCTCCCAAAACAGGGGGAAAGCATTTGCATCCCCCTAGCAGAAACCAAGGCTGTCAAGCCTGCCCAGTACCCATGGGTGCCTGGGGTAAAGGATGCTCTAAGCAACTCTCACAGGAGCACTTCCTACAAGATGACTGCAGAAAATTTAAGACAGGTTATGGCCTGGGGGTCTTGAAACACTGGAGAAGATCAGACCTGAGCTTGCATTTTCCTGAAGGACAAAACCTCCCCACGCACAAGAAACAGCTCCCAGATTTGATTTTCTGCAAGAGTCAAACAAATCCAGCTTGCTCACAGCCCCTCTCTGCTCCTTTCACCAAAGCTTCACCATATTAAGCAGCTGAACTGCATCATCCAAGGAGTGTCAAATTGGTTTTAAATGGTTCTAATTATAACCAGGAAGTTTTAAAGTGTGTGGGTGGAAAGGAATGCATCAGATTAATTTAATAGCAGTTACCACGGCACAATAGTCCTTCAATTAAGAGTTCTTTCTGTCTGGTTTTTTTTTTTCCTGTTAATAATAAATGTCATAAATGAGAATAGACATATTACTTCATCAGATGCTTTGGCATATCTTGTCGCTGAAAGCCTTTTGTGCAGAAATAGTAGCTGAAAGGGTAATTTTATAAGGCTTAGCACTCACTTAACACTTTAGAGGCCAAAATCAGCCCTCAGAAGAAATCCAATAAGCTGCACCTGTTTGCATCAGAGCAGAATCCAACTCTGCAACCACAAAAAAAAAAAGCCCTTATAGTAGCAGGACTGTGCTCTGGTGTCTCAGACACAAGCCTGCATCCTGCTGCTAGGAGATGCTTCCAGTGGCTGGGGAGACCACGGGGCACAGCTGGGGGTCAGGGAGCCTGGGGACCTCCGCTCTGTGCCCTGGAAATGCTCTCACTTGTTTTCCATGATGTTTTCCCAGCCCTCTGAGTCCTGCACCATCCGTGGGGTGGCTCTGCAGGACACGCGTGGCTGGGGGCGTGGGTGGGCAGCGGGACCCCCTCCGGGCAGCAGGGGTGCAGAGGCTGGCCCTGGCGGGGTCTCTGCAGGCGGAGAAGGGCACGGCCTGCACAGGGGCAGCTTCCTCTCCCCCTCTGGCTTTGAACAGCGTGGGGGGTTCCTGAAAACCAGGTGCTGAGATGGGAAACCGTGTGTTTAACACTGCTGCTCTGCAAGGAGTGTCTGTGAGCGGGGCTGGGAGGCTGCTGGGCAGCCCCGGGGGGCAGCCTGTGCCCCAGCTCCTTCGCAGTGCTGCAGACGGGGCCTTGTTAGCAGGGGTGATGTGCCCACACAGCCCCGTGCCACAATGTCCTGTGCCAGGGGCTGCTCCCTGCTCTGCTGTGGGCTGCAGTGCACGACTCGTGTGTCCCTGGAAAAGGCAGCTAGTGGCCCCGTCTCTCCTCTTTGAACTCCCTTCATAAAAGCTGGCAAACTTCAACCTTAATTGCTTCACACCTGGATTACAGACGTGGTTTCCAGCATCCCTTCCCAGAGCCACGCAGTTTGCCAGGGCAAGCTCACATATCCCCAACCGACCACTGCTGTCTTTGCAATTCTTTTTTCCCTCCTAGGTCCCAGCTGCAGCCAGGCAGGTTTCTTTTTGCAGCTGGAAATTTTGCCTGGATCTAGCTCCCAGCGCTGCAGAGGGAAACCCTCTGGCTCTGCCTGAAATAGCCTTTACTGTTATTTTTTCCTCTTTAAAAGGTTTATTCTGGTGGGTAATGAGGGGGAGACCGCTGGGATAGGGGAAAACCACGGAGCAACCCAACCCAGCCAGTTAATGACGAGGGAGGATGCAGTGGCTGCAACCAGGAGACAAAAATACTGGGAAGAGCTAGCAGAGGCATCTTTAAAAAGAAAACCTGTGGCTGGCAGGAGAAGCAATGAGGCTGGGAGGGATCAGGAGACAGCCTGACACCTCTGGGCTCCCCGGGACACTGGGCAGAGGATGGGGGTAAGAGGGGCATAGACCCTCTGCTGGCAGTGGGCACCCCACAGACTCACAACACCTCTGGATTTGCACCTAGGGCAGTGTACTGGGAGCTCTGGGGAGATCTGGCCCCTGTTCCCCCCCTGCATTGCTGATGAAGTGCAGCTTGGGGGTAAGGTGCCTGCTGTTTACAAGCACCGGCTGTCCTTTAATATTTAATGACAGCTAAAGTGTGCTTCCCACACAGGGGGGCTCACTGTGGGGTTACAAGAAAGTGATATTCAGACTGGAATTGTTCAATCTCAGTGGTGGCAAAAAAGCATCAAAAATGAAATTTCTTGCTCTACCTTGCCTGGTTTGCTGTGGGGGGCGGGGTGGGGGGGACAACAAATCAGGGGCAGTGGCACCCAAAACACCTGAGGGGACTGGGATGCCACCACAGGAGCTTCTGCGGCGCCGCCCTCGCTCGGCGCTTCCCTGTCCCCACTAAGCCTCACTACGAGGTCGATGTTTGCCCCACAGCTACCGGCAGCTTCATGCCACAGGAGTTGCCTTGCACGCCATCAAGTGCTGAAAAACAGCAGAGATTGACTAATATTCCCCAAAATATGGCTTCATCTTTGTGATTTGTATTTAAGTTTGGCCAATGCAATATTGAAGAGATGACTGGTGGGACTTTGGTACTAAAAACAATGCACAGGAGGTAAACATGGAGGTTTAGTATTTTACCGTTGTGGTTTTGAGATAGTTTATGACACTGGGCTAATAACTCACAAACCAAAATCTTCATCGATCGGGAAAAATGTTACGTTATCAGCCCCCCGTGCATGGAGAGGCATCTCCCTTGCAGCCCCCCCCACTTCGCTGCCCACCAGGGATGTGTCCGTCCCAGTGTGTCCTTTGGGGCATGCCCAGCAAGACACCCTTGCCATGGGCCCCATTTTCTGGGACAGGGTGCCACAGGCTCAGCCCCTCAGCAGGGAGTATCCCTGGGGCCAGGTTTGGGCTTCATCCAGGGTAGAGGGAAGATGAGGATCTTCAGGACCCCAAATCCTTGGGGTGCTTCTCAAAAATGAGATCTCAGGGAACATTTCCAAAGTCACCCCAGTGCCAGCCAGGGCTTAGCCTCCTGCAAGGGTGATTCCGAAAGCAGATTTTGGTGCATGTTCAGTTTTGCCTACTGCCCACGGCAGCAAGAGGTGAATTTGCAGCATCTGCCCTGAGGGGCTGCAGCCTCGTGCTACACAACAGGAGTAGCTTCCTGGGGAATGGAGGGCGAAGCAGCCCCAGCAGGGAGGGGAGCAAATCCCCGGTGTTCAGGGCAGGCCCTTGGCCCCACAGTGCTGTGGACTCGATGTGACTCATGCCAGGACCAACGGAGGGAGTGCCCCCTCCACGCTGCCCGGCTTGTGGCAGCTTCCCACTGGCCTCCTCCCTCGTAATCGCAACAGTGGGACCACAGGTCCATCCTTCCTGGTTATTAGCAGCTAATTAATTGCCACTTGTCACATTCCCCTGGGGAAGCGTCTGCCCCCACCAATCAATCTCTGCTGCTGCTGGGTTTGGGGAACCTCAGAGACATCCCCAGCCCATCGGGACTGGCAGGGCCCATCGCTGCAGAGAACCGGACTGGTACCTCCCGAACTGGCTGTGCACAGGCACGGCCCCACGCCACGCCACGCTACCGGGGAGGGCGTCCGTGGCAGCAGGTGATGCTCAAGGGCAGCACATCAGCCAGGCTTTCCCAGCCAGAGCCTGGACAGTGAGAAACTCAGAGGTGAGCACCCCAGGCTGCTCGTCCGCTGTCTTGCAGCAGCATATTTCTGTGATATATACTGTAAATCTGCTTCATTTGAAATTCACGGTTAATGACTGAGTTGCTCTCATCCAGGAAACTCTGTGAGGTTCCGGCTTTTAAGGGAAAAGATGTAACCAGGCAGGAGTTGACAAGCACTGCAGAGAGCTGCCCCGCTCTCTATGCACTTAAGAAGTCTCCAAAAGAAACCTCACCCCCAAGGGACGGCTGTGATCTTCAGCAAGGAGAGGGCTGGGGAAGAGATGTTTGGGGTGCCCAGGCTGTCGCCTCCGCAGGAAGGGTTCTCCTGCCCACCCCAGCAGGACTGGGGCTTTGGGTACATCATTCTGGGAGGAAGCAGTGAAATTCCTGCTGTGTGCCACTTTGGGGTCAGAGTGGGCTGGTATGGGGTCAGCAGCAGCAGGAGCTGTGTCTGGACATGCTGCTGCTTCCTCCCCTCACCCCCAGGGCTGCAAATCCCAAATAATCCCACCATACATCCCCCAGCCCATCATCCCAGCCTGAGCTACGATCCTGGACTGATGGAGTGTAACATGGAAAGGGAAGGCTTGGGCAAAGCTCACCCACAGTCCCTCATCTGGCAAAACTGTGGGATACCCCCCTGCCCCCCAGCCTGCCCCACAGCAGGGCTGGGACCAGGGACACCCAGCGGGACGCCTGAGCAGCCTTGGGGAGAAATGGGGTGAATTTGCCATTTTGCCCACCCACTCGCTACTAGCATTAAACATAAACCGTTGCCATCATTTGAACTATATGATCAGGAGCCTAATTCAATACAATTAGGATCATTGTTTGAGGGTTGAACATTTAGCTGAAACCCTAAGCCAGTCCTGCAGTAATTTGGCTGTGGAGGAATTGATTTTGACCATCAGCACTTTCTCATTTTCAATAGAGTATGAACATAACCAGGTTAATTTCTGTTAAGCACATTACCCAGGTACTTTGGCTCTCCAGCCCAATGATTATGTGTCTGATCTGAAAGATTATAATTGCAACCCAACAGGACACAAACTGTAGTCTATGATTGAAAGGAATAGGATTGAAAGAAAAGCAGCTTCTCTTCTACCTAAGAAACAAACAAACAAACAAACAAAAGCAGACAATCTTCATTTTTCCCTCTCTCCAAATTTCTTCATGGTTGTGGTGGTTTCTGTATGCAATAAGGCAGTATATTAGATCTGTTCCAATCAGTAAATATGTCCTGATTAATCTTATCTTCAATACACTAGCATGTCTGCAGTCTCACTGGATTAATGCCTTTACTGCAAGTTTGATTTGGTCCTATGCAAGTTGTAGGCCTGGTTTTCCTTTCCTTTACCCAACGCTTCTGCTTGCAAAGGATTTTCCAGCGTGACTGGAGCGGGGACACCCACCTGGCGCAGGAGAGCAGAGGTCACCCCCAGCACCCCCACCAGCCCAGCCTCCCCCAAGGCTCCCAGCCCCATTGACAGAGGGGATTTGGCCATGTGTCCGAGTCACAGATGTCGGTATGCCGCTGGGACGACAACTGCGAGCTGGCCGGCGAGAACACAGCAAACACACCCTGCGTGTTTCACACCTGTTCACCCCTGCAGTTCCCCCAGAGCCGGCGGCAGGGAAGGGTTCTCACCCCCGAGGACATCCTTCCCCCCACTGCTGCCACCCATCCCCAGGGCTGGGGCCGGGATGAGCCCTGTCACCAGCCCTGACTATACATTACTCCTCCTGATCATCATAACGTTCTTCCGCTTATAAAGCACCTTTCATCACGAAGCAGGATGGAAGGCGGCAGCTGTTGAACAGCATGGAGCTGCACAGCACAGGCAGGGACAGGCAGGAAGTGGAAGCGGCTCCTGCAGCTGCTGGGACCGCGCAGGAGAGCCGTCCTCACGCCACCGCGTGCCGGGGCCTTATCACATCCCCCAGCACGCTCCCAGCTCCCTTCTGACACGCAAGGAGCCCATGTGGCAGGTTGCACGTGACAGCACCGATGTGACACGCAGCAGCTGTGCAGGGGGCAGCTGCACCCCACGGGTCTCCCGTGGGGCAGCCAAGGGTAGGAGAGCTGTCCTTGGCCGCGGCGGAGCGCTGCACCTTCACGCCTCCTCAGGCAGTGCCTGCACCCGGCACAACAACCCGTGGTGCCGCGGGTCCGACCCACAGCATCGCAGGTCCAGGTTGTGGCACTGCAGAGGTCTGTATGTGGCCTTGGACACACAAGCACTGACACCGCACACCCGAACCATGGCACCGTGCATCCAAGCCACGGCACTGCACACACAACCCACAGCAACGCAGGGCTGAGCCATGGCATCACAGCTCTGGCTCCCAGCAAACCCAAACCGCGCCCTCGCACACCGGGCTGGTGCTGCAGGTCTGCCGATGGCACCACGTGCTCGGGTCAAGCTGCCCGCACAGTGGGTGCTGCAGCAGGGTCAGCCCCAGAACTGCCCTGCGTTGCCCCCTGTGAGCACGGAGCGAGACGCAGTGCTGCAGGGCAGAAGCAGCAGGGGCTGACACCTGGGGTGGAGAGGCCAGCTGAGGCAGTGGTGTCCTGGCTCAGGGTGAGGGACTGGCCATCCCACTGTCCCGGCTGTTGTTTTAAGCACCACCTCTGTGCAGAGCAAGCTGGGGGTAGTGCAGAACCTCACGTAAACCACGGATTGTGCTTTTCCTCCCTGCGCAAAGAGTTGCTGCATCGCGAACCTGCGGCATCTTCCCTTTCTGCCCCATCATGGCCCTGGCATGAGGGTGAATGGCACAAACCCTGACGGAGCACTGACCTCCCTGTTCAGCCACCCTCTCCTCATGCCCCACGATGCTCTCCCAGGCCAGGTACCGAGGTCTGTCCCAGGCAGACAGCGCAGCACCTCCCCGGGCAGTGCCAGGGAAGCACTGTGCTCCAGCTGGGACGCTCTGCCTGGCAAATAGTTCAGACCAAATGCCCAAATTCACTGGCTACGGGCCAAAGGAGGGCTCTGGGAGTCCCACAGGGCTGCAGCCATGTCCTGCCAGGCACTGTTGGCTGTGGCTGCTGCTCACTGGAGCAGGACCCACTCCGACCACAGGGGACACTGTCCTGCCTGCAGCATCCTCCCATGGCCAGGAGCAGGGACCAGGACACCAACGTCAGGACCCACACCAGCGCCTCCAAGGGCTCAGCCAAGCCCCGTGGGTAGGAAACGTCTTCAGGGCCAGGGCTCATTACCTACCGAGGCTTGGCCTTCATCCTGGGGGGGCACACTGTGGCCTCTGTCACGCTGGAGTCACAGTCATTTTTCTGAGAAACAGCACAACCCACTCCGTTCACTGCTGCCCAGATTGCCTGAGCAACACAAGGAGCTTCGTGCTGCGAGGATGCCTGGTGCCTCTGCAGAGGGCACTCAGACGTGCACCCTGTGGACCCCTGATAATAGCGTCACATTTGCTGTACTGGCTGGGAGATAACTGATGCTGTTCCCTCACCAACCCTCAACCAGGATCTTCCCTTTTGAAAAAGACAAATATAACTGAGATGAGTCAGTTCCTCCAAGCTCCCATCCCCTGTACAATATGTAACTGGAATTTTTCATTTCGGCACTGCAGGGGAGGCATAACTGGAGAAGACAATGGAGGCAGCTACAACCCAAAAAAGCAGTGCCAATTCTGTGTGCATGAGAAATAAAAACATTTTTAAATCTAAAAATAAATTAACTGTAAATGACAGCAAGAGCAGATCTGCATGTACTCACTGTCAGCCTGTGCAGGACCAGTCCTCACTCCTTGGCACGAGGGAGGATTGGGTGAATTCCCTGTTCTTCCAAGCCAGACTGTGATTTGCAGCAGTACCACCAAGCAGGTAATGCACTCAGCACCTGCATGAGGAACTGGGCTCACCGAGTTGGCATCAGACCCAGAAGCAAATCCACAGAAGCCAGGAAAACCTCTTGGGTTTTTATAACTGCATTATGGCAGTGAAAAGGGAAAAGAGGCCCCACCAAGCTCGGTGCTAGGCTGGGCCGAGGCATCATAGAAACCCATAAAAACCATCCAGCTTCCCATGATTAAACAAAAGGGCAGCATGCACACAAGCAGCCGATGGGCCCACTCCACGGAGGGACAGCTGAGCTGCGGCCTCTTGGAACGGAACTTTGTCACAGAACGGAGCCCATATCCAGTAGCCTCTGCTGAGACCACCTTCCTTCCCTGTCGCCCCCCCGGTATCTCCTAACTTGTGTTCGGGGGAGACGTGGAGCAACCCAGTCACAGGTGTCACAGGACACTGCCTGGATGCTCCAGAAAACGCAAGGCCAGTCGAGGGACTGAAGGCAGGGGGGGCACAGCTTATGCGGTGTTTCATGTGTGGTGGTGACCTCTTCCCACATGTGGTGAAGATGGCCCCTGAAGTCGAGCACCATTTTAGAGCATGTGAGCAGGGCCAAATCCTGTTATTCTCCTTTACAAGCATCAAGACTTGCCAGGACATGGCCAGGGCTGCTGCTGCAGTGGCAGCAAGATGTTTCTTTCGGCTTTCCTTGGCTCCTGTCATGCACTGATCACCTCCACTAACAAACATTTCCATGGGGCCACCTATGCAGAAGGTGAGGACACCCTTGCTGCAAAGGGCTCTGAACCAGAGACCAGGACAGGACCCATGGGGCAACCTCAAGGCAGAGTGGATGGGAGCTCCAGATAGAGCAGAGATGCCGGTAAAACCACAGTCCGACGTAACTCAGAGTCTGACAGCACACCGCCCAGCCTACTGCGCAGATCCGGCAACCACGTTGCCGGCTGCTTTCTTCAGCAGCCAGAGGAAATCTCCCCTCTTCCAGCACTAGTGATCCCCATCCTCGAGTGTGGTGGCAACCATCGCATGGCCAGCTTCAGGTGCCTCACACGCATGAAAATTTGATGCTTCCCAACCAACTGCAAGGGTACAGACAAGGCAGGTGAGGGGAGACTCTCCCCCCCCAAAAAAAAGCATGTTGGGAAAACCCTTTCCCCTTTCTTGAGATATTGTCAATAGGACTATGTAAGTGCCTTTTGCCTCCCATTCTTTGCCCCAGTCTGCTCTGTTTCACAGCACTAGTTCCACTAGGTTTGGTGTTTTTTTTTCCCTCTGACTTGACTCCTTGCTGGGTAACACTGTATTTGATATTTTTAATCACTCAGCATGCATCAGAGTTTGGCAGTGGAAAAAAGTGAAGTTAAAAGAGAACAGAGATAGTTCATATTTGCCAGGGCTGCTTGCCACTGTCACAGCCCCTCATCACTTGTGCTGCATTTCCCTCTGCTGGAAAGTCACGAGCTGAAGCCGACTGTGTCGATTTATAAAACAGTTCTTAACCTTCTGGGGCCTGGATTGTTTCTTCAAAGAAAAACAGAAGTCCTAAACCCTTCTACCTTTACTGCACAACAACATTGCACACATGTTCATCTTTTACATACACAGAGATGCATTTGTATGGGCATATAAATCCCAGTGATAAACCCTTATAATCTACATTTGGCTTTGTACAGCTGGAAAATCCTGGTCACTCCAGAAATATTATGGAAATTTTTACTTTCTTTGCTCAGAAGTTGAAGCAAAACCTCTGTCACGTTGTTTTCTGTAAGAGCTGCAACTTTCCTCCCTGAGCAAACCTGCTGTGGGTGATGTGAGTGATCTCCAGAGCCCGAGCGGACAAGTGGGGGTGCCGGTATTTGGCTTCATCCCTTCCAGACTCTCTGCCCTGGATCTTGCCAGTGCTTCCAGGTAAGCTGAGGCACAGAAGAATTCACCTGGTTCACACGTTGCTTCCTTACTTTGTACAGAGAGTTTGCATCACGACACTGATTCGCTGGAATAAGAAATAAATCAATAAATAAATAAAAAGTTGATTTCACGGCGTTCGTCAAGCCGTAGCTCCAAGCCTGCAGCAGGCTGCCTGTCCACACAGCGGTGCCCGGGGCGCAGCAGTGATGTGACGGCTGCCTTCCAGGCAGCTCCGAGAGGCAGCGGCGGGGCTCCGGGCCTGCCTCTAACGGCGAGGACGGGCACTCACCGCTGCCACCGGCCCCTCCGCGGCACACACGACACGAGCCGACGCGCCCAACCCGCACGTGCCGAGCACCAACCTCAGCGGGTCCCGCAGCGCGGCCCCGGCCCGGCCCGGCCCATCCCACCCCGCCGCGCTCCGCAGCCCCGGGGCAGCCCCGGGGCAGGGGCGGACGGCGCGAGGGGGGGGGGGGCACGCGCGGCCGCAGCAGAGCCCCGTTACCCCCCGCCCGCCAGGGGCGGCCGAGGCCGCGGCACGTGCCCGGCCGGAAGTGCGTCGGCAGGAGCGGAAGCGGAAGCGTCGGCGGCGCTAATGGCGGCGGAGGTGGCGGCGGAGGTGGCGGCGGGGGCTGCCCCGCGGCTCTCGATGGGGTGAGGCGGCCGCGGGAGGGCCCGGCCCGGCCCGGCTTCCCGCGGCGCCTGCGGCTGAGTGCGCTTTGTTCCAGGGCTCCTCGGGCTCGGAGGATGAGGCACGGCCCAGCCCGGCGGCGGCGGCGGCGGCGGCGCAGAAGCGGGAGGGGTGGCTGCGCAAGTTCCGCGAGCTCCACATGAAGCGGGTGCGCGGCGGCGGGGGGGGGGTCGTGGCCGGTCGGGGGGGGTGCGGCCGGCTCGCAGCGCGGGCCGCCTCTGTCCCGCCGGGGACCCGTTCCGGACGGCCGAGGCCCGGTTCCGCAGCCTTTCGCCACGTCGGTGCTTCGCGCGGTGCCCGGGGTCGGGAAGCGGGGTTGGGACCCACGCACACCCGGCCCCCGCCCCCAAGAGCCACCGGGGGTTTGGGGGTTGGAGTTTGTGCGGCCGAGCGCTGATGCGTCTGCGGAGTTTTATAAACTGCTTCGTTCCCAGAATGAGGCTCGCAAGCTGAACCACCAAGAAGTGGTGGAAGAAGATAAAAGGCTTAAATTACCGCCGAACTGGGAAGCCAAAAAAGCACGTCTGGAATGGGAGCTGAAAGTGGAGGAAAAGAAGAAGGTAAACACAAAGCTGTGGCTTTCTGTGACCTATTGTGAAGCTCCCCCTTAACGCTTAGAGAAGTCAAGAGAGCTTTTACAGGGGGGTTAATCCTTGGGCAATGTTTTTGTTAAATATTACTTGTGTTATATTAGGAATGTGCAGCAAGAGGAGAAGACTATGAGCGAGTTAAACTTTTAGAGATCAGTGCTGAGGATGCCGAGAGATGGGAAAGGAAAAAGAAGAGGAAAAATCCAGATCTAGGATTTTCAGGTAACAGTTTAACTATATAATTATCCATATTCCTAGCGAACACCTTTGTTAATATTTCAGTTGCAAACTGAATCACGAAATAAAAACCTTCACCTTAACAGTACTTTTCTTCCAAAGATTACGCAGCTGCTCAGTTGCGCCAATACCAGAGACTAACCAGGCAGATCAAACCCGATCTGGAGCAGTACGAGAAGCTGAAGGAACAGTAGTAAGTGTAACTTCAGTCATCTGATCTCCCATGTTTGTAATTTTGTTATGAATACTAAAGACTTAAAAAAACAGTCCTTTCAGGGATTTCTCAGTGTATTCTCTTAAGCACTGTAATATTAGCATTTTAACATTTTAAAATGCATAGCCTACCTGATCATCTCCCTTGCAATCTCTACTTCGATAAAGAAAAAGTTAGAATTGTAATTGGTAAGTTTTTTTCCTTCAAATTCAGTATTACTGAGTTTGAAGCGGTATTTTGTCAACTGGAAAATATTTAGACGTGCAAGTGGATTACTCTATTTCTTGGAGTCAGTTGTGGGTTTTTACCGTGTTGTTTTTTTGTAGAAGTCCGACAGGTTTTAAATGAAGTTCCAAAGTTTAGCATCAGATTTAGAGTTTCAGTGCTGGTTTCTCTATCTTGTATGGGCACGTGATACCGTCTCATAGTTTGTCTTTAATATTAGCAGTTATCACTGCATCTTCGACTCCTACAGTTAGACACAAGTTAATGCCCTGCAGTATTAAAAACCCAAACAGAAGCAGTGGAATCTCAGTCAATACAATTGTGTAAACTGGTGCCCATCTGTTCCTCTCGCTCAGTGGTGAAGCACTCTATCCAACATCTGACAGTCTTCTCCATGGAACTCATGTGCCAACTAAGGAGGGGATTGATAGAATGGTTGCAGATCTTGAAAAACAGTAAGTAAATAAGATAAAATTAAGAAACGCTGGTGTGTAGAAATTGTGTAATTAAGTCCACATGATTCGTCTACATCTTCAAACACTGACACTTATCTTACAGAATTGAAAAACGTGAAAAATACAGTAGAAGACGTCCTTACAATGATGATGCGGATATTGACTACATTAATGAGAGAAATGCCAAGTTCAATAAGAAGGCAGAGAGGTTCTATGGGAAGTACACGGCTGAAATTAAACAGAACCTGGAGAGAGGAACGGCTGTCTGAACTGACGTCCACCAAAGTGCATACTACTGCCTTTCTATGCTTATTAAAGTTTGATGTGGATATTTTGCATGCGCTCTTAAACTGTATCAGAAATATACTTGGTAGACCTCAAAGTAACTTGTAAAATCAATAGTGTATTTAATACAATAGACGTAATGCGTGCAGTGTATAGCATCAGCTGTATATAGCTTTTACTTGCAGAAGTAGCCAGCTCCTGTTTCTCATTCTAAATAAATAAAGCTCTTGCCACATGATTAAGAATAAAGCATGTCATTATGTAAAGAATGGCAAAGTCCCTGAAAATACTCATTTAGCAAGAAGATAAAAACACTTCAAGAACGTGCGTTATTGTTCTGTGAGTGGGAAACTACTCTGAGTTTGTGATGTGCCAAAGGTTGGAGTTCTTCCAGGGGCAGTACCTGTACAGTAATCACAATGTTCAGGCAGCAAAACTATGTTCCACCCTCACTGAGAGGGCAAGGAACGTGGACAACCTACAGCACAGTTGAAGTCACTGCAAAATACAGAATTGTTAGTCCCACAGGAAACCTCAATCCTTTAGGTAGCTGCAGTAGTTCCTCTTCTACATACAACAACTAACCCCTCTGCACTCACACCTCAACACAAGTAAGGCCTGCAAGCATCCAAGTCCTATACCAAAAGTTCTTGAATGAAGATAGGGAAAGCTCTCTCTGTACTCAGGCACATGACTTGTTTTAAAGATGCCTCCTGACTGGAATACTCCAGTTCATTGTAATAGTCCTTTATTTCTACAGAAGAGTTCTTAACCCTCAGGGTGGTCCAACATTGAAGCAGGCTGCCTAGGGAGCGGTGATTTATGCCCCATGCCTATCAGAATCAAGAAGCATTTGGAAAATACCCTTAATGCTTTAACTTTTGGTTAGCCCTGAAGGGGTCAGGCAGATTCAATGATCTTTGTAGGTTCGTTGCAAATGAACAACTAAACTGATACAACAGCTTGTTAATTTGCTTTCACATGTCATAGGGTGAAAGTCTTCGTAAGCCATGGAGCTAACTGCACAGCAGTGCTAAATATTTATGTATAACCTCTACAATTGGTCTCATGAAGCCTTCTCAGCCAACCTTGCTGCTTGCTTACTGCCTTACAGTGATTCTTTACAGGTTGTTTTTAAAGCAACCTATATCAACCACAAGCCTGCAAACACAAGTTCAGGATTTAAAAGTCAGTGGATGATGTGATGGCTCCTCAAGTGCAACGCTTTCAAAAGATGGAACGGGCAGTCAGTGCCTGGACAGCACCTATTCCAACAGGAAGGTCAATTTTCAAGATAACTCAAGTGATCTTCTGTTGTACTTTGTGGTAATCATAAGGCAAGTGAAACCTAAACCTGGAAATAACCACTTACAGGATGTACATCAAATTACTACTGAACAAAGCTACAAATACTTGACACATTGAGAAGCCAGTGCAAAACTAAAATTTATTTACTCCGAGTCAACAGTTACACAAGTAATTCAAGTGCTCAAAGTAACAGCTACTGAACTATTCTTTAGAAAAAGTTACCCACCTGTAAGTTCTAGGCCATTAAAGCAATACAAAAATATTTACAAATATACACAAGATTCCCATCTGTGGCTTCTGGATCACCGTGCTTTATATCTGAAAGAGAAACCTAAGATTTCAAAATTAAAGATCTCAAAAATAAATACCCAATATTAACAAGTCTTCAACCCGATCAGAAAACTTTAGACCTCACCATTTGAATATGCATAATATTACAGCCTGAGAAACAGTAAGATATTAGCGTGCCCGGAACAGTGCACATTTAGGTGAGAAGTTTACAAATGTTTTCTTCTCCTCCTTCTTGACAGGAACCCATTGCCCATAGGGACTTCCCTTTCTGTCATCTTCTCTTCCTGGAGAAATTGATGGTTCTTTAACAACATGACTTGCTGGCCTCTGTAGTACTGGTTTTGCCATTGTATTCTGGAAGATAAATTACCTTTGAAAATGCTAGAAAGATAAGGAATATACCAAGACCTACTGACTTCAAGGGGTTTATTTGCATTTAAGCCAGACTGTTTTCTTTCCAGCTCACAGGAGACCCAAGGACTACTAGGCATCAACTACATACACTTAACTGACACGGGATTCAGGGAAGTTTTTTCCCCCATAGCTGTGCATTACTAAAATTTAACCAAAAGATGCAACTTTAAGTTTTGGTGTAAATTGTTTCTCACACACACTTTTAAGTCTGTAGTACAGACACTCAACATTAAGTGTTGAAATGTAAACACTGATTGTCAACACACTGCTGTTGTATGTTTACAGTACTGCTAAAATACTGATCTAACCCCTCTAGTAAAGTAATTGTGAAACCATCAAATTCAATTGTTACCATTATTTAAGAAATTTAATTTGGCAACCAATGCTGTGGAAAGTAATACAAGAAGGATGAATTACTGGACTTCCATTTTTGGAAAGTTCACTTACATTAGGGCTGAAAGAAATGCTCCTCTGTGTGGTTGCTCTCTCCATTCCACTTTTGGTTCTATCTTCTGTTAGTCTTCTGGGTTGCTAGAGAAAAACACACAAAGCATAAGTGGGACGATACAATACTCTATGCAGGTTAAGGCAGTCATCATACATTATTCGTTTTCCAGTATGGTTGTTTCAGTTTTTTACATCAAAAGTAGCTGTGAGCTACTTTTGATGCTTTTTGATACTTTTTTTATTGTATCTTTTGTACTTGATGCTTTTTGATGCCTTTTTTTTTTAAATATATATATATAGGCAAACAGATCCATGTTGAAGTCAGTTTGAAAAACATGTATTATCTTTATCGATGTCCTTGTGCCAATTCACATGTGACCTGGTATCCACGCCCCAGTTAAGTCTTAAAGAGGATTCAAATGATTCAAAGCATGGAATGCCATACAATGAAACGTAGTGTTAGAGTAAGTTGCATGAAGTTCTGCATATTAATCCTGCAGAGCTTTGGATAACAACAATAAACTTATCTGCAAGTGATGCAGGCCTCCTCTTCTGTAATCTCTCAACATCTGGAATATATTGCATATATTATGAAAGGGATGCCTGTACCATTTGTCTAAAACCCTTAGCAAATATGAAATATCAGCATCTGATAGATGTAACAATTAGCGCAATTTTCTATTTATCATGAATCAGATTAACACATCATAACAGAGCCAAACTGAAGTTCAGTTTAAGCTGCTCAAGTTTCTCCCTCCCTTAAATTTACAGCAACTATAGCCCACAAGTCCCTTAATTACCAACAGATTTTCTTCATCATGTCTGGAACCATAGTCATGATTTCTATAAGACAGAAATAAAGCATGTAAAATGCATTGTGTGTTTGGGTATGTAATTTCTGGGAAACAGTTTGTTGCATATGAAAAACTTTTAACAGTTAAAAAGGCAGTAAAATTAACCTTTACTAAAAACTATTCAACAGGCTTGGTACAGAGACTCCTTGTTTTAGCTCAAAAACAAACTAGCCAACGTAATAGGCAATGCTGTATTAGAAAAAAAACTTGGAAGAGCTACATTTCTCACTTCTTCATAACCTAACACCAACCAAATGCCCGTACGTGAATCAACAGCTTCTTGGAGTCCAGTGCATATTCAGTGTAAAGTCAAGTCTACAGTGGTTTCTACAGTACTTTTTAGCATTCTTTTAAGTCAATTTTTTGTTCAAGAGTTTGAACTTATAACTACAAACTCCACAGTTGAAAAATACTGTAACATCCACACAAACCGCAAGGTTTTAAAAATATTTACCTTTTAATCAAGAATATTCCAGTTCACACTTACCTCACCCGAGTCCCCAGAATCTTCATGCTCTTGTTTTATATTATTTGTCTCCTTGGAAGGAGTAAGGATCTTCAAACTTGCAGGCAAGACTATGTTATCTGTTCCCAGAGCTTTTGCAGCATTAGCTTTTGCAATTTCCAGAAGTTCCCTCTTTTCTACAAGAAAAAAAGAAGCGTCATTCTCTTATGTTTAAAATCAACATGTACCTGTTTATACAAGCCTAAAAACTGAACATACACAGCCACTGCACTTGAGTAAGCATCAACTCTGATTAATTTTCATCTTAACTTTGGAAATTTAGCTTCAGTTGAAATACAAAAAATATCCTCTAAACTAATTTTTTTTTTTGTTTTAATATAGTTTTCTAGCTATGCCAAGATTTTCTTCCAAATTCTAATTATCAGTTATGCTCTATAAAGCAACTGTACTTGTTAACCAGACAAACTCAGATCTCTAAAAGGGCATGCTTTTTGCCTCACACGCAATGCAAGTCTCACAGTACCTTTTTCACTCAAATGTAGAGGTGACCTACTACGAGATCTCGTTTGTGACCTGCTTCTCCAGTTCCTGTAAGCCTCAGGATATACTGTTCGCCCAAATCCATAGTATCTTCGGCCTCTTGAACGTGATCTGCTTCTTGAATAGGACCTTCTGTAACAGGATCTCCCACGAGACCATGACCTACTGCGCGACCTACGCCGCGGAGAACGGTGGTACCTCCTGTAGTGTCTGGCGTGGTACCTTCCTCTGTAACTCATGTAGCCACATGATCTTGACCGGCTTCTGGAATAGGAACGAGAGGATCTTCTGTACCTTTGGGAACTATTTCGTCGAGCCCGTGATTTGGATCTGGACCGGCTCCAACTCCTGGAGGAAGCTGAAGAGGATGTACTTGAACTGGACTGTGAACTGCAAGAAGATCTACTAGATGACCTTGTTGATGACCTATCACAACTTCTCTCAGATCTCAAACAAGAGTATCTTTTCTTTGGTGAGCTGAGTTTCAAGTCATCCATGAAGTCTGCCATATCATCAGTCTTCTTAATCATCACTTCTTCCATGCAGATACTTTCAGAACCTGATTCTGTTTTTATTGTTGTTCTGTAATACCCAGTCTCCATTCCTGAGGGGTGGGGAGAGGAGAAACAAAATCATTTGTATGCAGCAAGTCATTTATACATCAATTAAACATTACGACATGGGCCAAAAGTTCAAGGATAATTAGACACACGGACATTTCTTTCAATCCAGATTAGTAGCATGTTTTATGCATGACAACTTTAAATTTCATCATTTCCTCTTCTGTAGTGAGTCTTCTATATGAAATTTAAAAATGGCTTCAGTTTAAACCATGAATAGGTCTCTGCAACTTTAAGAAGTTTGTGTAGGTTTTAATACCCTTCACTCACTGTAGACACACGCCTTTGGTGAAAAAGATACAAATCGGTATTTTCCTTAAACAGGAAAAAAAGTATCCTGAAGGTACAGCAATCACTTCAAGATCTTGACTGAACTGCACTACAAAACTGCCTCTGCACAGTCCTCCACACATCCCAGCAACATATGCAGCAAATCCCTATTAAAAATATTGTAGATAACTACTACAAAAACCACAGCTAATGAGTCACTGGATGTGACCTGTTACGAATGTCACACTCGTTATGGTAATGCATTAAAATGGCTGTCCCCCTTCAGCGGCAGCCATTTTACATCTCCAAAGGTTACCACACTCCGCGGTGTAACTATCCCACCCCCGTTACTCAAAGCCGTATTGCCACCCCGCAGATTAAGGGCGGCTGCTTTAATCACACCGTTTGTATTTGGTGCTTGTTGTAAACAAGAGCTATCAAGTCTCCAAGCCTTACTAAAACGTGTCAAGTTCCACGCTCACCATAAGAAGCGTTCTCCCTGCTACTACTGGAGCTAAACCGCGCCGCTTCTCCTCTGCAGGAGGGCAAAGATCGCCGCCACCGTGCAGCGCAGGTAAGGGAGACACCCGCTTGTCTCCGACCGCGCCCCTCGTCGCAATCCTAAGCGATCGCCGGCGCTTTCAACGCGGTACGCGCAGAGCACAGCGCAGCGCAGCGCAGCCCAGCCCTTACCCAACCGACACCCCGCACGCGGGCCCCAGCCCGGTGTGCGCCGCCCCCGCCGCCTCCCCGCCCGGCCCCCAGGGGCTCCGACCCGCAGCGGGAGGGTCCGCGCCAGACGCCGCCTGCGGGCACTTACCGCTGGGGCCGCCGGACGCCCCCGCTGCCGGCTCTCAAGACGAGCGGCACCGCGGGCGAGGCGAGGCGAGGCCCCGGAGACGAGCGACGGCCCCCGCCCCCTCCGCCGCCACCGCCGCTGCCCGGCCCCGACCGAAGCTTCCAGAACCCGTCCCCCGCTGTCGTACCGAGGACAGCGGGGCGCACGCGCAGTCGGCCAGTAACCTCTCCGGGCGTGCGCGCGGCTGGCGAGACACGCATGCGTATTGGCCGCCACCGCCCCGCCCCGCGCTTGCTAAGGCGCGTGCGCAAAGCGATCCCGCTTGGCGCACTCCTGCCCCTGGTGCGCCTGCGCGCGGCAGCCCCGCCCTCGGCGGGGGGGAGCGCGTGAGGGGCCGCGCGTGCGCACAGAGCACCTGGGGCTGGCCGCGGGCCCTCGCTGCTGCCTGCCGCCGGTGAGGGGCTCCCGGCCGCCGCTCCTCTCCCTGGGGCGGCGCCGTTCGCCGCTGCCTCCTTCGCCTCCCGCGGCGCCGCCGGAGGGTTCCGGCCTCGGCCTCGGGAGCGCGGCCAGGCCCCCCGAGGCCCGGTGGCCGCGCTGTCGGTCGGCGCTCGCCTCGGCCCCTGGCGGTGTGCGGGGGGCGCCGGGGGCGGGGGGCTCGGGGGGCGGCGGGCAGTCGTGGTGCCGAGCCGGCTGCTGGCTTGCGGGGGGTTCTGCTGTGAGGGAAACGCGCCTCTGTCTGTCTCTCCTAGTTCCTCAGAGCACTGCAAAATGTCAGGTCTGCTCGAGAGCGTGAGGTGCTCGGAGTGCGTTGACTGGGGAGAAAAGCGGAACACGATCGCTTCGGTGGCTGCGGGAGTGCTGGTACGTGCTGCGCTGCCTCTCCTGTGTCGTTCTGCCAGCGAGCTGAAAGTGAGCTGCTAGGAAATAAGAGGAGGACTGGGGGGGTCGTTAGCAGCAGAGTTAGCGCTGAGATGTGTTCTGGGTGCTTGCAGCCATACAAGTCTTTCGGTTTCTACCCATGTAATTACTATTGGAGTAGATAAATCGTGGGTTTTGCTCTTAACTTTCACTGAACTAAACTGAAAACAAAGCTAGCCATGCTATAAGTGAACTCTAAGTATGATTTTGTAAGCTGGCATTTTTTTCCTAGAGCAATCTTTTGTATTGTTAAAAGGCTTGCATCTGTATTTTAAGCTATTGTGCTTTCTTTTTTTAATAGTTCTTTACTGGTTGGTGGATAATCATAGATGCAGCTGTGAAGTACCCTAAAATGGAAGACTTCAACCATTCTTACCATGCTTGTGGGGTTATAGCCACAATCGCTTTCCTAATGTAAGCGTAACTTCTTGATCACAGCTACACACTCATAGAATTTCTGTGCTGTTACAAATTTAAAAAAAGAGCATAGGCTTTAAATTGAGAGGTAACTGAGAATAACAAATCAAGGTAATATCTGATTGTTACTAACATCATAGAATGGTTTGGGTTGGAAGGGACATTAGGAACTATCTAGTTCCAATGCCCCTGCCATGGGCAGGGACACCTCCCACCAGCCTGGGCTGCCCAAAGCCCCCTCCAGCCTCGCCTTTGGCACTGCCAGGGGTGGGGCAGCCACAGCTGCTCTGGGCAACCTGTTGTAGTGCCTCACCACCGTGAAAGTAAAGAATTTTTTCCTAATATCTATTCTAAATCTATCCTCTTTTAGTTTAAAGCCATTACCCCTTGTCCTATCACTATACTCCCTGATAAAGAGTCCCCCCTTCAGCTTTCCTATAAGCCACTTCTAGGTACTGGCAGGTCACTGTAAGATCTCCCCGGAGCCTTCTCTTCTTTAGGCTGAACAACCCCAACCTTCTCAGCATCTCTTCATAGGAAAGGTGCTCCAGCCTTCTGATCATCCTACTGGCCCTCCTCTGGACCTGCTCCAACAGGTCCATGTCCCTCTTATGTTGGTGGTCCTAGAGTTGAATGCAGTACACCAGGTGGGGGTACTGCAGATATATAAGAGCAGATTAGAGGGGGAAAATCGCCTCTCTCAACCTGCTGGTCATGCTTCTTGTGAAGCAGGCCAGGATAATATGTCTTATATTTGTTTATAGTAAGTATATTAACCATTTAAAAAACTGGACATCGTACAGATCCATGTGTTAGTAGTATTTCAAGATTTTTTTAAGTTTTAGCATTGTTCTCCACTTAAAAAAAAAAAAGTGTAAGAAATGCATCACTATTTAAATGGGTTTCTGAGAAGTTTCTCCTATTGTTTTATAAACACTTACTTCTTGCTTTACCAACGTTTACCCACCTTCATCCTGTTTTGCACATACAGGATCAATGCAGTGTCTAACGGACAAGTTCGGGGTGACAGTTACAGTGAAGGTTGTCTAGGACAAACAGGTAAAGTGGTGTAGGTTATCATACAGGGATCTATGTGAAGTCCATAATTCTTGGAAGAGTTGTAACAACTGTACCGGTGTACATGTGTTTATGTGCATATCTCTGGGGTGTCACAAAAGGTGCTCTGAAACTAAAGCGTGTTCAAAGTTACGGGTGTCTACTCAGACACAGGCACAAAACATCCATACGTCTTTTTTAAGGTGCTCGGATTTGGCTGTTCATTGGTTTTATGATGGCTTTTGGATCTCTGATTGCCTCTATGTGGATCCTTTTCGGAGGCTATGTTGTTAAAGGTAAGACAACATGGAATGTGATTTGATCCGTTTTTGAAAAGTTCAAATATTTTAACTGACTACCGAATTTTGCAACTTATTTTTAGATCCTTTCTAAGGAGGTCCAGTTTTCATATTTTGGTTTCCTAAACACTGCTACTTTCCCTTTTTCTGTTGTGAAAGGGAAACAAGCTGCCGTGCCTGTATGTAAGGAATTCAGGTAGCTGTTGTTTGATGTTAGTGGAGTGAAATTAGCAAAGCCTTAGGCCGCAGTATGAGCTCTCTGTAAGCTGAACCTGGTATGCAGTGGTGTCAATCACAGCGAGCCACACTGTGTAGGGGCCTGGGTGGCAGTGATGGGGAAGGGGGGATGTGCTGACCAAGGATGGCACCAGATGAGAACCTGCCCTGGGAGATAACAGAAACCAACCTGCCCCACAACAAAGAACAGCTGATCTGAAGGAATATAACTTCTATGTGTCCAGAACTGATTGGACCGTAGCGGATGAAATGAAGATTGTACAGGTATAGGAACCCAGGGAAAGTTTTCAGTGGCGTCCTTCCTTGGAGGCACCCAGCTCGAGCTGATACATGGGTACCATTAAATTCTTGTTGCTTTAAATAGTTGACTCTTTTGAGTGAATTCCAGATACCTGGGGAGACCCATTTTGCTGGGGGAAACAATGGGGATCACCTTACATGAATGCACATTTTGGGTTATAGAACAGGACAGATTTCTTTTATTTGGAAACCTAAATGATTTTGGGGAGCACAAAAGCCACTGAAATTATTTTCCAGTGGGGTAAGCCTTGTGCTCATCTTTGTTTTGCACAGGTGAGTAACAAATTGGAGAAAACCATCTTGTCAGAGAATGAAAAGGGTTATACCAGATGTATAGTGCTATCTTAATTCCGTGAGAGAACAGTCTGCCTTAGGCAGATTTGTTAGTAGTAGTAACAGCACTAGAAGCTTGTTGTGAGATGGGGTATTCTTGAAAAGAATACTACTTCTGAAAAATTAATGGAGTTTTTTTTTTTTCTTTAGAAAAAACAGTAGTATACCCAGGAATAGCTGTGTTTTTCCAGAATGCATTCATCTTTTTCGGGTAAGCCTATTGTCCTTTGTTTCTTACCTAATTTGTTTTCGTTTATTAAAACTGGAATTTGCTGTAATCTGTTTTTTACTTCAGCTCTATTCTTTTGCAATTAGATATGGGTGAATAAACTGTTGGTTAAGGCACTCTGTGATCTGTCTGCATAGGTCTTGTTGCAGGACCAGGACACGGATTTACAAATACTTCAACTTGCTCCCTGAAATCGTGTATTTAAAATACTAGGTATTTAATCTTCTCCCTTACATACTCATGTACCTTTATTGTTTTAAACAGAGGACTGGTCTTCAAATTTGGTCGCACGGAAGATTTGTGGCAATGAACACGCCTATGGAAGTGCGTTGGCCATGTCTTTTTTTTTAACTGCATAACTCCAAAAATTTTGTAAAACCATTTTGTATACGGTGACCTTCAATTGTGTCTAAAGATAAAACGAGTAAAAATTAAATCATAGCACTAAAAATCCTGTTTTCTTCCTCTGATTTAAATGTAATGTTTTTGACAAACATAAAATTGCTACAAGTAACAATGGAAGTCACTTTTATATGTTTGCTATAAGTAAATAGAATAGTGGAAAACTGATGTATTTAACCAGCTATTTCTATAATATCTTACAATCCAAGACCTACTAAAATGCTTTAAAACAATTTTTTAACATTTATTAAATATTTCCGATGTCCAGACAACATAAACAGTTCCTCAATTTCAAAATTTACTGGTACGTGGCTTTTCTTGTATTGCATAGAATGGTGCTGCTTTAGACTTTTTTCCCCCGAGTATTTCATTTATTCTATGGTGATATTGAGAGAGTCACTGGTAAATAATTTACTGTTGCTGTGGATGACACTGTAGAGGCACAAGTATAAATTATATAGTTGCTCTAGCTGTAGGTAGTTCATCCACAAAGCTTGCTGTAAGCTATTTCCTAACAACAATAAAAATGAGGGAAGAATACTCTTCAGCTGGGAGTTAGACCAGGGACAGTCACTACCAGGGAGAATTCTGATCCCGTAAGCATACTCACGTGAACAGTGAGATACAGGAAGAGCTATTTTACCCCTTCCTCTACATACGTTTTGGCTACTTGCTCAAGAAATCGCTGAGCAAAAAGATGTGGAGGAAAGGGGGGGGATAAAATCCGATTCCGTAAAATGACTTCTGCTAGAAAACATCAGAAGAACTTTGCATTGCAGAAGTTATGTTTGTTTCATTGCTGAAAAGTAAGATACTGAATATACAAGTTCAGCTTGGATTGCAGGAGTGCACTAAATGTGAAATAATGCAAGTGTGTAAGTGCATATGTATCAAGCTGAATAGCACCGTAAGCTGATGGAAGCTGCATGCAGTTGGTAAAATAAGTAAGATCACTGGCTATTTTGTGAGCTGGGATTAAGAAAAACTGGCACTTCCTCTGAGTAACTTTGAAACCTGTCTCACACTTCCTTTAATTGCAGTGATCTACTTTGCTTATTCTCTTAATAAACGAGTTGAGGTCAGCATACATTGCTACAGTGAACAAAGAACTTACCCTTTGTTTTCAGTGTTGCAATTTTCCCCTCATTACTTCATTTTTAAGCAAGCGTGCTGAATAAATAAAAACAATCAAAGCCTGACTTTTTTAATTATGTAAGAACTTACATATCAACTATTTGGAAATAATGAAGAAACACAGGATCGTAACCCATAAAAAAGGGGTTTGTTTACACAGAATCTTCTGCACAGTGAGGCTGTAGCTCATGGACCAAAGCCCCTGCTTGTCTCAGCTGAAGTCCTCTGCAAACAGGTATGTGCTGTGTTCCATTCAAATCAAAAGTAAGGCCTTTAAAACATCTTACTGGCAGTCTTAAAACAATACACTTTAAAATCTTTTACTTTTCCAAGTTGACCATCCATCCAGTACAAAAAAAATAGTATGTGCTATTACCAATTCTTGTATCTACAGCGTAGAAGCTCTATATAATGTTTCTTAAAACGTTTAAAAAACAAACCACTTTTTAAAAGTATGAAAAAAGAAAACATCAAAATTCAGCGTGAGACACTTTGGAAATTGGGTTTTAGCATTGGTACCATGAAGCTTGTTGCACAAAATTAGGCCTAATCCAGTTAAATTTATCGCATAACCAGCCCTATCCAAACAAACGGGAATACCCAAGGAAGGACTATTCCCTCATTCTCTGACTGACATTCACGGCTTTACAGCAGCCAGAGCCTTTTGGATAGCTGACCATGTGCAGACTGTCACTGTTCAAGAATAGTGTTCTAAGGCTTGTTCCTGAAGTAATGAGTAATGATGCTGTTGATTTCAGTGATGTCATCCACAAGCAGAACAATTTAATTTCTTGCCGTTTGAACATCCAGAGAGCTAGCCTGAACCATGCAAGTGTAGATTTTTCTTCAGGCAGTGAGGTAACTCAAGAGTTCAGTCTGGCAAGATGCAGAGTTCTGGCCCAGATCCAGCTCAGTCATTAAATCCTTGCTTTACAAGGCCTCTAACAGAATTTAGCTTAAAAACAAGCACTTTAACACTTCGCTACATCAGAGTAAGTGTACTCCCTGTACACATAATATTAAAATACATATTTTGGCTTTTAAACTGGGGAGTTAAAAATAGCTTTCTAAAAATTTCTAAGCATTTTCACTGATAAGCCATTACAGCGATGAATGCAGCAAACTTTTTTGTATGTGTTCTACAAACTATTTAAGGCAAGACCATTAAAGCAGAAAAGCTAAATGCACAATAACTTTTGCATCTGTAAATTTACAGCCTGGTCTTTCAAGAATAACTAGAACAGTTTGTTACCAAACTTTTGTGTGGGAAGGCTTTTTTTGAGCATGAGAATTGATAATTGATTGCTCTTTCATCCCATCATAGTTACTCATTTTATCTAGTGACCTTCTCTTGGTCGATCTTTCATGTGGGTTCATCCATTCAAAATCCAACAGCCAAATGGGGAAACTGCAAGACAAACATTCTTGTATCAGAACATTTTATGCATCAAATCATCATATGAAAAAGGTAATGGAGAGCCTTATTAGAAGCTTATTCTCATTTCTGTGATTCAGACATAGGGTCACGTTCAGTGCCTAAATGTGCACAAAGCCTGTGTTTATGCACCAGCTTTAAAAGCCACTCTACGCCCAGTGAAGGCCAGGAGACTTGGTCTGCTTACTGGCTTCTAAAAATCCCACTCTTAGATGCTCAAATTTCCTCAAGGACGGTATATGAAGCACAGGACGTCAGAGCACGTAAGATTATGCGTTAAAACAGACAAGATCATCTCAGATTTAGCTCTGTGCCCACCAACAGCTCTGAGAATCCTAGCTGAACGATACATACGTTTACAATATGCAGGCTCTAAACAGTTCATCAAACGGCATTCAAAGTGTACTATGAAATGAATGCTTGGTGCTATATATACTCCCACATGGTTAACTTTACCCTGAAACTTACCTCCCAATAAAAGTGGTCTTCAAAATACTTTGATACAGGGATGATCTTCAACAGTTTGAAGTTTAAGATTAAACCTATTTGTAAAAACATATACGTGTATCACAGAAAGGGAAAGACTGTGTATAACTGGAGGTTTCTTAGTAACACACATGCAAATGTAACATCAAAATACAAAAGGGGAACAAAATGCTTCATCAGAGCCCCTTGACTCGAGTTAACTTTAAGTACAGAGAAGCGTGCCAGGATTAAGGCCTGTATTATAAAAGCTTAATTTGTACAGGTAAAACTCCATTAAACAGTCTGCCAGATTCTAAAGATATGTAACAAGTCATTAATTTCTTGCATGAAAATTGCCTGTGTATTTAAAGCAAACAGGCTTATCAGCACTGTTAGCTTGAGATTTCAGATGGAAACGTAGATTTTTAAACTTAATGACCAAATGATTGTTTAAGCTGTTTTTTGTAAAAACTGCTTGATTAGCTCAAACTCTTTAACTACACCTGAGCTAATGCAAAGGTTGCAGATCAATTAAAGCACAAAAAATAATTTTAAAGTATATTTCACAGCAACTTCTAACTACCATTTCTCTTTCACTCAAACCAGAATTAACAGAAAAAAATGCAGCTGCCATAAAATAGGCAGAATGTCATACGAGGAACACATGAGCCCTGATGACCCCAAACCACTAGTGATCAAAGGCCTAATGTTTCACTTACGTAAGCAAGCTACTGACATTAGTGGAACTTTGCAGATTTATACCAACAGGCCTAAAAAATGAGAAACTCTAAGATAGCATTTTTCTGTAAGACAATACCAAAATGTAGAAATATTTTCATCCTCACACATCTCCTGTATGAAATCTGAAGGCAGCTGTTAAGCATCTGTTAAAATAAATGTCGCCAACGAATGAATGGTGCTAGCAGGTTATGTTGAATACATCCCTTCTTCAAAGCCCATCTATGAAGAGTTCTTGGTGTTAATGTGTCCAACAGTTTCCTTCTATATGAACAAATCATTTATACATAGAAACACACTTTAACACCCCAGTTACACTGGCATCTTTCTACCAAGAGTTGCACTGACATGGTAACAGGTGTAATAGGAAGACATTTGCCCACGGGGAAAATGAGGAAGATATTACTGAAACGTTTTTCCATACTTACCTGTAATAAAACCTGTTATCAAGGCAACACTGATGGTCAGGCAGAAGGCACCGATGTAAATCATGACCACATAACCCAGGCTGAAAAGCAAAACAAGTGTTTCGCCTTTGACAGTTTGATTTTAACAGAATGTGAATTAATCTGCCTCAGGTGGTGCACGTGCACGTTTCCTGTCAAAACCTCAAAATTATTATTTTAGAGTCTTTATACAGCTGCAATTAGATGTTTTAAGAGGTCCTAGCAGAAGCCTAATACAGACTGATATTGCACCGTGATTCATTCCTGTGTAAGTTGAGAAACTTACACAAAGAACTTCTTGTATAATGCGACATGGGCTTGATTTGTGAAAATGAGGTGCCAGTGCCATTTCAAAAAAATCCTACCAAGACCTGTACTTCACTGACCCTTTTGCACGATATCTCCCCAGGTATAATTTCCAGTTGGGTGTCCAGAGTGGCTGTAGTCCAGGCTGGCATTTTTGCCCCTGATTAAGGGTTAAAGCCTTTTTCAGACAGAAATGATGATATTTTTTTTTGTCTCTCCTGCTGTATTAGCATACAAAGCTTTCCCGAAACACAAAAGTCAAAATGAGTCTTGGAAGGATGTGCTTCCCCATCCTTCATCTCCCATGTCCGCTGTATTTAATATCAAATGAAAAGGGAGAGAAAATGGGACCAAAATATAACATTAAAGTTCTGATCCAAAGCCTGCTCAACTCAGAAAGTCTTTATACTAACTTTTTTGGACTTCAGAGATGATCTGAGGTTATCTGGTAAAATACAATTTATCTGTGATGACTTCCAGGCTTTCTGTATGTATGAGAACTCTATTCAGGGTACCATACAATAATCATTAAACTTATTAATAGCAAAAAATGATGTACCTTGGTAAAACAGTCCATTTTTTTATTACTAAGAGAACAACCTGGGCAACAGCTCCAAGTAAACCAGGCAAGCCAAAAGTGAAATGAACTCCAGATGCATCATGAATCTTGAGAGCAGGATTCAAGTATCTCTGGAAAGAGGAAAAAGTTTAACTGACAGACAAAACCTCAGGTCGATTACAGCACATTGCCTATCTTAGAAAAATAATTTTGGTCTTTTAACTTGCAGTCCTGCACTCCAGTCAAGTCTTTGTTTCCTGGCTTTAATTTCTTTGAAAGAGAGGTTTACTTTGAGGTATTCTATGTTGGAAAAGAAGTTTATACAGCTTATACAAAAAGGAATTTCAGGTTTTGAGCATTACCTGTAAACAGAAAGATCCTAATATGGTTATCAGACTGGCAAGCAGACCCAAAATCATTGCAATCCAGGGATAGTCAATACTCTCTGCTGCATAACAAACAGTAACCCCACCCGCTAGTGCTGCACTGTGGACATGAGTCTGTAAAATAAAATAACAAAAACATGGAGTGAGAATTCAGTCATTGCTTGTCTTATAGCTGTACAATATCATAGACCACTAATCTTATGCAAGTAGAATGTCTTTTGCATGAATTTGTGCTTCTGTATACGGTGAATTACCATCTGAGAATATAATTTCTAAGTTACATTTAAAGACTTCTGCTTGGCGGGCTAATGACGACTGTGAAGCTGAAAATTTGGAGCTGTTTTTACTTAATAGATATTATACCTTCAGTGCTTTACTGAAAGTAACAGAAAAATAGATTTTCCACACCGCAGTTCTCTCTCAAGTCTTACCATTCTGAATTTTCCATCCTTTGTGGTGAGAACAGACAAGGTGAAGGCAGTTACAGCACTCACTGCAAGTGCAAAGTAGGTGTTGTAGATTGCTTTGGTCTTGTCTGCATCAGCTAGTACAGAATTGAAGCTTGGCCAGAATACCCAAAGAAAGAGAGTGCCTTGGAGACAAAGACAAGCAACTATCATTACCTGCTCTAAAACACAGTAAATCAATCACAGGCTGTGTCTGGAAGGCTCCAGCCCACATTTTTGCATTTGCTGCAATTCTGCAATTCCCTTGTTGTGAACAAAGGATAGCAGCACTTTACAGCACAGATAGCCCTGGGAGCTGACTGCTATTCCAACACCTTCCCAGAAACTTGGTAATGTCATACATGCAGCCAAATCAAGGCTCTACTGGGAGTTGGCTGGTCTTTCATGGAGCTGAAGGCAGGATGTACTTAATGCTTTTCAATAACACCTTTAAAAACAACTTTCTCATGTATAGTCCCCTTAAACAGAGGTTTAAATACAAGTGGGAACAATTTCACCGTTCACTTCCAAACAATTAGCATTATGCTTGTTCTGCACAGGCATTTGAAAACAGGCTTTCAATGGTACCAAAAATAACGACATCCAGGAATATTAAGCACTGCTGAACAGAAGAAACTTTTTGAAAATCCAGGAGCTTGCTCCGCTGTTTTTGCACACATGACAGCGCAGACAAACTGCAGTTTATTTTGCTTTGTCTAGACATTAATCGTTGTTGTTCAGCTTCCATAGCTAATATTCACTTCTCCATAACTGAACCAGAGAGGTACCAGTCCCTGAGCACTTCACCTGACAGTAAAATTTTAAGTTTTCTTTTGTCAAGTCTATTAAGAAATGACACAGGCAATGTCACTATAAAGCACAATGGTTAAATCCAGCTCCCCTGGCAGCTAATGCTTTTCTAAAAGCTTATCTTGTCTCCCTGAAATGCTGAACTGTGTCTGCTAAATTTCGCCCTTTCAGTGCACCAAAGAGGTGATAATCTTGCCTCTCAGACAGGGTATTTGGCCCATTAACCTTGATTTGATCTGGAAAACTGACAGGCTTCCCAGCAAACTAGTACTATTTGTTCAGATTACGTTCCTAACTCATGTTTTTCTGCAAGTGTAGTGCTATTTCTGTCAACGATATCCCTTGAGAAATGGACTTCTTCATAAGTTCAGTGCTTGCAGTCTACCCCAAAAGACTGGATACATTTCACCCCACAGGTGATATACTAATCTGCCAAATGGAGTCTTAAGTTTGCTTCAGGTGGGTCTGTCCCACCAACCAAGATATGGGACTAAATTGCCATTTTGGCAATTCAAAACCAGTGCTAGCAGTGAAGACTGGTGGAATTACCCTTACTGTGACAATCTTATAAACATTAATTCAGTAGTTAGTTATTAAAAAAAAACAACAAACAAACAAAAAAAACCTACTAATGTTACTGACATATTCTTATGAGCACCTGCTCAGCTATGAAAATCAAAGATTTACAATATGGTTCCAAATACGGATGAAGACTTCAGCACTCTTCACACAGTCCTCAGAAAAAATGGAACTATAAGGAATTTGCTTGCTCCTTTCTGCCCATGTTACCTTAGATATTACCCAAGGTATAGATATATAATTACTTAGGATAGCAAGCACTTGCTTGTAGCAAGCTGTACTAAAATTATAACAATGGCTTAAGAGCATCTTGATAAGTTGATTAAAATATGGTTCTGTAATTCTCCAGCAAAGCAAGAACTTCAGGGACTCAGAAGAACAGCATTTAAATTTCTCTTTCCCCAAAGAAAAAATTTCACCTTCTTTGGGGTGAAGACCAACTGAGAATTACACTCTGGGCCTTCATTGCAAGATGTTAGTTCAGCTGGTGACAGTTACATAACAGAAGTCACAATAATGAGGAAACTAAATTGCTTCTTTAAGAAAAAAATGGAACTCCCATATGTTCAGCCTATCATCACTCGGATCCTTTCTCATGCGCATGTCTGTATCATATTCCCCTCCTTTCAGTGGGTTTTTATCTTCTCATTTACGTTACTAGGCAGGGACTGTATTTTTATATCTCTGTACAGCACCTTGCGAAGAAAAACTGAGCCTCAGCCCAGTTGGAACTCTAAACACTACTGAAATACAAGTAATAACCTCAGTGCATATGTCCCTTACCGATATGCCTATACAAGGCCAAAAGAGAGAATTCAGTTGGGAGAGGGAACAGTTAATTTGCTGTAGACTTTGAGCTGAGACTGACACAAGCAAACAGCCTCTGCAAGAGTGACTTACATGCCTGGTAGGAAAACTGCTGAGACTCACCAACTCATTGTCAGAAACCACGAACCACAGCAGCATTCTATGCTGGGCAGCACTCAGACCTGTACTTTGAATGCAAAAGCTTCAGTGTGCCATGGCCTGTTCCCCAAAACCTCCCTCTTGCTCTCACTGCAATCTCTTCTTTCATCTGAGACATTAAACCAAATGTCTTACCCAACATTGACAATAAATCCGACTTCGGGGTACTTGCATTCTTCTCAGACCTTGGTGATGGCTCAGAGAAACGTGAGGAGACTGCCAGACCAAAGTAGGCTCCAAACAGGTGAACGTGCATCATGCTGAGGTTGTCTGGAACCTGTATCAACAGAATAATTTTGTAACATTTTATGCCACAGAAACCCTTTGATGAAGACCGTGATATAGTTACTCATACAACCTCGGTATGAACTATTTGTTATCACAGTCACTCAGTTTAGGCATGAGTTATTAATGCCACATTAATTTATCTGAGCTCAGTGTAGCTCATAAACACACAACTCATCTACAGAGAGCCTGAAGTACATTTACATTGTACATTAAATGCAGGTCTTTCTGTGCTGTCCAGGCTGGGCTCGTCTATCGTTCACGCTGTTAATCTTCCAGATTGAACCAACAGGGAGGGAGCAAAGGTTAAAGATAATTAGTACCTTAGCATAGGTCAAAGCTTTCATTCATGTGTTGGGGGTGGGTCAGGGCATGGGTAAGGTCAAATGCACTATATCCCAGTCCATCAGATCAGCTTATCCTTCAAGGTCAAGAATCAGCCAATTATATTGGTGCAGAATACTCAGCGTTTGGAGGTTGATGCTTAAATGTACTCTCATGGTCAGACTTCATAACTCAGTGAAATCATAGCCACAATCTAACCGAATGAGATAAAATACACTGATGTTCCCATCAGCATAGCACTAAGGAATCACCAAAAAGCAGCACTTTCAAAGTCCATGTGAAACTTTCCCCTCTGTTACTAGAAATCATACTACTATACCTGCAGGAATCGCTTGTTGATCCATCTGCTCACATGGAAAACTATTACCTCTACAACTGTCATCACAATTAATTGTATAGGATTAGTTTTCCCAAGAACTGCTCCACTGGAGATGACCACAGCAGTCATACTCACAACAGCCGTTGTTATGCTGTAATGAAAGAAAGAAAATAATAATAATTCCATATCGGGACCACACCAGGGGCAATGAAAGAACGACAGATGGCCAAGTGTACTTGACACTCCAAAGCCCTCCAAAAAGTCTGCAAATGACCATGCTAATTCACAATCGGGTCAACAAAACAAGGCATTATCCTTGACAAAAAGCAGTCAGCAGCTCCAGATTAGTTCTTGTGAGAAATGGAATAATTACATTTTCAGACCACCTTCCTTTGCTTCTTGAAGGAGGAGAACTAATAAACCTTCCATCAGAATGGAGCACTGGACACCAAGTACAATAATGAGGAGGTTGAATCCTGTGCTGCTAAAGCTGTATCTTTTTAGAAACGCCAGGAAAAAGCCAAATCCAAAAATCACCATGTTGTTGACATCTTGAAAATCTGCGTGACAGAAAAGACCAAGAGAGCAGTCAAGTGATTAATGCAGACTGGATTTCTGGTTTAAAAAAATAAAAAAAAATAAAAAATAAAAATAAAATAAAAAAACACAATTAACTAAGAAGCCTTTAGATAAAAAATTGGGTGCCAATATTATTTTTTAAAGATTCCCAAAGCTTTCTTTCTGATCCATAAGCAACCAGAAAGACAATACCATTGGCCCTGAATTTAATTTTACAAAGCGACTTCAGAACAGATGAACACGGAAACCATTGCATAAAAGGAAGAGGTTTTCCACGGTACAAGGTCTTGGATCTGTAGGCCTGGAAGTATCCCCCAGGACATGGTAACAGTCATAGTCTCATATGGCTGTGCAGACCTCTACATACAGCAAAATACTAAACTGCTAGTAAGCAGGTCTCATTTTTCCCAGCTATAAAACAGGGAGGGCAATACCAGAATGTCACGAGGATTAATCAACTCACTTTTGCACAGCACTCTAAATACTTTATACGCTATGGCTGTAGCATACTCTGTTCATACATTCCCTTAATGAACGCACAAAATGCATTTCCAGAATATATTTAAGCCCTTAATTCCACTGTAATAGCTTCATGTACTTGGAGCAAGCATTCAGATGGAAAACACTGCCATCTCGAATTTTTACTTCGTAGCACGCCGCCTTCACTGCGCAAGAGTTAGGCCCGTAACTCCGTGCAGTGCCTGCCCTCAGAAGTTTATGTTCATAGGAATCAAGATTACCACCAACAGACAGCAGAAACAGATAAGCAAGGCAATTAGTATCACATCTTTGTTCACTGTCTTTGCTTTGATATAAATAAATATAATACATGGCAAAGAAGAGTACTTAAAGGGCAGTAAAAACATTCTACTCATTAACGAAAGCACAAAACTGTTGAATCCCAACTCTGCTGCACTGCAAAATAAAAGCACACATTCAACCCTTCCTTTCACAGCAAAACCAGCAGTCTTACCTGTGTAGGAAATGTTTGAGATGGAGGCATTGTAACCTGAGAACAAAAAGTAGAAGAGGATGACGAAAACAGTTTCCAGAAAAAGGATTAGCCACGGCACACTTTTTCGGAAGCTGCGGTAATTAGAAGGCATTGTGCACTAGACCATACATAAGCACAAACGCATTAATATTTTTTCTATAAAAATGTTCCAGTAACCTCAAACCAATAGAAAAGGCGGAGGGGGGAGGGAGGAGGGGCAGAAATAAAAGAGATAAAAAGCCTAAGAGGCGTCAGCAAGGAACAGTTCCTTATCTGTGACGGGTCAGGAGCCCAAGCTCGCCACAGCTGACATGGACTGAGCTCTGAGCGTTCACGAACACAGACATATCAAATTGTCAATACTGTAATGCTCCAGGATACCTTCCATACAGCTGCTCTGGTGCCTTACAGATAAGCTACGTTGCAA
The DNA here is from genome assembly GCF_009769625.2 of Cygnus olor. Classification (NCBI taxonomy): domain Eukaryota; kingdom Metazoa; phylum Chordata; class Aves; order Anseriformes; family Anatidae; genus Cygnus; species Cygnus olor. The sequence continues at coordinate 182,186 of NC_049191.1, read as the reverse complement.
GTAAAGAACATGGACTCGTAAGAGTAGGATGTTGAAGTTCATGCTAAATCATTATTTATTTACATCTAGTCATCCTAGATCCAAACCCCTCCATCTAAACATCAGGGAGGGTCCTGCTGAGATTCTGACTGTGATTCTTGGGTTGGCTGCCCTCACACACTGAATCCAACCCAGTGCCAGGGAATTGAGACTCTTTGGACGAGCAGAAGTAACGTAGCATTTTCTGTGCTACTTGCAATATTGGTCTATTTTTTTTTAGAGTATGGCTATGGAAGCAGCCACAGTGAACACTCTAGTAAACCTTGGTAACCCCTGTACCTGGAAGCTGCAGGCAGACATTCTGCAGGCTTTAAACCCTCCCAATTCTTTCTTTCAGATCTAAACTGCATCCAGAAATTTATCAACTTTTATTACCACATTGTGGCTACAAGGTACTTGTTGCCTTATGGGTTGTGAGCTCTTTGGTTGTCATAGGTTTTTTTTTGTTTTGTTTTGTTTTAAACAGGAGCCATTAGAGTTAACATTTTGGGCACATAAGAAGGGCCATATGGTAAAAGTTAGCTATGTGCATTGTGTGTTCTTATCCACAGTCACTGTAATTTGATAGATAAGGTTATATGCCCTGTTGAGGACAGGCAATTAATGACTCCATAATCTGAATTTCTTCAGATTATGAATTATAATTCTTCAGATTACTATCTTCTCAGTATTCACTATGCTTCTGGGAAACTGAACCCTTCTTTGTTCAGGTAGTGTAGACCAACATACTAAGGTTATGTCTCTGACTTCCCACTTAGAGGCCGTATCAAATTGAGTGCTGTGCTTGCATGCTGGGCTTTGAGGTAACAGCAACGCATACAAATAGAAAGAAAGCCACCTACTGGTGAAAGAAGTATGTATAAAACAAAAATCTATGTGTAATTCCATTTCACTTATATTTGTTAAGTACATATGAGCCCTAAAAACTCATACAACCTGCAAAGGACTCCTTTTAGATATATTAACACTGTTAGGAAAAAATAAATTAATTAAAAAAATAGATATTTTGAAGCCCCATCAAGGAATAAGTATGGAAACTTGACAGGGCAAAACAAAAGGTAAAGACAGTTTGTAACTGGAAATGGGAAAGGAGAAAAGGAAAAACTCCTCCAAGGAAAAGCCTAATTCAAGATAGCAGAACCTGTCTAAAAGTGAAGACTAGGGGGGGAACAAAGAAAACAACAACGAAAAAACAACGAAGAAGGGGTTTCACAGAATCACGGAATCATCTAGATTGGAAAAGACCTCCAAGATCACCGAGTCCAACCTCTGACCTAGCACTAACAAGTCTGTTACGTGCTATTGAAAACCTGCACGCAAACATTTGAAGGTGCTATTTAAATTTAACAATTACATGGGACTTCTCCCAGCTCAGGACAGGAGGAAGGAACAATTCCCCTTCTGCAAAACCCAGACTACACAACACAATGGCTTTCAAGCCGTATGTGAAACATTTGCAGTTGTGGTGGTATTTTGGACTTTCCTCATATGCAATATCAAATTGCTTTACCAGCTTTTACTTAGGCCTAATAAAACCGCAAGTTAACAAAAAGTACCCTTACTTCCATTTCAGAAACTCCTAATGAACATTTAAATGGATTTCCAAAACGTGCAGAGCACTGCCCTAACTTCAGAAAAATCCCAATGCCGGAACATCTGCGTTCAGCTCCTTTTTGTGGAAATTGGACCATGTGGACAACTCAGACGTTACCAGAACATCAGGTGAACTTTTTTCTAGAGAAGGGAACCGCTGAAACATGACATTAGGAGCTGATTTGGGTAACTGACGCTGTTTGTGCGATTTATGAACGCGACATATCTTTCATCATTTTCCAGCAAGAATCGTGCTCAGGCTTTAAGAGTGACTGGGAGCTCCTTCCACCATTGCACCCCCACCAGATGAACAGAAACATATATATATATATATATATTTTTTTTTTTTTGATGTCTGTTACCAAGTCTCCTGGCAGCGTTAACACTCACGGGGAAAATACTCCAAAAGCTAGGAATTTAACCGTATTTTTCCCCCAGGACTCTTCTTGAGAACTACGTGCCACACTAACTGTTTGTTTGGGATTTCCGCCTTAAACTCCCTCCCAGCCAGAACGCCCGAGGCGCAGCGACCGCGGGCACGGCGGGACAGGAGCCCGGCCCCACACCGGGGCTCCGCCAGCGCCACCCTCCCGTCAGCCCTGCCGCGGGGCCCGGCAGCGCCGCGGGCCTCCCCCCCCGCCCGCCGCTTCGCCCCGTCTGGTGCTCGGCCAGGGGGCGCCGTTCCGCCCCACAGGGGCCAGGCGGGGCCGGGACGGCCGGCCCCGGCCCCGGCGGCCGAGGGACGAGCGGGCGGCAGCGAGAGGCCGGAGCTGGCCCGGGCCCCGCCGAGCTGCGGGCGGCCGAGGGGCGGCCGAGGAGCCAGGCCCGGAGGCCGCCGCCAGCTCCCGCTCGGCCTCCGCAGCCCCCCGCGGAGCGGGGCCCGGCCGGCACCGAGCACCCCAGGGCGGCGCAGGCCCCACCCCACCCGCCTCGGCGCCCTGCCCCTCATGGGCCCGGCCGCCTCCTGCCGCGGGCTCTGATTGGCCCAGCCCCGAGCCCCGCCCGCCCGCGGGAAGGCCGGGACAGGGCGCCGCGTCGCCCCGCCCTCCCGTCCCGCTCCGCGGTTGGGCCGCCGGCTGTCACTCCCGTGTGCGCGCCCCCGCGTGCTGCAGGAGGGCGCCCGTCCCCGTGCTGCTTTGTGCCCGCCCCGCCCCCCGCGAAACGTCCGGCCGGGGCCGCGCTGTGCTGGGAGCGCGGCGCGCCCGGGGACTTGGCTCTCCCGACAGATGATTTGCCGGCGCGGCTGCCAATCATTATGGGGGCGGAGCTCTTCAGCGTTACGCTGTCAGAGGGAATTAAGCCCCGCCTTCTTCCGCTTCCGACTGGATAGCTGAGCTGTCCTGTTCTTTTTCTTTTTCTTTTCTATTGGGCAGCGCTGCTGTCAATCGCAGCACGGGGCGGGAACTAGCGCAAGACGACAGTGGGCGGGAGCAGAACGAGCCCTGCTCAGGGATTGGGCTGAAAGCCATCGATTCACGAGCCCCTTTCTTGCGACCGGTTCTGCTGGCCGTCAATCAAAGGCGCGGGCGGGCCACCTGACCGCGCGGGGGCGGGACCAACTTCCCGATGCTCTGATGGGGCTCCTCGGCCGTCTGTCCGCCTTTCGCCGCTGCCGATTGGCCGGGCGCGCCGTCATTCCGACGCCGTCAGCCTTCCGATTGGAGAGCTCCGGGGGAGGCGGGGGCGTTGCGGGGCGGCTGCGCGGGGGGACGCGGCGGGGAGGGCCGGGCCCGGAATTATTTTTATTTCTTTGTTTCCAGGGGAAAAAAAAAAAAAGGAAAGAAAAAAAACCCAAACCCGCCCCGACCCCGCGCGAGGGAGGCGCCCCGCGGGGCCGGATGCTGCTGCCGTGAGCGGGGCCGGGCCCGGGCCGGCGGGATGAAGCGGCGCAGCGCGGAGTGCAGCAAGCTGCGGCGGCCGCTCAAGCGGAACCGCATCGCCGAGGGCATCTACGGCAGGTACCGAGCGGCGGGGGTCAGCGCGCCGCCCCGGGGCCCCCGCTCCCCGCCCCGGGCCCCCCGCTCCGCGCCCCGCCCCGCCCCGCCGGGCCGCGGGGCCCCCGCTCCCCGCCCCGCCCCCCCCGCCCCGCCCGCCCGCCGTGTGGCGCCCCGCCGGGGCCCGGAGCTGCTGGCCGGGGTCCTGCCGCCGCCCCGGGGGGGGCCCGGGCTCGGGGGCGGGCTGCGCTGCGGGCCCTCGCCCCGCCGGGCCCTCGCCTCCCGGGGCTCCCCCCCGCGGTGCCCCGCGCCGGGCCGGCCCGGAGCCTGCCGGCGGCCCCCGCGGGCGGCCCGAGGCGCCCGGCGGTGCGGCGCTGGCCGCGGAAGCAGGCGGCGGCCCGGCAGGCAGCCGGGAGCCGCCGGGCGGTGAGGGCCCGCCGGGTCTGCGGCCTGCCCGGGAGGCGCGGAGCGGCAGCCGCGCGCTCGCGTTACGGGGCTGCCTCCCGCGCGTCTCCGAGTAAAGGCGGGCTGTCAGCTTTGTGCGTGCGGAACCCAGCGCGGGGCCCCCAGCGCTGGCTTCTTGGGAGCCTGTTTTAGGCAGTTAAAAAGTGGCGTTTGGGAGCTCTGCCTTCCCGAGCGAGGAAGGCAAATTGGGTAACAAGTGCAGCCGTAACGTACTTCTGAAGAAAGAGGAGTTTGTTGTAGTGGAGGGTAGCGAGGGGACTTTGGGAAGTTAGGGTAAGGATAATATCCCCTTTCCGGTTTGAGTTTGGTTTATCCGTGCAGCTGCTGGGAACTTGAGCCCGTAATTCAGAGATGTTGTGTACAGGTAGCGTTCCATGTACCTATAGATTTCTAAATTATTGAAATTACTCTAGATACTAAAGCTATTTACTCAACTGATCTTAATTACTACCGTCCGTTTATACAATCCCAGTAAATGCAGTTATCAGTAGGGAGCATCGTGGTGATACAAACAAAGCAGCCAGGCTGAACAAATAGCATGATTAGGATACTTGAATCTTGTAGGATTTTTGTTTGCTTTTTAAATTAAGACCAATCTTCCCATCCTTGTTCCCTTGTGCAGTTCCCTTGTTCCAGTCTTTCAGTGCAGAGCTAGTCACTACTGTCCCAGGTAGACGCATGCGAACATAACAGAGAGTTGCAAAGCTGGAGAGTTTTGGAGCAGTTGAAGGAATGAGAGAACTGTCCTGTAGGATTCTGATGGCAGGCTTCGCTACACGTGTTAATCTGTAACAGGATATAAGAAGTGATAGAAAAATATTTTCTAATCACAAAACAGAGTCAGAAACATAAAATTCTGGGTTGCATTGAAAAATGAATATCGTGCCTTCCTTCATGTAGCTTTTATACCAGCTTCTGCTGTATCCTTTTAAACAAGCCTGTCTAAGGGCTCACAGCCTTTCTTACTTGAAATTATACAGCTGTAGTTCTTAAAGTACTTTCCTCAATGTTCACTCCATAAATTTAATGGCCTCAGCCCTTCATAAAGACTTCCAAAGTTATTTGTGAACAATCTTCCATTCCCCACCTCCACCTTCTCCATCAAATTTTCAACAGCTGCACAATATGATGTGCAACCATGCTAAAGGCTTAGGCCATTTAGAAGTATTAAAGAACTGTAGCATTGTACGGTGGAACACTGTGCTGTACTGTGATACTTTTCCGCGGAAAGAACGTTATTGTCATTAAAACCTAACTGTGCCTTCAGTAGATCTCCCGAAGTAACAAATGATTGGTAGGCAGGGATCACAAGATCTCTCATTTCCACAGTTCATGTTCCAAATTTTGCCTTTGTGCTTCTTAAGCTATCTGTTGCCATTGTTCTACAATGTGTGAGCGTCTAACATCTTATGCCTTTGACACTGCTCACGCATTAAAACTGCAGTTGTTAATTGAAGTGTTCATTGCAGGTTGTCATAGGTTAAGCAATTAAAGTTTGCTTGTTACCGCTTGTTTCTATGTCTTCCCAGTCCTCATACTGGATCTATTTGAAATCCTACACCTTTATTTTGGTACTGCTTGTTTTGTCTCTACATGGTCATGTTGGCAGTTCGTACCAATTTTGTAGCTGGTTAAGTTTTGAGAGCAGTTCCACCCGCAGTTGGCCTAACTTCCACATCAGCTGACTTCTGCTATGTATCGTGGATTTTCGGACTGTAGTCTTTAAATGCTCTATGTTCCTTTAGTGTTAGGATCTTTTTTAGCCCTGTGTATGTAGCTTTTTGTCACAGGCATTACCTGGGCTGGCAGCCAAGTGAATGCATAGGAGAACTTGTATGTATCTGTAATCTCCCAGTGGTTACTGAGATACCCGCTGATGGGATAAGGGCAGTTCATGCCCCCGGGCATCTAATAGCATCTAATGGGGTGGCATTTCTTGATATCGGGATGTCTTTGCTAAGATACTCATGTGGTTCTGTATACTACCTAACTTCTGATACAGCTTGTTTCCAAGGACTTGATTTTGGATTCTGCCAACAGATAAATAAACTGTAAGGAAAAACAGTTCACTACTAACTGTGGCCTCTTCTTAGGCTTTATTTTTAAGCCCATAATGATTCTTCCTACTGATTTATTCTGGCACTTTTTTTTCCCCCTCATATAGAAAGCTTATTAAAAAAAAAGTTATTCCTAAACTGCCCCTGAGGTCCGTAACAAACAAACAGCACTACCTTTATGACTTTAGACTTGAGAACTGAATTTAAGTTAGTTTACACTTAAATGTATTCTGTTGTGTAAACCTTAATGGTACCTGTGTTTTGGCTTCCTTCTGCCAGTAACTTTCATTCCATGCACGCTGCAGGACCTCCTGATTTATTTCGTATGTTCTGGACTGGTGTTTTCAGCTGAGTTACCATAGCGGGCTAATAGCTTCTCTTGTTTCAGTACTACAGTACTGATTGCTGATTATATACCTGTGGTTCAGCCAGCCTATTACACTTGCTTCCAGAATTACTGAAAAGAGTTTTCTGTTTTGTCTACCAATACTTACATTTCCATGGTTCAGTGATTCGTGCGTTCTGTACTGTATTAAGATACTGAGTAAGTAGTTGGGGAGACTTCCTGGGATTCTTTCCTTTTGAAAAATTTACTTGGCAAGTATTTTGCATAATAGTTTCCAGTATGCATACCACGTTCCAGCAGTCATGTTTTCCCTCTTGCATACATGCCGTGCTCATTCTGTACTACTTTTCTATCCACTAATGATACTTGTGCGTGGATGTAAACACACGCATATGTATAATGCTTTTTCCTTTGAAAATCTCCACTGGTATTCATCATAGAATTATAGAATGGTTTGGGTTGGAAGGACCTTAAAGACCATCTAGTTCCAGCGTGGGCAGGGACACCTCCCACCAGCCCAGGCTGCCCAAAGCCCCCTCCAGCCTGGCTTTGGGCACTGCCAGGTGTGGGGCAGCCACAGCTTCTCTGGGTAGCCTGGGACAGGGCCTCGCTGCCCTCATAGTGAAGAGTTTCTTCCTTATATCTAATCTAAACCTACCCTCTTTTATTTTAAAACCATTACCCCTTATCCTGTCGCTATGTACCCTGTCAAAGAATTCCTCCCCAGCTTTTCTATAGGTACTGGAAGGCTGCTACAAGGTCTCCCTGGAGCTTTCTCTTCTGTAGGCTAAACAATCCCAACTCTCTCAGCCTTTCTTCGTAGGATAAGTGCTCTAGCCCTCTGGTCATCCTCGTGGCCCTCCTCTGGATTTGCTCCAACAGGTCCACGTCTTTATGTTGGTAGACACAGAGCTGAACACAGCGCTCCAGGGGGGGCTCACGAGAGCAGAGGGGTAGAATCACCTCCCTCACCCTGCTGGCCATGCTTCTTTTGATGCAGCCCAGGATACGGTTGGCTTTCTGGGCTGCAAGCTCACACTGCCAACTCATGTTGATTTTTTTATGACCCAACACCCCCAAGTCCTTCTCCTCAGGGCTGCTCTCAATCCATTCTCCATCCAGCCTGTATTTGTGCTTGGGATTGCCCCAGCGCAGATGCAGGACCTTGCACTTGTCCTTGTTGAACCTCATGAGGTTCGCGCAGGCCCGCCTGTGGAGCCTGTCGAGGTCCCTGTGGATGGCACCCCTTCCATCAGGATGCTGACTGCACCACAGCTCGGTGTCATCGGCAAACCTGCTGAGGGTGCACTTGATCCCTCTGGCATGTAGCTGACAGAGATGTTAAACCGTGCCAGTCCAGTGCCAACCCCTGAGGAACACCACTTGTTACTGGTCTCTATCTGGCCACCGAGCTGTTGACCGCAACTCTTTGAGTGTGACCATCCAGCCAGCTCCTTACCCGCTGAGTTGTCCGTCCGTCCAATTGTGGCTCTACGATTTAAAGACAAAGGATATTATGGGGGCCAGTGTCAAATGCTTTGCACGAGTCCGGGTAGATGATGTCAGTTGCTCTCCCCTTATCCACAGTGCAGTAACCCCATCGCAGAAGGCCACCAGATCTGTCAGGCATGATCTGCCCTTAGCGAGGCCATGTTGGCTGTCACCGGTCACATCCTTATTTTCCATGTGCCTTAGCATTGTTTCTAGGAGGATCTGCTCCATGATCTGGCCCAGCACAGAGGTGAGACTGACCGGCCTGTAGTTCCCCGGGTCTTCTCTTTTTCCCTTTTCAGAATGGGGGTGGTGTTTCCCCTTTTCCAGTCACTGGGAACTTCACGGGACTGCCACAGCTTCTCAAATGTGACAGGCAGTGGCTTAGCAACTGCATCTGCCAGTTCGCTCACGACCAGCGGATGCATCTCATCAGGTTTGATCAACTTGTGCACATTGAGGTTCCTTAGGTGGTCTTGAACCTCTCCTATGGTGGATATTCAGTAAACATCCCAAGCATCCCAAATGTTCTGTCTGGCATTGGATAGATAACCCTGACACTGTGGTTGCTGACCGTTTGGTAATTTCATATGCATGTTAAACTTCACCTTTGCAAAGTCTACCTCTGCATTCAGTGTCCTGCCGGTCTCAAGATGCAGTCTACTCCATTGTAATTGTATCGTGAGTCAGCCTGCAAAATGAAGTATGCCATCAGCTCAGCGGAGATTCACTTTTCAGTGTGTGGGGCGGGGCTTCTGATAATAGTGGGATAGAACAGAGGCTTCATTTGCTATCAGTTTGGATTTGGGGTACCTAATAGTTTTTACTTCCATTGTTTTGGTTTTTTTTTAATGCTTTTACATTACAGCAAGAACAGTATCTGATTCTATGGGGTAGTAAAAAGAGAGGAAAGAACAAGAAGAATGGAAAAAAAAAAGAGGAAATGCCATCTGGCACTTGAGTGGGGAGGATGGAGGAAAAGTAAGGCGGAAAAATAGTTATTTGAAAATTCAAAGAGGGAGAATTGACCTTTCATGGAATTTGCAGTACCGTAACCACCACTCCTTCCAGTTCAGTACCCTGTTCTTCTCATGAATGTGTTCATCCTTCCCACTTAGCACCCATCTTGTATTACCCTACAAGATTAGGTACAATATGCTAGTTTTATAGGGGAAGCCTTGTCCTTAAGCCTCAGACAGATCACTGAAATCAGCTTTTTTGACGTGTTGGAAAATTAATCACCCAGATTTTAGGCATTTCTTTGCAACCAATTTAGGCATACAACCTTCCTCCCCCTGTATTGAGAACCAACTCAGAACTAGAATTGGCATCATGGAATATGTTTGAACCTTCCTAGTAGCGTGCGGTTAGAAGGCACCTCTACCTAATAAATGTTGCCTCTAAGTGAGGATACTGACACAGCAGCTATAAAAATTGGAAAAATGTGTGGATGTGCCCAGAAAGATCAATGAATATCCGAGGTTCACAGGCACTAAACGGCTGGTGCTGGATTCCAAAGGAGTACCGGCTGGCAGGGTTGTAGGATGAGCATGTTGGAAGGGAGGCACACTGGGGACAGTGACTACATGCCAATAGAAAAGCAGAGAAGGGAGAAACGGTGTCTGGAAGGAATCGGGAGACTGAAGAGCAAAGATGAAGTAGAAGTGGCTAGTAGAAAGCAGAGAAAGGGAAGAGGGCTATGGCTGGATTGTTCGTCTTTTATTCATGCAATCGTATTTGAAGGGTCTGTCATATTAAGCAAAAGAGCAGAAGAGTGATTAGCCTGTCAAAATGAGAGGTCTGTTACATGTTTTTCTTTAGGGTTACATTCTTGTTGGACGTTTTTGAGCTATCACTAATTTAAGTGTTCACCGGAGGGGGGGGCTTTTCACTAAGCACTTGTAAATTAACCTTTAAACTATGTGCTTGTCAGTAACAGCAAGTCTCGGTGTGCACCAGCCCTTTATAGAAGAAGCGAAGTCGAGATTTTTGCTCCTTTCTTCCTCCTCCTAAGAGTCTCTGCCACCTGCAGCCCCCAGTGTGCCGCAGAGACACCCGAGCTGGTTTTAACCTGGCAGTGTAAGTGGCAGTGCAGAAGCTCAGCACGGTTCGCGGAGCTGGTCCACTTGGAGCAGGGAGCTGACGCCTGTGGCCTGCCACCAGTACCAGTTTTAAAGCTAGGGATGAGTTCTGGGCTGCAGTCTGACGTGGATGCAGTCCTCTAGATGGACGGGGGGGAGCAGCATGCCCTGTTTTCAGGAATCACTCGAGTAGTCTGAGTGCAGCCCCTTTAAAATATTTTAGTGTGTATGTCTACACACAGGCTCGTGCAGTTGAAGACGTAAATAGAACATATTGCACAACAGTGAGCTTTGTTGTTGAGATCAACAGAAGTGGATGAAGTTTTTTATAAAAGGAAAAAACTTCCACGTGTCTTAGTCTTATTCTCATGAAACTCTTAATTGCTTTTGAGACCTTCAGATGACTGAGAAGCAGGATCTTTAGTATTGTTGGGCAAGCCTTATTACAAGTATTGAATTGTTACAATTCCACTTTGAAGCGGGGGGAGCATCAGCGTGGCCTTCGGATTTGATGTGAATTGAATGTAACCGTAACGGTTGTCTTACAGAACTCTTATTCAGCACATGCTTTAACTTGGATTGGCACTTAGCAGTTGAAAAGAATTAGTTCCGACAATTCTGTTTTGCTAAGAAAAATATAGTCTCTACGGATTTCAGTGGCAGAAAAATATACGATAGCCATAACTGGAACCCAGGAGAAAGTGCCTACACAGCTGCTTTTCCAGCTAAACAGACAAAATGGTGATTACCTAGATGAGATGCCTTTATATTTGTTCTCAAATCTCAGAGCTGCACACGTACGATTCAACAGCGTGGTCAAAACGAGCACAGCCGTGAGCGCGCACCCAAACGCCTGCCACCGTTCATGTCCGAGCGTCCTCTGAGGTGCTGTGAATGCAGCAGCTTTTTCGAGATGCCTCTGTCCCGCTTCCGACTGGGACAGAGCTCGTTTTCCTCCCAGTAGCGGGTGCGGTGCCGCGCTGCGGCCCGGGGAGGAGAGCGGCGCTGCCGGTGCCGGGCTTCGCGAGGTCCGGCCCTGCTCGTGCGCTGCCCGGCCGGGGGGCGGCCGCACCCCAGGGGCGCAGCGGGACGGGGTCGCTGGGGGGCGGCCGCTGCTCGGAGCCTGCCCGGGCGGCGGCTGGGTTGGCGCCAGCTCCTGTCGTCTGCGTGAGTTACCGCACTCCTGCTGCCTTTTGTGGCCTGTCGAACTGCCTTATCCCGGCCCACGAGCTGTGCCTTTCTTCCAGCCCTCTCCCCCATCGTGCGGAGGGAGCGCGGTGCGGCGCTGAGGGATGCGGTGCTGCGGGGCTAAGCCGCAGCGCGGCCGGACCCGGAGCGTCGGCTGGGCAGAGGACGGCAGTGCGTGCAAGCGCAGCCCACCGTGACGGGTTTTTTTGCTGTTGCTCTCATACACGCTTCTGTTGTAGTTTCGTGTAGTTTCACTCCTCTGCAAGAGCAGTTTTCGGCTAAATGGCTGGGACCGGTTCTGTAAACACTGAAAAAGGCAGAGTCTTACTTTTCTAGGTGTGCATGTCATTAATTTCTTTGCCATTAAAAAGGCTACAGGAAGCACTTTAACTTGTTTGCGTATTTGTTTCAATCCCATTACGTTAAGCTCCAGATGTGTTGTTTTTCAGGTTCCACTATACATGGAGAAAACACCTTCAAAAAGGGGGGGCAGAGGTGGGTTAAGTGTAGGAATATGTACTTTTTGTCTCCTAGACTTCCAAAATGGATTTGCTCTAGACTCTGTCATTAAGAATTAGTACGAATTTAAAGTGTGTACTTGCAAGTACACCAGAGAGCATTTATGTATTATTTTAGCATATATTTAGTTCCACCTCAGAATTTCTTCTCAGGGGCTCTAGTCACAGTGAAAACCTTGGAATTGGGCTCTTTGGGGGACAGCTTGATGGCATACAGTACGTGAGAATAGCTAAGCAAAAGCTTTTTTTGTTGGGTAAAGAGGTAAGGCCGGGTCAGTTGATAAATGTCTTTTTCAGGCATACTCAGTTAATCTTTGACGATTTGCAAGCATTTCCTTGGTTTTGGCAGATGAAAAATAAATTGCAACTTCTTGCAAAAATCAAATCAGTTGTATGAGTTTGAAACTTCGTCACTATCATTTGAAGGTTTGGAAAGGTTTGTGAAATACAGAGAGGACTGGATCTTATTAAAAGTTTCCTAAGGAGAGACATTCAGAATAGCTCTACATCATGCACGGAGCAAAAATACGTGCAACAGTTTAGCAATAAGACCAGTAAAAATAAACTTTAAAAAAAAAAAAGTTTAAGTGATAATAGCTTTTCTTTCTGTGTTTTCCTTCATCATCTTGAGATGAAACCTTATCTTAAGTGCATCGAGCAGGTTGTTCTACCTGATCTGATGGGAGGTGGAGAACACTTGTCATGGAAGTCCCCTATTGTGTATCTTCTCTGATGCTCTGAATTCCTTCCTAAAAAAGCCATGTCAAATTTCTGCGCGCTTCATGGACCCTACCTGGCATAGCGTGTGCTAACTCTTGGCAACATATCAATAACTGTCCCAGGGCAAAGTTCTACTGGTTATGTTGGAAGCATGATACAGAAGAAAAAATAAGTTACTAAAAGGAAAAACTGTCCTTAATTTTAAATATATGTATATATATATATATATATAAAAACAAAACAAAAATAACTTTGTTGTGAGCCAATGTAGTGCAAGAAGGTTGCTTTTTGATGAACTGCAGTGATATACTAGGTCTCTGGGTGCTGGGCTTTGGTGGAAAAGGGTTTTTGCTTGCTCCTTTGTAGCAGAACAGATTGGGCTTGTCCCTCAAGTGCTCCTGTATTAGTGATTATCTCAAAATAATTTGACCTCTGTAGCCAGGATGGATCATTAATGGTTCAAAATCATGGACTAAGAGTAAGGGAGCGTAGCTTTAAAATAATTAAAAAAAAAAAAGTGGTCTCAAGACTCATGTGCCTCCATTTTTTTTAAATGGATCTATCTACTTGAATATGGATATTGTCATATATAACCCTTTGACAATTCAGTGTCAGCACACTGCTATAGCTATAGGTTTAAATTATACCTAAATTTGTTGATACTGCAGTTTATGTTAAATGTGGAAAATGAGTAGTCTGAGGAGGGGAATACAGAAACTTCTAAGCTCCAGGTACAAGAGACGGCGAACTGAAAGAAGTGTTTCAGCTGTGACAGCATACCTATTTGCAAGATTTCTTTGTAAAAATACAGTGCAAAGCTAAAGAGAGGTTGTCGCTGAATGTCTTGTAAGAGCAACAAGCCTTCCATAAAGGCTCTTCTAAAATAAAAATATAAATAACTTTGTTAGACTGGGCTCAATTTCAATGTAATAAAGCTATCTGTTCTGTAAAGTAGTTTTGAATGAAGTTTTCTTACCTGTATTGCAGTTGCCTACAGTTTTTATTCCTGAACATTTAATTTTTTAAAAAGTTAATTTGTTTTATTCTTTCTATTGAAACACTGATTGAAATTACTTTTCTTTTGCTTTACAGTACCTTTCTGTATCTGAAGTTCCTAGTAGTGTGGGCACTAGTACTGCTAGCAGATTTTGTCCTGGAGTTCAGATTTGAGTATCTTTGGCCATTCTGGCTCTTCATCAGGAGTGTTTATGATTCCTTCAGATACCAAGGTTTGGTAAGTATAACATAGAATTACTGTGATGTTTCAGGGTAAATTCCATGTTACACAACTAACTTATTAGCACTTTTGATCACTTTCACAAGAAGAGGAATTTTGGAGTGACTAAATGATCTGTGCTCAAGTCTTGTCTCTCTCAGACTTCCTATTTAATCTGTGGCAAGTGAAATACATAGCTATCAAAGTACTTGCTATAGGCAAATATTGTTTGAATATCTGAGATCAATGAATTTATTGAGATCCCTGTATAACAGATTTTCTTTAATAGAATACAAAAGTCTTTTTAAATACTTACTACTTTCAGAGAGTAAATGACACTGCTGATTTTGATTTATTTTTTTTTAATTTAATATTTTGCCAGGAGGTTATAGTAATGATAATACTACTTGAACAGTTGTAAATTATAGTCTTCAAACAAAGTAATAAGGTATAAATATAGCTGTTCGGAGACTTGTTGGAAGAGCAGGCAGGAAACAAGTATTCTCGAGTTGTACATGTTGTCCTTTCATTGGATAAGTCTGTATTTTCATCACCTAGACTGCTCCACTTCTTTACCCCAATTATAAACAACACTAGTGTTTCCATGTTGAAATCACTGTGGTGTCACCATTAAAAAATAAACTGATGTTTGCTGGAATAAACTGAAACACTATTCTTCTCCCCTACCCTTCCTTTCTTTTAGGCCTTTTCAGTATTTTTTGTCTGTGTAGCATTCACATCAAATATAATATGTCTGCTCTTCATACCAATACAATGGCTGTTTTTTGCTGCCAGCACGTATGTATGGGTACAGTATGTCTGGCACACAGGTAGGTCACTATTCTTTAACTAAAATTTACTAATTTGAATATATATCTTACAATCTTTAGTAGCATGTGGAAACTCTCTTCTATTTGTTAACACATTTGCTTTAATGTACTTTCGTTATAGTAATTTTGTTGGTGTTGTTATCTTTAGTATGTGTATTTGCAATTGATACTTCTCTGGGTGCATCTTGTAGAAGTCATTTAATGACTGACTGATGGAGTTGATGGTATAGAAGCAGGAATTCCAGACCAATAAAAAATTAATATATTTTTCCAACTTCAAAACACTTGTGTAGCAACTCTACAAATACTGATCAAATGCAAAAAATTTGTGAAATGACATAATACTCTTTCCTTTATTTGACTAACATGCTGTTTGATTGGAATATTACCACACTTTCAATTCTTCTTTATCAAATCTTTGTGCCATGTGGTTTCAGCTTCAGATCAAAAAGGCTTCTAATACCGATTTTGTTATTAACTCTTACTGCAGTTGTGATAATGGTTGCTCCAACCGTCTGAGACACATGGAGAAATTTTCTTCCCTGCCTTTTTTTTTCTCATCCTTAGGGTTGTTGTTGTTTGTTTTTAGAAATCCTGGAGTTCTGGCGCAGCAGTTGGGTTTGGGAGATGGTTTAGTTTACATGAGTGTTAGTACTTGATGTGAGTTATGTATCTGTCTTTCCTTGGTCAAAAAAATTTGCAGGATAGCATGGATCATTTCTCAGCTTACTGGTGAAAGCAGTCATCTTTTTGACAAGTTAGTCATTTATAATAATGACAGCATGGGAGCTAGTGGGAGAGACTGTGAACCAGTTGCTGTCCAATATAAAATAAATTTTCTTTAAACAACAACAACAACAACAAAACCAACCCTGGAGTTATTTTTAGGGTTATATTAAGACATCAAAATGTTATCTGAAGTTGTTCTCAGAGCAGATGTTTAGAAACCATAAGGGAAAAACCTGGCGGGCCAGTTCTAACTCTAGCTATTTAGCTCTTTTAATATTTTGCTTCAACCTTAGGAATTAATCTTTTTCAATGCTCATCTAAGTTAAGGGGGATGTGCTCTTCTTTTTTAATGAAGTAATGATCTTTTTAGGTGGTAGGTCTACCTAGTTGAAACATCCAGTCCTGTTTAGCTGAGAGTTTTTACTATGGGTTTCTAACTTGTGTAGAAGGCTATTCAAGAGAGACCAAAGCATCAGGTCCTCAAACAAATACTCTTAGTTTCGCATTTGAGACTTGTTTCCAAATAAGTACAAAGTACGTTGATATCAGTGCATAATCAAAGACTTCATTTATTTTTCTGAAGCTTGTGGCATGCAAGTGGAATTGAATTGTTGAATTTTATAGTGGCTATATTACAGGCAACAGTGGTGGTTTCCATTGGCCAAGAGGACTACGACCTTAGCTTTGGCTACTGTTCTGTGTTGTTACCAGTAGCGCTAGAGAGAGAAATCCAGAAATCAATAGTGTCCTCAGTGTCTCTGTGATGTAGATGTCTGAGTCGGGTACTGTTGTCTGCGTTGCTGTTTATGGAGTAACCAGTACCATGCTTCCTCACTCCTGTTTTCTCAGCTGACTTGCTCGCTGCTGGTACTAAGCTATACCTAACTTGGAGTGCAAAAGTAGTCCAAGCATACCACTTCTGACTCAAAGATCATAAGCTGTAACATTACCTCATCTTCTGCAGATTCTTCCATTTGTGTTCCTTGTCTGTATACAGTGTTGTGCCAAGCTATTTCATTAGCTGTACATCTGTTATTTTTCACTGGTGACTTGTAAAAGTAATAAAGCAAGATAAGGAGACAAAAGTTTAGAATTGTTTTAAAATAAAGACATCTTAGATATTTTATTATGCAAAAAAAACTCTTACAGTTCTATTTATATATGTCTGAAAATTTTCCTTGACTTTTGGAATCTTTTAAAAATAACTTTGAAATATCTGCTGCTTGTAATGTTACTAAGGTGTTCCTCTTTTTCCCTCCCTCCTCTCAATAGAGAGGGGTGTGTGTTTACCAACAGTATCACTGTGGATACTTTTCGTTTATATTGAAGCGGCAATTAGATTTAAAGATTTAAAAAACTTCCATGTAGATCTTTGTCGTCCATTTGCAGCACACTGGTAAGTTGTATTTTTTTTTTCTCCTCTTTTTCTTTTTTTTTTTTTTGGTTAACCTTTATTTCACCAGAGAAATTGATATTCAGGGCTTCTTATTTTGGTTCAGGGTTTGACTGTTTAATTCACTCCTCTCGCAGCTGTCATTAAATATTCCATGCAAAATGTAAACACTAACCAAGTGCAGTTGTTCTGAAAATACAGTTCTTGTGAACTGTAGGGAATTTGTAGCATGGATATTCCTAGCATTTTTTGAAAATTCTTGCTATTCATTTACAAATTTTATATAGATGATAACGAATATATGATAAAAGTAGCATAACAATATGTTCAATGATAATTTATGCATTCCGTTAAGAATTTTTTTTCTTATGACAAAGCACTCCTCTGTCCCCCTACAATGATAATGGTCCTCATGACTGTCTAATTTCATAATTCACCAGAGAAGTTGAATAAGCTTCAGCTTGAAAGTCTTGTCAGAAAGCAAAACAAACAAAGAAGCCCTACTTATCACAATATTTCTTTGTAACTGAAGAGTGACTTCAGGCAGAAGACATAACTACAGAGTATCCATATCTAGAAGAAATGCACTTTTAAATCCACAAGTTTTTAACGTAGTGTGCATCAATCATGTTAGATTTAAAATGTGTTCTGTTTTTTCTTGGGGTCATTTGGTCCAGTTCCCTGTGATAGTCTTCAATAAATTAGGCATCTGTCATTTTAATTTATGTTATCTGCATTGCACAACAAGTCCCTTAAGCACTGAGTTAATTCTATATCAGGCTACAAAGCAGTTTAGGAACTGTGAAAAAAGGTCTTTCTGTTGCTGAGCTGGATGCAAACATTTCGGATTGTCATCAGTGTTTTAAAATTGTAGCTACAGCTGACTTTACCCAGTATTACATAAGAAGCATTCGCAGAGATAATATCAGATGCATGTGCAAATGATTCCTGCATTCTGGAAGCATACTTAGAAATGCAATTTGCACAATGCTAATACTGAGCAAAGAGTGAGAAGACTCCAATAGTTAATATAGTCATCTGCATCTGAGTTTTGCCCTGATCTAGGACACCTTCAGTGTTCAAAATGCAAATTCATGGTGCTTTGTTAAAATATTTGCCAGAGATGTACGTATTTATATGCAGGGATGTTTGTTCACTCCTCGAGTATCCCTGTTAATAAGTAAACTAGCATGATTTGCTGGCATTCTGTATAGCTTGTGAAAACTGCAGCAATAAGAATATTTAATTCTACATGGTGAAGCTGGTATAAATAATTCCAAAGTTCTGCCACCCTTCTGTCATCCTTGTAAACAAGTAGAACAGCAGAGCCTGGCTGAAAGTGAGGATTTTTTTCATATCTTACCTGTCAGTAAGATAAGTGGGAGAAGTAAATTAGAGATTAGAAGTTGTTTGCTTCTATCTTCAAGGTCAGTCTTCTAAACTGGGAATTCTCAAAAGCCATTCGCTGCCCACAAAAGGTGTCTTAATTGTGGTCATCCTCAACAGCGCCAGGTGGTTATTGAGGCTGTACCTCCAGGGATCCTTCTAGCTGTGGCAGGGCTGGGTGATGGAAGGGTGCTCTAGCTCACAGAGTTGGTCCCCACCAGAAGTGCAGTAGCCCCAGAGCTGTATGTTCCAGCACCTTTGTCAGCTCTTGTTTCTCAGCCTGTGTTGCAGTGAGAAGGTAGTACAGGGCCTGTTGCAGAGGCAGTCTTTTGCAAAACCATTGCTTTGTCTCTACTTTACAGAGTGGTGGAAAAGGCATATATGTTCTTAATTTCGAGTGTGAAGGGATGGGACTAAGAATCAGTTTCTCCTTTCAGTCTTCTGGTTGGATGTTTATTATGCATCTCCCGGCTTAATATATATTAAACGTCCTTTTAGGGGAACTTAGGAACTTCTGTTGTTGTTGGCTGTTATCTCCTTAAAAGATGCGTAATTTGTACTTGTCTGAGAGCTGTCTTTGCTATGCATAGTGCAGCTACATTGTTATAACCTTTTAATCTATGCTACAGTTAATTGCTGTCTGTAACAAACCATAATTTTATCTTGGTAATGTCATCTCTACACTTTAAAATGTGGCTTTATTGTAGTACAGCAAAAAAATTTAATATATTGCTTCCTATGAAAATTTGTAATCCATATGTATTCACAGCTTTTCAGTTTGTTTATTTGCTATTATGATTACATTTTGAATAATAAAGTTGCTTTTTTCCTAGTATTGGCTACCCCGTTGTGACTTTGGGCTTTGGCTTTAAAAGTTATGTCAGCTACAAAATGCGTTTAAGAAAACAAAAAGAAGTTCAGAAAGAGAATGAGTTCTACATGCAGCTTCTCCAGCAAGCTCTGCCCCCAGAACAGCAGATGCTACAAAGGCAAGAGAGGGAGGCAGAGGAAGGTAAACTGTACTTATTTCTTAATATTTGCTATCATCACCTGCAATTAAAAAAAAAAAAAAAGCCTGCTGAAGAAGAGCTTCTCTAGTCCGTGTTGTTATGATGTAAGTATTGTGAATTTAGAGGAGACAGAAATTAAACTTTTGGCAGTGGTTAAAATGGCAGTAGAAATGAATTATGTTCTCTCTAATTAGTTTCTTACTAGGAACTACATCAATTCTGTCTATGAAGACAGAATTATTATTTATTATTAAACGTCTAGGTTACTCTTTGCTCTCTGTAAAGTGGAAAAAAATCTGAAAATGTCACATGGCTTCTATTCTGTTTTTTTGTTGTTGTTTTGTTTTGTTTTGCTAAATAAACTCTAATAATGATTGTCATCTGCATATTTTTCTGTGTGTCATAATATTGATTGATTCTAATGAACTAACTATTTTTTTATTTTGGTATTACAGCCAAAGGATTATCTGAGATGGATTCCTCAATACTTTTGCAGCATAATGGAGGCATTCCAACCAATAAAAAAGTATCTGCAACGTTGCCAGAGCTAGAATATAGAGAAAAGGGAAAAGAGAAGGACAAGGATGCTAAGAAACACAACCTTGGAATAAATAATAATATTTTGCAACCTGTAGACTCTAAAATACAGGAAATTGAATATATGGAAAACCATATCAATAGTAAAAGATTAAATAATGATCTTGTAGGAAGTACAGAAAACCTCTTAAAAGAGGACTCATGCACTGCCTCATCCAAAAATTACAAAAATGTTAGTGGAGTTGTGAATTCCTCACCTCGCAGTCACAGTGCAACTAATGGGAGCATCCCTTCATCATCTACTAAAAATGAGAAAAAACAGAAATGTCCAAGCAAGAGCCCAAGTGCACATAAGGACTTAATGGAAAATTGTATTCCTAATAACCAGCTAAGCAAACCAGATGCATTGGTGAGGTAAGTTTGATTTGAGCATTTTGTAACAGCCTCCTTCAACCTCTCTGGGTGCAAGTACATTGGATATGCTTTTTTTATTGTTTGTCTTTGGAAAATGTAATTTATGGTCTCGTAAAGAAAACAGAATTTTCTAGGAATGAAATAAGATAACAAGGAGCTAGTCCTCTTGGGTTCTGTTCCTGACTTTTGCCTATGGTTTGCTATGCAACCTTGAGCAAATTGCTTACTTTCTACCTCAGTATATGATGTTAGCCTACCTCACAAGGGTGTCATGAGTCTTAATATCTGTGACAGTCGTTTGATAGAAGGTGTGAGAAAAACATGGAGGATCATTATTTCAGAGCTCAGTGGATGTGTTCTTGACAAATGTTCCCTGGGGTGACCTTTACATCTCCAGGGAATTCAGTGGGGTTTCATGCCTGAACTGATTTTGTTTTTTTGTTTGGTGGTGATGCCATTTTAACCCTCCAAAGTGTTTGGCTTTTGGTTTAATCTTCATTTCACAAGTACAGGTGCAAAGTATCAGCTACTCTGTGACTCCTTGGAGCATTAACTTAAGTTTCCTGTTGCATACCTGATAACATACTGGTTTAAATACACATCACAGAGATTTAATTTAGCTGCCTTGTAAACTATGAAGATTGGCGAAATCCCATCTTTAAACTCCAGATAAGCATATGTAAATAAAGATGTATTTGTGACATGCAGCTAAGAACATAGAGCACGTAAGTCCTGAGACAGTGTTGTCATTTTTTGTAAAACAAATACTTGTAAGAAAGACATAATGTGTAAAGTGTTCAAAATAGGATAGAGCTGTGTCAGAACAAAGCTGTTGCACAGTTGCATGCTTTTCTGTCATTCCTGACCTCTGTCTCTTTTTCCTCTTCTCATGTGCTGAAAACGCTTTGGTCAACAAATCCTTGGTGGTTAACTCAATTGGCAGATTAGGTTCACTTTCCCTGCTGGTACCTTTTGATAATTGGACTTTTGACTCTGGTCTATCTCTGAGGATTTGTGCTATGTGGATACAGTTATTTCAATGAAAATACTGTTTTCTGATGATCACTCTACCACTGATTGGCATATTTCTGCCAATTAAATAGCCAAACTATTTCATATTAATGTCTGTTGAAAACTCGTATAAAGTAAATAAGGAATAAGCTAGTCAATCTCATCTATGACCCAAATTCAGTCAAGATTAATGGTATGCAGATGGCTCTGTCTTCAGCAAGGCTGTATCTAAATGAATGTGTACAGGACTGCTGTATTTGTATGCCGTCAGTTTCAGATGGCATCTCTGTACTTTTTACATGGCTTACTTGCTCACTGAAGAAGAGAATGATCAGTTCAGCATTGCTGCAGTCCGAAACATTGTTAAGAAGTCCTGAGAAAAGAGGAGGGAATCACTTTATAGAAAGACCTGCCATTCAAGAATTTTGTCCCATGTAGCTATGATAAAGAATGAGATTTAAATCTCATGTGGTTTAGGTTTTAAATTGCATATTGAGATTTTTATATGCTGTTCATCGAATGTGAGATTAGACCACATGGTCATTGTAATTGTCCAAAGGGAGATTTCTAATGCAGAAATGAGAATTCAATAGACTAGATTATGCCCTTACAGAATATTAGCTCCTCTAATTCCCGGTGTAGGGACAAGGTACGCGATCAGTGTACTCAGGAAGTACCTTTATGCAACATAGCCTTACTTAGCCCTGAAAGTGAATTAAACTACTTCACTTTTGGTTTTTTTGGTCAATTGTTTCTGTGTGATGTGTGGTCCTTTGTATTACTCCTCACACTGAATTTTAAATTCATGTGGTTTTTTTTTTTAACTTGTCAGTCGATGAGGTGTTGCTATCATCCTATCCACTTCCAGTGGTATTGCTCATTCCTGTTATTCAACTTTTGCTTTGCATCAAGGCTGTACTCTGAAAAGGACAGTGTAAAGTCCTGCATTTGTGTCTGACTTCAAAATCAGATCTGCTCAGCTTCCAAATAAAGATGCTTTTTATAACTTCTTGTCCAGCAGACTCACAGCAGGATGTCAGAGCCAAGCTGCTTTCCCTTTTTTGTTTACAAATGATTTCCCTGAGCTAACGAACCGATATTAAATGTAAAGAATGCCTTATAACTGCTAGGGACTCAGGATTGACAGGAGTTGTTTGAGACAGTGAAGATTGTGTCAGTTGTGTGTGTTGGTTTTGTTTGTTTTGGTGGTTTTTATTTTTATTTGTATATATATATTTAGAACAAGACAGTCTTGCATGCTTCCTAACTTTTTCTTAAATATTTGATGTAACATGTTATATCTGAAAGGATACAGCTAAGTAATTTAGGGGCTTATATATATTCACTTATATTTGAAATGGGATTTTTTTGTTGTTGTTCTGCCTGGAAAATGGTTAGTGCATATTTATATTTCAGAAATATCAGCAAATATTTAGCTTTTATGAGTTAAGACAAAAATATTTCATGTGAAACATTCTGAGATTCGAGGAGAAATAGCTTTTAGTGTTCTGAATTATCCACAGGTTTAGTTTTCTGGAGAGGAAGTGACCGATCCCCATCACTTAATATTTCAGTGACTGTTATGTTATTGTCATTTTGATAGCTAGAGTAGAAGGATTCAGGAGGCTCTGTCCCTGCCAATCGGCCTTCAAAGCAATCTCTTTGTCTTAGGCTTTTTGATCCTACAATTGAAATGAGTATCTGGTTCTGACGAGTGCTGAAATCTGCTGTTTGTTTGTCAAGCACTTAATCATTGCATCTCTGTCATTATTCTGTCTTATTTCTGGACACCACAGTAACTGGGCTAATAGAGAGGTAAAATTGGTGTCCTTTGAATATTGTATATCAGTAACTGCAGAACAAGCTGACTTCTTGTTACCATTTCACTGTCAATTCAGAGGTGCAGCAGATTTTGTTCATGTTTCAGGGGCCTGATGTATGGAACAAATCCAAGCTGTAACTGTAGCTTGCAATGTGTTTTTTAATTGGGTATTGCATGGTAATACTCATGTCCTCGCTCCAGCTATTTGCACCCTTAAAACAAACAAAACAAAACACCCCACCACTGCCCAAAAAAACACTGGCTATGCAGCTCAGCAAAAGTGTTTGTATCCATAGAGGTCTTGCCTTTTGCACATGTTGAAGCAAGCTGTCTTACATACTTATTATTCACAGAGATAGCTACGGCATTCTGGAAACTGAATTAAGCAAAATATTTGTGAAGTAAAGGATGGTCCATCACATCTTATTTTGCTTTCCTAAAACTCAATGTTCCTGCAGAGACAGACTTGGAAGATTTTGATGTAAACTTCTCTTCCTCTAATGTTAATCGTTGTCCATCTTTTGTGGCACCGTTGGTGTCTGAAGAGTGATTGTTTCTTCTTCCTTATGTCTGATGCCTGAAATGGCTTTTGTATACCAGAAGGCTTGCTCCTGTCAGCTACACTGGGGAGATGGTCAGTGTTCTACATGATACGACGGGACTGAGGAAAGTAGAGAACAGAAAACAAAAAGCATCGGGAATGTAAGCCAGAAATCAGTGAGATTCCTTCTACCAAGCCTTTTTCAGGCCATTGTCAATATAGTGCGTGGACTGCTCAGAAACAGAGTAACCTTTCAAAATGCTAGCTACTTAGAACAATTCTGTGCAGAAGAAAAATAAGTAACTCAGCTTCCTGCCTATGCATTATTGTCTTTTTGGTAATGAAAAATGCTCTGCGGAACTGCTGGCAGTAGTCTGGTACTGACAGCAGGAGAACCTCAGTGCTATGTGATCGCATCGGCAACTTCGAAGAAGTAGGTTCCCTTCAAGTGGATGCCTGTGGCTTATGCCAACAGATTGGGCAAGAAGAGAACAAATTTTTAAAAAATGTATCTCTTAGAGAAGCTCTCAAGTGCCCTCTGGGTGATTTAAAACTTTAGGTAAATAATATAAATATAGATTGTTTTTAATTTGTGTGCAATTACCAGATGATTATGGAGATGAGTTAATTGAGTAAGCAAGGGTATGCTATTCATCAAACAGTTATCAATACTTAGAAGTATTAACTCAACCTGAATTGTCATTAAGTTGGTCCATCAGTCTTCCAAGAAGCATTTGGAAAAATGCTCTGTCTTGCAGGTGATTGTTGATTGATCTTCTTCATTACTGAGATCAGTAAAGATAGGCAGTGGTGCTAAAAGAAAGAAAATCCATAAATTTGCGCTTATAGTGGTGACAAACTGAAAGAAATTGACCTTGGTTGTATAAACAGCCCAATGTAATAATCCACAACTGAATCTTCATTTTAAAAACAATTGTGCTTCAAAATTACTTGTAGTTTGTACAGCAACAGAGAAAAATATCTTCTAGAACTCGAATTGTCCCCCTTTGTAAATAGGAAAGAATATTTTTCCAATAGGCCTAGAAATAAGAGACTTAAGCAGAAAATGAATTAGTAGAAATAATAATAGTGTTATTTTGTCATTTTGTGTCACTTATTGTGTCATTTCTCACTATAACAAGTGATACAGACTATTACAGGGAGGAAGAAGGAAAACTCTCACCAATCTGTGCTTGCAGCAGCAAAGCTTTTTTTTTTTTTTTTTATGAAATTGTATCGGTTTACCCTGATGAAGTACTTCCATTTTAGAAACGGGGCAACAGAGAAGTGGCTGTTTTATTTTGTTTTGTTTTTCTTTTAATCTCCTTGTATTTCCCTGAAAATGATGGATGACCTCTCTGTATACAGAGAAGAGCTTTTACCTCCTCTTTTACAGCAGAAATTTAGGCTAAAAATGTTTGACTAGACTTTATAAGGTGGATGAGCATACAGTTAACATCAGAGAATGCAAAAAGTACATATTTCGGAGGGGAAACTGTATGCCTTTTTTTTAAATGAAATTGTATCTAATTTTGGCAGGTCTGATGTCCTGATGAGAAAAGCCATCTAGGACACGTTTGGTTCTTACATTCTGATGGATTAATAGCTTCCTAATTCATTTTGGATAGCCAGGAACATTCATTTGCTCTATAAATTGCAGGAAAATGTCTGCTATGGTATTTGATTGTATTTTTGAGAGTAGGCATCCTTTCTGCTCACCTTTGTGTGCGCTCTACAGATCACAGAGGTTTCCACTTTCTTTACAGCGCAGTCTGGACCAGTCCTGTGAGCTTTGCAGGTACAGAGCCCTCACTGAAACTGTCACAAAAGCTGTGAACCAGGTGGCTTAAGTTGGAATAGTTGTGAATACCCTGTTACCAAAAATACTAATTCAGCTTGTAGTGTGCCAGCTCCTGACTTATTCAGGCATTACTTAATCAGGGCCTCTTTTTCTGGGTTTCTAAATATCTGTAATAAATCCAGATGTATCATATTTGAGCAAGTTTGACATAGTTGTGGATATAGGCAGAATGGTGTTTACAGCTGTCTTATTTTCACTGTTACCACTTTATTGTAGAGTCGTATATTGAAATTGTTTATGGATACTTGTCAATATAAAGTATGTGCATGTGATTTATGTGCATAGCTTTTATAAACCATTGTTAATATTTATGAAAACGTATGTTAAAACCAATCAGTTGTTGATATACAACAGTTAATGCTTCCTACAACATTAATAATTTTGCTCTTTGCAAAACACTTAGTCTCTGTTTATTAGAAGATTTAAATTGAACTGTTACACTGTCACCCAGTGACTGTCCAGCTCTACCACCTAACACACTGAACATACAGACCCCCGTGAAAATTCATACTTAATATCATTTGCTGGTGGATTTTCCATTTTTGGCTTGTGTGTGATGGTTAAATGGATGAATGAACCTTTGGTAATGTTTTCAAATTCTTTTTCTCCTACAACAGAGTACAAGATGTTGAAGTGATTTATGGTCTTCATTATGAAATGTTCATTTGCTTAGTACAATTACTATTTGCCTAGTAAGGTTTTTTTGTTTGTTTGTTTTTTACATATACTTTGGCCCTGATTTATACTATATTAAAAGAAATTCATCTATACTTTCTAGTTCTACTGCCCTAGAGGTAAGCTCGAGGGACAGTGTAGTACAGTTGTAGAATGTAGGATCTGAGCATTTGAGTTAGAGAAATGTATTGTAGACCACGATCCTTAATAGGCTGCTTTTTGCTGTTAGTTTATCCCAGTAGACCTCTTTGGTTGAGTTTCAGCCTGTTATAGATACTCTTCTATGAAATTCCAAAAGTTCAATGATTCCACATTTAACCTCTTGATTCATTCAAAGAGGATGGTCTTATGCCTTGTGCTGTCACATCGCACACTAGCATTTTAGGTTGAGATTTTCCTGCATTGAAGCCCAAAAGAGCAAAGTGTCTCATTATGAAGACAAAGAGCTATAACCTTTAATCTGGAGTATTGAATGTCACTAAGAGCAGTTCATTCTGGCTTTTGTGACTATTTTCCCCAAATCTTAATGTTCAACTACCATTAAGTCTGTGGAACTTCAGGAAATAAAAACATCTTTCTTCTTTATAACCATTAAAAAACTTAAATTGATAACTGACAGGGAAAATGAGGATAGCACATGAATGACTGAGAGGCATACAAAAAGAGTTTGTTACAGTGCTTGTAGAACATGATTTGATTGATGTATTTTTTTTTTATTCTAAGAATCAATAATCTCATTTTAAAAATGTGGGGGAAAATGAAGGTGAGCTGGGTGACTCTCTTCAGAAACTGGTGCTTTATTTAACCAATTCTGGATGAAAATATTTTAATTAATAAGCTTTCATGAGTCTTCAAAACTTTCTAAAGCTACAATAAGTGTGTAGCAGATGGTCTCTGCTCTGTTCAGGAGGAATTAAAACTAAATTTGCTGACTCCTGAATTGTGGATAACTTAACACATACTTTTTGTTTAAAGTGTACATCTTGTACTTCAAGAAAGAAAAAATGTTTAGTGAGAACTCACAAGTGCACTCCATAGCTCAGCTATTGCTAACAATTTGAGAAAAGTAAAATTAGTTCATCTGTTCATCTGTCAGCATTTACAGTTTCTCAATTTCAATTTCCCATCAGTTTTATTTCTACTTTGAGGGAAAAATATAGTTCCATAGGATGTTTTACAACGTTGCAGTGCAGTGCATGGAGAAAAGCTAAATTCCTGTGGGGAGTTATGAATTGTGTGTATAGCTATACATAGAGTTATAGATGTATAGTAACATAAAGATTATTCAACAAAGAGAGACATAATTTCTGAGTTGTTTATTTTAAGTAAGGAGGGTTTAGGGGGGCAGATAGTATGATGTTTACTCTGTGCTTATTTTTATATAATGTGCTTGAACCTTTGTGTATCTGGGAAGTTGAAATTGTCTTCTAAAATTGTCTATCTTAGGTTGGAACAAGATATTAAAAAGTTAAAGGCTGACCTGCAAGCAAGCAGGCAGATCGAACAGGAGCTACGTAGTCAGATCAGTTCTTTGACTAACACAGAGCGGGGAATTCGATCTGAAATTGGACAGCTACGGCAAGAAAATGAACTGCTCCAGAACAAGTATGTGTTTCTGCAAATCTGTGTAAATTAGTTGCTGATGACTGTAGCTTACTAGAGGGGAAGTTGTTATGTTAAAATTCTACAAAATTTAAGGTGCATGCCTGCAAGTAAAGCAAGACTCACTTGAGACTAGTGACTGGAATTTATTTTTAGTAAATGAAGTCCTCTGTTAAATTCCATACCTGTTACCTTCCAGATTGCACAACGCTGTACAAATGAAACAAAAAGACAAGCAAATGATCAGCCAGTTGGAGAAGAAACTAAAGGCAGAGCAAGAGGCAAGAGCCTTTGTAGAAAAACAATTAATGGAAGAAAAGAAAAGAAAGAAGTTGGAAGAAGCAACTGCTGCACGTGCTGTTGCATTTGCTGCTGCTACAAGGTAGTTGGTTCTAATGTAGAAGCAACCTCAGCTCCAGAAAATGTCTGAAATGTAGCTGTTGTCACTGAGATGCATTTTTTACCATTGTTTACATAAAGGAGTGGTTTGTATTTGACTTTAAAAAAAAAAAAAGCTTTATTTTTGTTGAGGTTTGTTTGTGTTAAGACAGTGGGAGGATGGGGAGGTCACCTTCCATTAAGTTCAGTCTAAGTACTCATATCTGTTAAATTTACAGGATGATGAATACACTCTAAATTATTGGCTCTACATTGATTGTGTTAACAGAGGGCTATTGTGCCCTGTGGATTAGTCTTCTTGAGAGGAATATTCCATTTCATGTGGGGACTGTGAATCAAGGTTTTGTGCAGTGTCCTTTTGGCAAAAATTCTGTCTTTATCTCAAATCTCAAAAATATTCTAATCTAGCCAGTGACTACCAGTGCTCAGCACAGTGATGTTTCAGTAGTAATGTAGGTGTATAGATGTAAAGCTTTTCAAGATGAAAGCATGGCAGAAGTACAGATGACTGCAGTGTTCCTAATGTCTAAAAATAATTATTTCTGCTTTTCTATTCTCCATAGTTCATAAATGTCCCAAGCAATTTCCTAGTACTTGAGGCATAACATTGGGTAACTCTTGGCAGCTTGTTGCATTGTTGCCCTAAGGGAAATTCTCTTGCTGAAAAGAACAAAGTTAGCTTCCTCTTTGTATCCTTCAATATTTATATTAATTTTTCATGTTATAAACAATTCAGGATTGTCAGCCACATTCTTTTTTTTTTCACAGTCTTCTCTTTTAATGTTTTTCCTACAGAGGAGAATGTACTGAAACTTTACGGAATCGTATCCGAGAGCTGGAGACAGAGTGCAAGAAGCTAACAATTGACATAAAGCTGAAAGAAGATCAGATACGAGAACTAGAAATGAAAGTTCAGGTAACAAGAAAGTACCAGGGGCTTAGATCAGCCCACAATGAGTGCTTTCAGACCCCTGAAACTGGTGGATATCCATAAGAGGCAATCAACGCCTTTAAGTATTACTCTCTTCAGATGTTTTTCTTCCTTGTCTGATATCAGGGTTTGTAAGAATATGGGTATAAGCAGTGTTAATCGTCTCATTTCCATACCACTCAATTATTTAAATGATTTAGATTTTTTTTTTCTCAGAACCAATGGTCTGGATAGACTGAGGAGAATATAATTTCTACAACATCTTTCCTATAATGTGAGGAGCTTGTAGCCAGTCCACATCATTATAAATTTCATTGTTGGCAAGTAGGATTGCTTACTCAATGTAGTCCTAATCACTAGCCAGGCTTGGATTTTTTGGTGAAGGTGCTTGGATATTCAGCACAGTTAGGTTCAGTGTGGGAAGTATGCTGAGATAAATGCCTCTCATCACACAGTCAAAATAGCTTAAAATGCGGTGTTTGTTTAGTATCACTTTTAACTCTCTAGCAAGAGGTTAGTCACCATTCTAGCCATTTTCCTTGAGGGAAATGTTTTCATATTCCACAATTTAGCTCTTTGTGCTTCCACAAGAGTACCATGCAGCTTCTCAGCTGGCTCTTGGAAGTGATGAGGGGGATTTCGGGGGGGGGGGGGGGGGGGGTCTCAATGATACAGATCATAGAGGGCTGAGAAGCAGAATGAGTGGTACTTGCTCACTGTGCTGAAATTATTCTTTGTACGATATGGCTTTAATCACTTGTGTGATGGTCATGTGTTACTGGAGGTAATATTACAGTGTCCTCAATTAACCGTCATCTTAATTTTACAGTATTAATACCAAGCCCAGTAGTGGTGTGCTGTGAGGAAGAGAAAGACTTCTCAGTGTATCTCAGGTGTGAAGTCTAGATGAATAACATTTGTCCCAATTACTCCTACAGGAACTGCGGAAGTACAAGGAAAATGAGAAGGATACGGAGGTGTTAATGTCAGCTCTTTCAGCCATGCAGGATAAAACACAGCACTTAGAGAACAGCCTGAGCGCAGAGACAAGAATCAAGTTGGATCTATTCTCTGCATTAGGAGATGCAAAACGGCAGCTTGAGATTGCCCAAGGTAATATGGGATAGTTTAATTCAACTCAGTAGTATAGAATGAAATGGTGAAAACATGACAGAAATATCCTGCCTTTTTATGTAGGGGTGGGCTGCAGTCCACACTCAGGAAAGCTTTCAGTGGGATTTTATCTTATACATCATTTTGAATGTGAGCCTAAGCTTTCCAGTTGATTTAATTTCCCCAGGTTATTGAACTAAGCTGATAAATATCAAGACGGTGTTTTGTTTTATTTTTTGATGATTTTTCTGCATTTTTATGAACCATTACCCTAAAGCCTGAAGAACTTCTTTTAAAGAGGTAGAAGATAAAATAGTAGCTGCCATCTATTAAGCCCTTGCATGGAATCTTAATAACATGTTGATATTCCTGAAATAAATTCAACCTAAATGTGGGGGAAAAAAATAATAAAAATAAAAATAAAAATAAAAAGGTGTCTTATACTTCACACCATGGGGTAAGCAGCTGACGCTGGCGTCCGTGTTTGGCTGCCACTACAGCCACCAGAGGGAGCGTTAAGCCAGTGTAAAAACTCTGGCCAGACTGTCCTTTGTTCAGCCGTGCAAACCGTGAAGGAAAATTAAATAACCTTTTGATTTAGCATCCATTTGATTTCCTTGCAGAAGTTTGTTTGGTTGCAGGAAAATTTGATTAGAGGAAGAATGTCTTTTGTTCTCATTTCATCGGTGTTTCTCTTTACATAGTTACATAAATTGATGTAATGATTTTGTCAGTGTCCACAAAGGGAGTTTTGAAAAATGGTGAGAATAGGACAGTTTTGAAAATAAGGAAAATAACACATTTAATAAGCTTCTGCGAGGTGCTTGTAAAATATGAATTGGAAAGTGCAGAAAAAAAGTTGAGCCATAGAAATAATATTTTGGTATTGTGCAGCTGTGAATCCAAACAATGCAATATCTAATATAAGTGCTGCGTCTACTAGTGTTATGTGGTAACTAGAGATAATTAAACGTAACTCACCAACACACACTGGCAGTTACATGAGTTGTGCTTTCACTGGTATATAATATCAAAAAGCTGAATGTCTTCTGGGTGTTTTAGGTAAATGGTGGAGGGCAAAAACATACAGCTGGTTTTAAGCGATTCAATTTGTTTTTTCAGGGCAAATCATTCAAAAAGATCAGGAAATCAAGGACCTAAAACAGAAGATTGCAGAAGTTATGGCAGTAATGCCCAGCATAACATACACTGCGGCCACCAGCACTCTGAGTCCTGTTTCCCCACATTACTCTTCCAAATTTGTGGAGACCAGCCCTTCTGGACTTGATCCCAATGCCTCCGTTTATCAGCCCATGAAGAAATGAATGCCAATTTTCTTTTTGCCCAGTAATTTTGTCATGCTGAAGGCTTCACACAGGAGTGTCTCTTGCAGTCAAGATGAAATTGTATTGTGTGAGACTGTATTCGTTGTCATTTAAAACAGGAACAAAGAACATCTGGATTGACTAGAACTGCCCATCAGTTTTTCTTGTAAATTTTTAGAAAACCTCACAGAACATTTGTGATTTATTTTCCTTGCCCAACGCATTAAAAATGATTCTTGGATTTCAAATAGCCAATTTTGCCTTCTTATGTACTCCTGCATGGTTTCCTCTTGAAAAATACAGGGCTTTGCTTGATTTTGAACCCTTTCTTCTTCTTTTTTTTTTTTTTAAACAATCAAGTTGAATTTGCAAATCAGATTCATTGAGAAATAGTGAGGTAAAGCCTTTAGTTTTTACAGTGAAAGGGTTAAATAATCTATCAAAGCTTTGATTTATAGACGTATTAAATAAAAATACATGATGTTTCAGAAGATAATTTGGTTACCCCCTCGAAGGACCAAACAAATTTTAGGGGCATTGTTTAAGCAAAAGAAGAAGAGAATAGAGGATGATATGATGGTGGTTGTTGTGTGAAATATTTATATTCCCATTGGTGTTTCTAGTGATTGATAATTGCTAACAGTCTTGTTCACAGTGCCTTGGGAAAAGACATTTCAAGAGGAAACTTGATAGTTTAAACTATTTTTCCCCCCTTCACTGTCATCTAGCTTATATATCAAGCTCATTACAGTCTACTGCAAATTGTACTTGGTAATTTGGATGTTCATTATAAACCAAAGTTACATCTTCTGTTTATTTTGATATAAACTCAGCAGTGTTCTGTAACTTGCCTTGATTATACAGCATCATGGAAGGCACAATATTAATACAGGAAGCGTTATTGTGAAGGCGGAATTGTGCAATGTACTGTATACAAGAGACTGTAAAGCTGGCTAATAAAAGCTGCAGTTCTGGTTTTTTTTTATTATTATTATTTTATTCTACCATGATTTACACTCTACATCATCTTGTGTTTGACAGTTCGAATGGAGCAGAATATTTTTCAGCTTTTGTGCCAAGGAGTTTTTTAAGAGTTTTTAACAGAAATTCATAAATTGCACGAAGGCTTGAAGTCAAATGTATAATATACGCTGATAGAAAGTGTTTGCACTGGCAACTTCTGAAGTGTTTCAGTTTTTTGAGGGTGGGGATTGTGGAGAGATGGGAAGCAAAAATGTCTTGAGAACTAGTAGAATTATAAACCCAGCATTATGATTTTGAAAACATGCAGTGGACTCTGGAAAAACAAAGTTCTTCTCAAAAAAAAAAAAAAACAACAACAACAACCACCAAAAACCTTATTTCTTTCAAGTTTCATGCTATTTGGCATGTATGCCTCAATTAAAAAAAAATGAACTAGTACACAAGTCAGTAGAAGTGTTAAAGTTTCATAATTTTACTCACAGATATCTTTTTGGGATAAAACAGCTTTAGCCAGGTGTGCATGTTGCTGTCATTTGCATTTTTGAATCATCTTGTGTAATTGTCACCATAAAAGTGTTACTCAGAAATGTCATAGTTTTTTCATCTTTGTGCAAAACATGAAATAGTGTCACTGAGTTTTTGTGTTGAGGTTCCCCCATGTTGCTGCCTACTTTGGCTGCTGTCTCAGTGCAGTGCCAGAGCTAAAAGGAACCAAAGGGACCAGTCTGGCTTCCTTTTGCGTTAGTAAAGCTCCTGCTGGTCTTAGTGCTAGAGGACAAGGCCCAGGGTCAGTCTGTATCATTTGCAGTGGTGCAGGTTTTCTTAGGCCAGTCAGAATGGAGATCCCTGCCGTGTGCCAAAGGTATTCATGAGAAGCATGATAATCCCTGCCCCGTGGAGATTGTTATTCTAACATCTTCTGTCTTAAGAACAGTTATCTTTCTTCTTTGAAGTTATTATGGTGAAAATATCAATACCCATATTCTGGTTTGTTGTACCTAGTAGGTTTCAAAGTACATAGTTTTCCAAAAAAAAAATAATTGATTCAGTACAAATGAAAGCAGAATGACATTTAGCAACAAGGTGCTGAGGCATAGCTGAAAGACAGTGAAGGTACAAGCAGTCTTCAGGAGAACAGTTCAGGGGTATGGATGGATGTAGCTCTGCCTTATGGTCAGGAAACCAGCAGCTGCAGGAAAAGGAAGCTGGACTCCAAACTGATTTAGCAGGTATACCTGTGAAAGTATATTGTCTGAAGCCCGACATGCACACAGTTTAGTGAATAAAAGGTCAGAGGGATTGTCCGTCTGAATTCCCAAATAGTACAAGGATGATCCGTCTCCCAGGTTGAAGAGCATTTTTGGTCAAACTCCTGCTCCCTGTAATGCTGTTCCCCAGCGTAGCATGGTTAGATTTGTGGTTGGCCGAGTTCCTGGTGCAACCTGCAGTTGCTGACTCTGCTTGAGGGTGAGAGAAGGGGGCTGATTATCCCTGCTGAGTGCTGCACCTCTCACACAGGGATCTTAAAACACTTCCAAATCAGAAATGGATTTTGCTTTGCAATTGGAAGGAAAAAAATAAAATAAAATAAAATAAAATAAAAAGAATGAGAGGCCAGCAAAAGCCAAGGCTCTTTTCCAGAAGAGGATTTGGTGGCTTTTTAGAGAGGTCAGTGCCTGCTGTTCCCTTTGTGATCAGCTGAGATCTGAGCGCTCTGCCTTTGGAGAGCCAAGCTTATCAGCCACGTGACCAGATTCCAGCACTGCTATTTAAAGCTCAAAAAACCCCTAGTCAGCTCCTCCCCTGAGTCTGAATATGAAAAATAAATAAATAAAGGGAAAAGGAAAAAAAAAGTCAGATTATTGTGCTTGCTGTCTGGCTTTCTGAACTTCCAATTTTCATAATTTTTACCACAGAAATCTAGAGACCTAAATTTTTTCATGGAAATGAAGACTTTTAATCTGATAACATAACCCTAGAAGCTGTGCGTAAAACAGCAATACTTGTAAGAACTAACCATCCCAAAAGCTACAAAGCACATCCAGAGTAAAACTGGGAATAAAATGATCTCTGGTCTCTGCATGCACTCACCATTAAATGCTTTTTTAAAATTATTATTTTTTATGTACCAGCATTTTCCAAACAGTCATAGCCCTGCCTGCCCCCTCTTCGTGGGAAGGACGAAGGACATTTTGTTGGGACAGAAATCCCTAATAAAGTCTGCGTCTGGACAGCTGGGTACACCTCCCCAAAGGCAATGTGCAGTATGTACAGATCTAGCAGAGACGTACAGCTACAAGGAGCAATCTCAGCACGCAAATAAAATCTGGACTGGAGGGTAAGGAGATTATAAAGATTAAATAAGATGAAAAGAGATGTTTAGAATTATTATTAGCTTCAAAATCTGCACAACCAGAGCAGCAAAGCACTGTCCATATGTTATTTTACATCTACATAGCCTTGATGGCTTTGTTCCTGTCTACACCTTGAATTTAATGTTCTGGTACAATCTGAACACAAAGCAACACTAGCAATAATAAAGTCTGACTCTAGTGAGACAGCACTGGAGGTATTGAATTTGGCTGAAGCAGCTGGAAATAGCATCGTAAATGCAGTAATGTGACAGGAGACACGACACCGACAGTACTGCTGGGTAGAGACAAGTGGGAACACAGAATTTTCTTAAGGAAAACCTGAAAAAATGTTATAATTAAGAATGCGTTAAATTGAGCTTAATGCTAAGATCACACCAGGTCGTCGTGGCTTTTCAGAGAGTTCAAATAAACTCCCTTTGCATCTGTGCTATAAATTTCCTAATCCACACCTGCTCTAATGTGGCAGAGAAAGGTTGCTCACAGCAGCAAAGGATGTGAGATGAGGGGGGAATGGAGAATATGCTAGGGGCTTGCTTTAGGGGATGAGAATAGGATGAAAGCTTTTTCAAAGGAAATACATAAAGATCAAGAAATGGATTTTGCTCACTCTTTCCTAAGAAATCCCCACCTGAGTAATGGGGCTATTCTCTAGAGGAAGATTTGCCTCTGAAAGGGAAGGATGCTGGACCCAGTGCCATCTTGGAGAGTTATACACATTGGTGTGTTTTTTATGTAAAAAAACTGTCACTGAAACAATTCATTGCTATTTTTCAGCTCATGTTAATTCAACTCTTTTGAAATAAATAAACTGTTAGCAATATTGTGATATCGCTTGCACTCTGCCAAGCCTGACGTTGCACTCTGTCAGGGACTGAGCACATGCTCCCAGCCTTGACTTCCATCTCGAGCTTCCGTACCACAGAGCATGCTGCCTTGCTACGTGTATTCACCTCCCTAAGGCATGTGGCCACATCATCAGGGTGCCAAACCCCAATGCTTAATTCCAAGTATGACATTAAAAGAGACCTCCAGCCTTTGGGGGAGTAAAGCAGGAGT
Source organism: Cygnus olor (assembly GCF_009769625.2). NCBI lineage: Eukaryota > Metazoa > Chordata > Aves > Anseriformes > Anatidae > Cygnus > Cygnus olor. Next base: position 146,544 of record NC_049191.1, on the reverse strand, counting down.
AGCCAAAATCCCAGCAGCCCAGAATACACCCACAACCACACTTCATCATTTGAGTCAAACTGAGGAAAAGGTTTCAGCTATAAAGAATGGGAGACTTTAAGATCCTGGATATTTTGATGTTGCATGTGGTTTTTGTTTGTTTGGTTGGTTGGTTTTTAAGTATGGCAGTTCAAAGAGTTGTCTCAAAAAGAATTATTTTAGTTTTGATAAAGGTGAATAATTTAAAAGTTTTAAAAAGTTTAAATAACCCCAAGAAAAAAACCTTCTGAAATGACAGGGCAGAGCACGTGGGCAGAGGACGGCAGGGCTGGGGAGGTCAGACACACTGTGCTCACAGCTAGCAAGAAAGCAAGGTTGGGACAGCTGGCATGACTGGAACGCTGCCATGGAGGGCTACGTCCTTTTTAGGAAAGACAGGCTGGGGAAGCAAGGGGGTGGGGTTTCCCCTTATGTGAGGGAGCAATTAGAGTGTACCCAGCTCCACCTGGGAGAGGGTGAAGGACAAGTGGAGAGCTTGTGGGTGAGAATTAAGGGGTGGGCTGGTATGGGAGACACTGTTGTGGGGGTGTACTACAGGTCACCAGATCAGGAGGATGTGGTCGATGAGGCCTTCTACAAACAGCTGGTAGTAGCCTCACGATCACAGGCGCTTGTTCTCATGGGGGACTTCAATTATCCAGACATCTGTTGGGTAAGCAACTCGGCCAGGCACGAGCAGTCGAAACGGTTCCTACAATGCGTTGAAGACAATTTTCTGACACAGGTGGTGGTGGAGCCGACAAGGCGGGGGGTGCTTCTGGACCTTGTCCTTATCAACAGGGATGGGCTTGTTAGGGATGTGAAGGTTGGGGGCAGCTTGGGATGCAGCGACCACGAGATGGTGGAGTTCAAGATGGAACTTGGTGGAAGAAGTAAGGCTAAAAGCAGGATTGCTACCCTGGACTTTCGAAGAGCCAACTTGGACCTCTTCCGGGACCTGCTTGGAAGTATCTCCTGGGCTAGGTTGCTAGAAGGCAAGAGTGCTTGTGAGAGCTGGGCTACATTTAAACAGCACTTCTTCCAAGCTCAGGATCGGTGCATCCCTAAGAGTAGGAAATCAGGGAAGGGGGGCAGGAAACCTGTGTGGATGAGCAAGGAGCTAATCGATAAGATCAAAAGGAAGAGGAAGGTCTATGAAATGTGGAAAAAGGGCCTGTCCTCTTGGGAAGAGTATAGAAGTGTTGTCAGGGCCTGCAGGGACGCGACAAAGAAGGCTAAAGCCCACCTAGAGATGAGGCTTGCAAAAGAGATAAAAGATAATAAGAAGGTTTTTTTTGAGTATGTAAACAGTAAAAGGAAGACTAGGGATAATGTAGGTCCCTTGCTGAACGAGGGGGGTGTCCTGGTAACAGGAGATGCCGAGGCAGAGATGCTGAATGCTTTCTTTGCTTCAGTCTTTGCTTCAAGGACTCTCCCCCAGGACTCCTCAACCCTGGTGGGGGGAGAAAGGGGCTGGGAAATGGAGGGCTCCCCTGTAGTTGACCCGAGGGTAGTTGGGGAGCGCCTGAGTGGGCTCAACACACACAAATCCATGGGTCCCAATGGGATGCATCCATGTGTGCTAAGGGAGTTGGCAGAAGTGATCGCCGAACCGCTCTCTATCATCTTTGAAAGGTCCTGGAGAACAGGAGAGGTGCCTGAAGATTGGAGGATAGCCAATGTCACTCAGGTCTTCAAGAAGGGCAAGAAGGAGGATCCGGGAAACTACAGGCCAGTCAGTCTCACCTCTGTCCCTGGAAAGGTGTTGGAACTGCTCGTTCTGGATGTCATCTCCAAGCAATTGGAAGAGAAGAATGTTATGAGGAGTAGTCAGCATGGATTTACCAAGGGGAAGTCATGCTCGACCAACCTCGTTGCCTTCTATGATGACATCACCAGCTGGGTAGATGGGGACAGATCAGTGGATGTCATCTACCTTGACTTTAGCAAGGCTTTCAATACTGTCTCCCATGACATCCTGATAGCAAAGCTGAGAAAGTGTGGGATAGAGGAGTGGACGGTTAGGTGGGTTGAGAACTGGCTGACTGGCCGAGCTCAGAGGGTGGTGATCGGTGGCGCAGAATCTGGCTGGAGACTTGTGACTAGCGGTGTTCCCCAGGGGTCGGTGCTGGGTCCGGTTTTGTTCAACATCTTCATCGACGACCTTGATGAGGGAATAGTGTCTGCCCTCAGCAAGTACGCCGATGACACGAAGCTGGGAGGAGTGACTGACACGCCAGAAGGTTGTGCCGCCATTCAGTGAGACCTGGACCAGCTGGAGGGATGGGCAGGAATAAACCAAATGAGGTTTAATAAGAGCAAGTGTAGAGTCCTGCACCTGGGAAGGAACAACCGGATGTATCAGTACAGGCTGGGGGACGACCTGCTGGAGAGGAGCTCTGAGGAGAAGGACCTGGGGGTCCTGGTGGACGACAGATTGACCATGAGCCGGCAGTGTGCCCTCGTGGCCAAGAGGGCCAGTGGGATCCTGGCGTGCATTAAAAGGAGCGTGGCCAGCAGGTCAAGGGAGGTGATCCTCCCCCTCTACTCTGCCCTGATCAGGCCTCACCTGGAGTACTGTGTCCAGTTCTGGGCTCCCCAGTACAAAAAAGACAGGGAACTCCTGGAAAGAGTCCAGCAGAGGGCCACAAAGATGATACGGGGCCTGGAGCATCTTCCCTATGAGGAAAGGCTGCGAGATCTGGATCTGTTCAGCCTGGAGAAGAGAAGACTGAGAGGGGATCTTATCAATGTGTATAAATACCTGAGTTGTGGGAGACAGAGGGATTTGGCCAACCTCTTCTCAGTGGTTTGTGGGGATAGGACAAGGGGCAATGGCCACAAGATAGAGCACAGGCAGTTCCGCACCAGCATGCGAAAACTTCTTCACGGTGAGGGTGACGGAGCACTGGAACAGGCTGCCTAGGGAGGTTGTGGAGTCTCCCTCTCTGGAGATATTCAAGGCACGTCTGGACACCTACCTGGGCAGCCTGCTCTAAGGAGCCTGCTCTGGCAGGGGGGTTGGACCAGATGATCTTTTGAGGTCCCTTCCAACCCCTTCGATTCTGTGATTCTGTTTCCAAAAAAAAAAAAAAAAAAAAGCTGCTGTGCCATCCTCAGCCCTTGGATATGAATGAATAGAGTTGACTTTGCTTCCCTGGCCTGTACAGCCCACCTGCCTGTGGGCTGCTCTTGATGGTAGGATGGCCTGGGCTTCCTGGCACGATAGGAGGCTGATGAGTACAAAGCTGTGATTTTGAGAGCCCGAGGCCCTGCCTCCCTTGCGGAGAGATGACACTGGTAATTTTTCACCCTCGCAGGGCTATTTTAAACTCAAATTATGACTTTCAGGGAGGCTGGCTTCAACATTATGGCCACATTTGAGACCTTGATTTGATGACTCCTCTCTCCCAGGCTGCTGTCATGCTGTCATGGTCTTTCACTCTCTGACTGCGGTGGCACCTGAAGAAATACATTCTGCTGCTCCCACCAGAGCCAGCACTGCTGGCAAAGTGATGGGTGAACATCGACACCAATGCTGGGAGTGCTCAGCAGGGGATGGCAGCACTGCTGTGTGCCCCACGCTCTTCGCATTAACAGCTGGAGGAACAGCCCAGTGCAGCCAAACCCCTGGGATGTGCGGGAGCAGGCACTGGGCGCTTCGAAAGGGAGTTAACGGGGCAGCAATGTGCAGACTGCAGCAGCAGGGACGCAGCAAAGCCTTCCCTCTCAGGATGCTGGCCAGTACCTGCCCTGTGAAACTGCTGCAGAGGAAGGGATGGGAAGGAAGCAGCAAGGCAGAAGCTGCTGCCTGAACGGAGCAGAGCATGGTGATGTATTTAGAGAATATATTTAGCCAAAGTACAGAAAAAGGGAAATAAATCACTGACGTGTCAGATACCTGCCAGACGGTTTTCTCAGGCTTGTTTATCAATGAACTAATTGTGAAGGTGCCTGCCTGAAGTCAGCGGATGCTGACAAGCAGGAAGCCCTCCGGGGACGTGCAGGCACCTGGGCGGGAGCCGAGTTCTCCCGGGGGTTTCACGGAACGGCCGCGTGCGGCTGGCGTCCAGGTGGCCGCTGGCAGCACGGGCAGGGGTGCGCGTTGTTCCCCTGGGCCGGCCGGCCCGCGCGCACTGCCCCTGCTGCGGGGGGCTCTGAGGCTTCGCAGCGGCGTGCGTGGGGACCCCGGCGTGGCGAGGTTTTACCTGGGCAGGGGTTCGCCACCAAACAACCGCGCCTGTGAGGAGCGGGCTCTGTGCGGCACTGTCCTGCGCCTCCTGAACACGGGGCTTGGCCTCCCCGCGACATCCCCTTAACTTCGGAACGCCGCTGAGGCCTCAACCCCCCGCGCGCCCGGCCCCGGGCTCAGGCCGAGCCCGCCGGCAGCCGCGGGCACGCGCAGGGAGGCGCGCGCCGAGGCCGGGCTCTGCCCCCCCCCCACCCGCACGGCCGCCGGGGGGGGGGGGCACGCGCGGGGCGGGGCGGGGCTTGGCGGCCGGCCCCGCCCCCGGACGCGGTCAGCGCGGGCCGGGCCGGGGCGGTGCCGCCGCGAAGTTGTCGAGGCCGCGGGGCGGGCGCGGGATGGACGCGCTGCGGTCGGCGGGGCGCGCCCTGCTGCGGAGCCCCAGCGTCGCCAAGCCGTCCTGGGCCGGCGGCCGCCACAAGAGTGAGAGCCGCCGCGCTCGGCCCCGGCCCCTCCTCGCCCACCGCGCTCCGCTTCTTCCTTCCCGTGCTCGCCCCCCCTCCCTTCGCCCTCCGCGGCCGTTCCCTTCTCCCCCCGTGCCCCGCTGCCGTCCCGCCCCGCCGTGGCGCTGCTCCGCGCCCTGGCTGCGGAGCTCTTTCCCCTTTCCCCCGCGTCCGCTTCCCCGCTCTCGGCGCCCCCGCTCTCCCTCGCCCGCCCCACCTCCCCCCGCGGAGCCCCCCCTGCTCCCCCCCGCCCCCCGCTCCCCGTGCTGCAGCCGGCGGGGGCGCCTCCGGCCCTGCCCCCCCCCCCCCCCCCCGCGCCGGGCTCCTGCCCCTCTGGGGGGCGCCGGGGCCTGGGGAGCGGGCGGGCGGCTCGGGACTGCGTGGCGGGGGAGGGGGTCCCGGCCCCGGCCCGGTCCCCGCGTCGCGGAACGCTGGCGGGGGCCGCGCCGCCCCCCGGAGGGGTGCCGGGGCAGGAGCGCGAGCTGTGGGGGCTCCGGCCGCGGTGTCGCCCCACTGCCGACGTCTGCCGCCCCGGGCCTGCGCTGGGGCAAGCGGCCGCTCGGCTCCTGCCAAATATTTTCCTGCAGCGGCCGGTGGAGACGAGCCCGGGCCGCCCCTTGCTCTGCTCGGATGGCGTTGGGGTGCTCCGAAGGTCAGCGAAGTTGGTGAGGGACCGCAGGGAATTGCGAGCGCCCTGGCAGCATGTGAAAGCATCGCAGGAGCGATGTGGGAAGGTACCGGCTGTGCCTGGAGCCCTTGCTGTCCACGGGCAGGATCAAACTTCCTCATTTTACCGATCTCCTGACGGGATTTACCCTGGATTCTCGCCCCTTTTTGTAAGAATTAAGGGGCCAGTAGCTGCAGGAGGTGAAACTGCAGCTTGGTGGTGCTTTGGGGGGGACTGGCAGCCCCACGGCTGCAAATGCCTGGTGCTGTGCTGGGACTTGTTAAGGTGCTCCCCAGAGTGGTCTTGTGGGACAGCGACGCTCCTCGCTAACTGGAAAGTGTGGCAGCCCTTGAATCTGGGCTACAGACATCTCTGAGCCTGCAGAGAAATGACCTTGCAAACCAGCCTGTCATGGGCAGGAGCATTGCTGCCTGCTGAGCGGAGCTGGATGACGGGACAGACGCCTCCCACGTGCGGGGCCACGTTGCCTGAGCCAGGTGTGCCGGCCTCAGGGGTCTGCTTCAGTAAGGGCAAAGCCTGGGTGCATTTTGCTTGCATTAACTGGAAGATGGTGGGAAATGGTGCTGAGCAGGGCATGTGGAGTAGAGTCCATGTGTCCCTGCCACACTCCCTACCTTGCTGCCTGTTCACGTGCTTTAAGCCTGACAGCTTGTTGTCTGTACAGCCCTGTGGTTTCTGCACCTCTCACCTCAGGTGGCACACTTGGAGGTTCTTCCCCAGGCTGTTACCGCTCACTGCAAGCAGTGCCAGAGCAGGGGTGCTGGCAGCAAAGGGGCCAAATGGAGCAGAGGCTCTCCTGGGCTTTTTACCTGGCAGCAAAGCTCTGCCCAGTAGCAGGAACCAAAGGAGGGAAAAAATCCTGGCTTGGAGATTGTTGATGCTTGCTCCTTGGTGCCCTCGTCAGCTTCTCTCTCTCTGAAAGCCCTTCAGTGGCTGCACCAAAACCACCTGTGTTTCTGTCTCAGCTCAGTGTGAGGAGCAAGTGCCCGGGGCCTTCCTGCAGCCATCAGCCAGTGGCGCCTAGGCGTCGCTCCAGAGCACACGATGGGTCCCTGACCTCCGCGAGTCCCCTGCTGCCCTGCTCGGAGTGCAATGTGGTGAGGTCCCTCTTGTTGGTGGAGCTTGTGTCAGGGGAGAGGCTGTGCACCTGGAGCCCTGTCCAGAAGATGAATGTGATGGCTGGTGTTGCAAAACGCCAAGGAGCCTGGGTGGCTGTCCTGAATCTCTTGGGCATGGCTCATGCATGGTATCTGAAGTTGAGGCATGGCTGGCTGATGCCAAGAGAGCAGTCCTGCCCACTTGTGGAGCCAAGGCAGTGACAGGAGGAAGGGCAGGGAAGGTTTTGTCTTCATCTACTGAGAACTTTTGTCAGCAGCCAAGGCACAGAGCATGCCTGGGACAAAAAACATTCTGGAGATGGCTGAAATCCTTGCTGGGGTGAAGCTCTGTACAGAGTAGAGAGGATGGAACAGTGCACCAGCTGAAATTTCCTGCAGAGGGGCCGTGGGAGGCAGGGGATGTGCTGGGCCAGATTTACCGAATCTGCCCCTCCACCTCCATGCAGGGAGCAAGGAGGAGCTGTGTTGCAATGCCACAGAGCAGAAGTCAGGGAGGTGAGGTCAAGGGGTGATGGTGCTTGCTTCTCTTATCTGCGCTGCCTTGGAAGGATTTAAGGGCAGAGTGTGGTGGGAACATGGGGCGTGCACCATGACCAGCTGAAGGAGCGGGAGCAGGCGGCTGCCTGGCCATTGTGTGCAAACCTCCCTTCCGACATGCTCACCCGGCTTTGGGTGCTGAGGGTGGGAGGGCAGCAGCAACACCCTTGGCTTTTGAAGAAACCAGGCTCTTTGCTGGCACCATCCGTTTCCAGACAAGGTACAAGGCGAATGCAGCATCCCACGTGTCCTCAGAGCTCCGGGTGGATTTTGTGTGTGTGCTCACCAGCAAGCGTTGCTCTGACACTCATGCTGGCCAAGTGAAGAAAAGCTGTTTTCCTCTTCTCATCTTGGCTCCTGGAGTGGAGCAGCTCCTCTTGCCAGGCGTCTGGCTCAGCCTGCAGCCAGGATCCTCTCCTGCTCAGCAGGACCTGCTATGGCTGCACAGCTGCATGGCTCCCTCCCTGCAGCACACTCCTCACCCAAGCTGGGGCTCGGGCTCAGGAGCTCTTGCCAGGTGGTTTTCTTTTCCCACTGCAGGCTGCCCCTTGGGACTCGCTGGTAGGTTTCAGGTGGGTTCTTCTTGACACCCATGCTGGGAGCGGTGCTGGGTTTATGGCTTATCTGCTGTCTTGCCTTGCCACAAGGCTGCATGCCTTGGGTTACGCAAGAGGCATGTCCCCCCGTGCTGCAGCCCTGCCCCTGCTCTCCAGAGTGGCTGTGGATTTGCAGAAAGTTGCTGAGTTTGGCCCTGCTGCTTGGAGGCAGCCAAAACTTGGGCTGAATACAAGGCAACAAAGCCTTCAGGGGCATGTTTTGTCTGCAGCCGGCATAAACTGCTCTCCAGGAGCCACGTTGCTCCTAGGGCTGTAGGGCACCTCGGCTGCAGCATTACCTGCAGAGGTAAGAGCCTGGCCTCTTCCCCCTCACTCGCCCGCTGCAGGGACACGAGCCTGTCTGTTCTGGCATATAAGAGGCTGTCTCCCTCTGCATGCACGCACTGCAGAGGCGCACAGACTGCCTGTGCTCAGCATAAGACACTCTACCTTTCTGCCCTGACTCCTCTCGTGTGTACACTGTAGGAACACACAAACCACGTCGTCTTTCTGGAGGAAAGGCACTACCAAGGCATGTTCTTGGCCATAGGGTGCTACCTGGCATGCAGGGTGCACCATGGCATGATCCTTGTGGGTCCCTTCCAATTCAGGATATTCCATGATTACAGGAGGGCTTTGGTTTGCATGCTGCAGCCCACAGCCAGCGCGTCACATGCACCTTGGTATAGTTGCCTCCTGCTCAAAGCAAGATTCCTTAAAAATGAAAGCTGCAGATCCTGGGTTGCAAGCTCTGTGTCGGGAACTGGAAGTCAGAGGTTAAATCCTGTGGTGCAATTTCAGTCTTACAAATCTACTGCTGTTTCCCATGCCTTTTCGGGAAAAGGAGGAATAGTCATACTTGGAAATGCACGTCTGTATCTTCCAGCCTGCCTGACTTCCAGTGTGATTCCAAACTTATCCCCCTTTTTAGGACCCTCTTTCCCACTCCACCCCCCTCACGCAAGGGAGGAGGCTGATGGCCCCCCAGCAGCCTCCAGAGCAGAGACCTCACCTGTGTGAAGCTTCACCTGTGTGATGGGGTTCTCTGTGCTGTTGGTAACAGATTTAGCGAGCCATGGCACAACATTTGGATCTCTGCAGATGCACATGGGCTTAGCTAGTGGCAAATCCTGACTTAACCTCTATAGGTAGGCGATGGTTAGCATAGGGTAAGGATATTGTGGTGCACAGGGTGGGCACTGAGCCCTCCCCTCCGTACCTGGCTGGGCCTGATGCTCAGGAGTCCTTTGGTTTTGGTGTGAGCATGGGTGCCCTCTACTAAACTGAAGAGCTGATGGATCTTAAAGGGTCATTGACATATGCTGTGACTTGTGAAGGCTTGTCTTCCTGGGAAAAAGAAAAATGAGGGGGTTGCTCTTGCTGCCTTGGAAAGCGGGGGGGGCTGACAGTGATGTCCACTGCGTGAACACCTCTCAGCTGCTGTTGCATGCCACTGAAGCATGCTGTCGCCTCCTCTGACAGCCAGCTTTCTGCTCTACCACCTTCCACCAGCACCTTGTGAAATCCATCATGGCAGGGCTGTCTGGTTGCTCAGCACATGCAGCATGCACTCCTACCCACGTGGACACAGGAGTCCCCACCTGGCACAGCAGAAGCCAGCTGGCGAAATGCTGTGCCCTCCCAGCAAACTTCCCTTGTGCGTTTGGGATTCCAAGAGCCTCTCTGTTGCCTCCCTAGAGCTCCCAGAGAACTGGACCGATACCCGAGAGACACTGCTGGAGGGGGTGCTCTTCAGCCTCAAGTACCTGGGCATGACGCTGGTGGAGCAGCCGAAGGGTGAGGAGCTCTCTGCAGCTGCTGTCAAAAGGATCGTTGCAACTGTGAGTATCTGTGCTGGGATGCGAGCCCTGGAGCATTTGCAGAGCAGACCCATGTCACCTTCTGGCACCAGGGATGATTTTAAAAGCTGAGGGTATGGAAGCAAAGCTCTCTTTCTGCAGGCTGTGGTGGCCATCAGGGTTGCAGGTTCAGCCCTTACAGAGGTGAGCAGGGCTCCTCTGCAGCATCCAGCGGTGTGGGTAGAAATGCAGAGAGGCACTGGGAAGCCTTTGGGGACACACTAGCCTGCAGAAGGGTTATGCTGAAGTAAGCTGCTGTTATATGTCTGGGTTCTGGCACTGCTTGATAAGCTTGGGTGGCACTGGGTGTGGAAGAAAGCTCTGACCTGGTGAAATCAGCCTCCCCCATGGCAGTCTCTCGCCATGGAAGACAGGGACGTGCTTTGAGTGCTGCCAGCACATGACCAAGCCCTGAGCCTGTGCCCTGGCATGCATTTCTGAATTTTCTTGCCACAGGATTTGGAGAGTTAAGAGGAGGAGGGAGCAGGATGGTTTGCTTCAATTCCCAGCCAATGCAGCCACCCGTCCTGCTGTAACCTCTGATGCAAGAGGGACCAATTTTCAGCCATTCTCTAACACAGAGCCTCCCCAGGGCCCCTGCTCACCAGGCTTTCCATGTAAAATTAATGCTTCTTTAAGCCCTTATAAAACTGAGGGAGGCAAATACTCAATTGTATTGTTAACTACCATGAAATGCAATGGGGTTGCGAACTGTGTTAGGTAATGATGGATTCTTTCCTGACATGTGCGGAGCTAGAAGAGAGGGGAGTGCTCACATGAAAGGGGAGCGGCTGGCAGAGCCCTTTATGTATGCTCTGAGTGACTGAGAATGGAGCCTTTAAGTAAATGCCCCAGGGTGAGACCACTCCTGGAGGGGCAGGATTGACCGTCAGCCGATCTGGACATTGCTCAAGTGAGCTCCCCAGGGATCCAGGTCTGCAGTCTGCAACTAGCTAGCTGTGTAACTTTTTTGAGAGAAGCTGGGCAGTGAGCTGAATGTAACCTAAAGCATGAAAGCGCAAGATTAGTAAATAAGAGGAAGCGGCACCTTAAGTCTTGTTACTTTTTAAGCCGCAGTCCGACCTCGCCACAGGGGATGTCTTGCTGCTTGAGCAGGATTTGTCAGTGCAGCTCGGAGCTGGCTGCTCGGGATCCCTCATCCTGCAGGGCTGTCCTGCTCCCAGCACAGCTCTCTTGAGGGCTTGTGCTCTCATGGCTCCCTGAATTTGCACTGGTGCCCCCCCACTGCTCTGGAGCTGGCCCTAAAAGGAAAACTCCCTGGGGTGCCATCAAGTGTTCACAGCTTTGCATAGCTTGGCCAGACCAGCCACGACTTTGTGCTGAGGTTGTGGTGATATCCTTGTGATGGAGGTGCTAGACTCGTACCTCTGCACTGTATGAGGTGGAGGGTGCACATCCTTGTCTCACTAATGCCAGCGTAAATCACTCCTTAAGGGAACGTAATGTTTTAACAAGTGCCTTAACACACCTGGTAGTAAATTCAGTCTCTAATACTAATTACTGCTATTAGTATGTCTATTAGGTAGTCTATTGCATACCTAGAGTGACTGATCTGCTGTGCTCATATAGCCTTGTATATGTATGTGCTAAAAGCCTGCAACTTTCCCCTCCCTCTTTTCCTTCCAAAGGCAAAAGCAAGTGGAAAGAAACTGCAGAAAGTTACTCTGAAGGTCTCACCCAGAGGGATCGTGTTAAATGACAGCAGAACTAATGAGCTGATCGAGAACATCTCCATATACAGGTGCGTTATGGGACACACTGCAGCATATGTGTGCCCTGAGCCCTCCTCACCTGACTCTGCCCAGGGTGATGAGAGAATCATTCTGTGTTGGCGGCTGAGTCCCCCTTCCTGGGTGGCCAGCTCTGACGTCCACCCAGGCCTGAACTGACGTATCTCTGACCATCATGTCTTAAAGCAAAGCAACAGTGGGAGGGGTGTGATCCCTATGCTTAAGGGAAGTATACGTGTCATGCAATAATTGTGTCCAGTGGTGGGGTAAGGAAAGACATAATGAGCCTAGACATTTCGTGTGAGCACACTGCTGATCTGCAGCCAAGCGCCCTGTGGCCACGTGAAGCTTTGCTGAAGAAATGCTGAAGCGGGTAAAGGCAGGAGGTAGATGTGGAGGGTGGTCAGAGCATTGCTGAACAGACAAGGATGTGAGTGCAGGAGCTGGGGCTGTCCCCCGTCCTTACTGGTTGCTGTGCCCCATGCTCTTTGCTTCTGACGTGTTTACATCGCTCTGACAAAGAGCAGGGCTTAGGCAGCTGTTGAGACCTAATACCAGTGTGGGAGGGGATGGTGAGGCTGGATTATCCCATATCCACTCCTGGATTTTTTAAGTGTATTTTCAAAGAGCATCCGGTTTGAGGCAGATGCAGGCCAGGAGGAGCACAGCTAAGCTCAGATCTGTCCCTTTCCATCACTTCTGTCCCTTCTCCTTTCACCCTTCATACACTCCGCTTTCTGTCCTTCACCTGCCATATTATAGCCCTTTGCTATACATGGGATGGGGAGCGCTAGGTTGGGGCACTCTTTCTAGCAGGACTACTAACCTACTTGCTTTTCTCCAGTTTAAACTAAGCAGTCACCTGCAGCAACCTCCCTTGGAGATAAAAAAAAAAAAAAAAAACACTGCTTAAAGAGCAGAGCTGGGTGAAGCGGCCGTGAGCGTGATCACACCAAAATTGGTATCGCTATGCTGGTGTAAAATCTTATGTGAGCAGAGCCATGGGCCTTGGGTGTTTAGATGCTACCTTAAAATCTGCCCAGACACTTTCATGGCCAGCAGTAAAGCTGTCCCTCCCCATCAGTGCTTGTATACAAGCATCCCCTTGGTTCAGCTTAAATAGGCTGTTACGTGGGAACTGATGCTGCTCCCCAGAGATGCTGGTGGTAAGGGGTGAAAGCTGGGGTCTGTGCACATGGGGATTATCCCCTCATTCTCTAAGCATGCTCCACCAGTACTGTTTCCAGGGAGTTCCTCTGACAACTCTACTGTCTTCTGTTTGGCTTTTTTGCCTACCAGGGAGATGCCACCTCTGAGCGCTTGCCCCAGGTCGGGTGCTCAGTCAGGCAGCAGGACAGGGTGGCTGCGACTAAAATGTAGCTATTGTCACTGGCGTGCTGCTGCCAGAGGCCTCGCAGTTATAAAACCCATCTCACTTCAGAGGCGGGTGTGAATTGCCCTTTCCCTGCAAATTAATGCCCATCGTATATCAATCTGAATGCTGGAGGTTGCAGGAAAACAGCCACATGTCTGTGTAGGTGACCTTTTGCAGCTTTGTCATGGTTATTAAAAGACCAGAAATGCTGCTATGGGGACAAATGGGAGAAAGGAGTAGACTTCCAAGTGCCTTTTTAATCCAGAGCGCAGCTCAGCTCTGTAAGACTAAACACAGGCTGTTGAGCCTCACATGCAGTGAGAACCTAATGCAGTGTAAATAAATTTTGAATGTTGCTTTTTAAGTTCCAGCATCTCCTGGGAACTGGGACTTTCTAGTCCCTTCCCCGCAAAGCCTCTGGGGCAGCAAGAGCATGAGTTGAATGGGCAATGCAGGGCGACAGGAAAACTTCCACCAGTGTGCCCCACTTTTTCCTTGAGCTTTCTTGTTTTGTACCACCTGTTTGATCTGTTGCATGCCCAGGGAAGAGTCGCTGCTTGTGCCTACTGCCTAGCACTAAATGTCCAGCGCAGCTCCAGCCAGTGCTGCCTTTAGATGAGATGCTTGGTCCTGCAGCTCCTGGCCCAGAAGGTCCCTGGGGGGAGAGCCTGTTGCTCTTCCAGAGTCTTGTATTCCAGCGTAACCCTTGCCTGGAGACTGGAAGAGATGCAGCTATTCCAGGGGTGCTCCCTCAAGGGAGGCTGAGCTGCCTTCTCTGCATCCCGTGTTCTCACGTCAGGGCTCTCAGAGCATCCTATGCATCTGCTGCTGCAGATCTCAGAGCGCAAACTTCAGTCTTTGACAGCTTTTCTTTGGTGCTCCTGCATCAGTTTCCTTCCCTGGTTTGAGAAAGCACAGGGGAACCTCAAGATTAATTCATAGGTTGAGGAAAAAGTCTTTCTGTCTCCTCTTGTAACCTTGTACTCCAAGGAAGATCTTCCAGAGTCTCTCTGAGGCAGAGCATTATATGTAGTCCCAGACTGCCACACTGCAGTACTTACTTGCCTTCTAGTACCTGTCCTTTTCCCGCAAGGTGAAATGTTTTCTCTTCTCTCCTGCCTCTGTGTGATGCACGTGGTTCGTGCTGAGCTGTCCTGTGGCTGGCTACAGAGGGGCCAGCAGCTGCACTGAGTTTCTCTTGCGCTCAAACCAGCAGCATTACATCCTCTGTGCTGGGCTTTGTATTGAAGCTGGGTAATGCTCCTGCACTCTCTCTGCCTTCACTGCTTGGCCCTGATGCTTGAAGACGTGGTGCAGGAGTTTGCTGGCAGGTTTGATGAGGGGTTGGTTGGTCTGTGCGTGCAGTGCCCCAGACAAGACGTTTCGTTCTGTCTTTCAGGATATCCTACTGCACGGCAGACAAGATCCACGATAAAGTGTTTGCCTACATTGCCCAGAACCAGCTCAATGAGAACCTGGAGTGCCATGCCTTCCTCTGTACCAAACGGAAAATGGTTAGTCCAGAGGAAGAAATGGGGATGTGGCTTTAGGAGGAGGAAGCAGAGAGGGGCTGCACGACTGCTGCAATGAGATAACAGTTTTGCCCTTAGTTATAGCGAGGGGAGTCGTTTCCCATCTAAAGGCTGTGGGAGAGTACCTGCCCAGGTGCTCCATGGTCCTGATGTGGTGCTATAACGTGTCTGCAGGCAGTTAATTGCTGCCCAGTGGCAGGTGATCACTCCCCAGAGGGACCCACCACTGCCATGGAGCATGCACAAGGAGGAGGTGTAACTATGGGCTGGGTTCAGCCAGTTGTGTCACATGGACAGGAAAGGAGAAGCCTTTCTGCCCCCAAGGTCTGAGACTGGGGTGAGAGCACCTGGCCCTGGACGAGCACCTGAAATCCTCCTGCCTTGCTGCAATCCTGGGAGCTGGGACTCCTTTTTCTGCTCAGCAGCTGCTTCCCAGGACTGCAGGAGCCTCGCTACGTCGTGGGCTTGAGAGGCTTGGAGAAGTGAGGATGCCTCCAGGGAGGATGGTGATAGCAAGGTGCTGGGGGGATGCCTTGCTGATGGGAGGCCTTTAGCCAGTGATCCTGGGCTTACTATCCTGTTGTCTCTTTCTCCATTGAAGCTCCCTGTCCAATTTTTGCTGACATCTTTGCAGACAGAGCTGTGTCCTCCCAGAAAGAGGTGTCAGGACATGCAGTGTATGAGACCCCACTGTGCCAGGAATTAGGGCTTGAAGCAGAGACCTGCATACATAAACCAGTCTCTGGTTTTTGCTTTGAACCTTCTTGTGGGATTTTTCCTGCTGATTCAGGGTATCTCATGGAGGGAGGGCTCCCAGATGGTCAGGATGGGCAGGAATACAACATTTTACAAGCTGGAAGGGGAGAGAAGTGGATCACTGGGTAGTGGCTCCACATGGCAGCATGGGAAAGCCCTTGGGGCTCTCAAGTAGAGCATCATCTGGGTCTGACAGCAAATGGCAGGAAGGGGTGTAGGAGAGAAGGACAGGTCAGATCCTTCTGCCCCCAGAAATCCTTCCTCTGGAGGGACCTGCTGTGTCTGTTGGGGGTCTGAGCAGAGAGCTGGATGTCCTGGATCTGCTTCCCTCCTTTCCAAGCCAGGAAGCAATATCCAAGGAGGCTGCAGGAGCTGTTCCCTTCGGTGCATCCCAGGATGGTGATTTCTGGGTCCTCATGAGCATCCCTGTCTCCGGCAGGCTGGCACTGCTGCTCATGCCTGGAGCACAGTGACTGCAGGTCTGATAATATTCTTCACTTCTCCCAGTTCTTTTCTATTTTTTCCTTTTTTTTTCCCCTCTGGGGAGAGAATAATGGAAGCTACAAGTTGTGTCTCCTGTGGTATGCATTCCCATCCTTGCATGGTGAAGATAAGCCTTGCTCTGCAAATTAAAATTTAAATCTCTCCATTGGTAAATGAATCATCTCATTATACATCAGCACAGTACATCTCCCTCCAAATGAAGTTCTCCAAGGCCTTTCGTGGCAAAAACTGGAAATATTTTTCTTTGTCTATAAAATGCATGAATGTCATGCTGGTAAGGTGGTGCCCTGCTCCCACACCAGGGACTGCCCCTGTCCCAGGGCAGGGTCCCTGAATGTATGCATAGCTACCAGTCAACAGGCATATCATTAGTCTATATTTTTAGTTCATGAGTAATTCTCAACAGTGGCTGTGTCTTTAAGCTGTCAAATCTGAATCAAGCTTAAAATTGTAAACAGCTGTGAGGGGTTTTGTACTTAATTACCATATTTAAGTTTTTAACCATAAAATGTTTCCACTTCCATCAAAGATGTAAATAGCTCTGACATTCAAATGAGCTCTCATGCCTTGCAAGGCTTAATTGCTTTGTTGCAGTCTCCTCTCTTCTTCCCATGCAGGAGTACATGGCTTCTGGGAGAAGTGTGTTCTCCTTCAGCACTTTCCCCTATGGCCCCGTCCTCCAAACTGCAAAGGGCTGTAGATTACGTGCTCCAGGATCTGGGTTTGTTTAGCTTGTAACTTCATAAAACAAACCTCAGGGCTCCTACAGTGTGCCAGCCTTGGTGTATTACTTGTTATCTCCTTGCACTCTAAACTGCCAGTGAGCTCTGTCTTCTCCTAATGAAACTGGCATTTATGTCGCTATTTATTCATCTTAAGCAATGTATGTTATTTAGGGTGTGGTTTGTTTTTTTTGTTGTTAGTTTTTTCTTCTTAATACTACTCAAACTCTTGGCTGGGGGAGAAATGAAGGGACTGAAATGAAGGTGTCCTGCTGCAGCCCTGTCTGTGCGTATGTCCAGCTTGAGGCTGTTGCAAAACAAACCCGAAGTATTAGTTTAAAACCATGGGACCCAGCCTAGCTGGGGGGGAAGAAGGGGAAGACTCTGTGGGTCTCCCACATCTCACCTCCCAGATTACTCCCTGTCCAGGAGAGCTGGGAACATTTTGCCCTGTTGTCTGCTGCTCTCAGAGCATCCTCATGCATGTGGTCTCGCTGGGTGCTGGAGAGGGCAGCAAAACACAGCCCTGTACTTCTCTCCCTGGCTGTTGTGTGACAACGGTGACAGTGGTGTGGTCCAGGCTACTTGGGCTCTGACCAGGTGCTGAGTCCCTTTGCAGGATTGGTCATTCTGGGCGTGACGTTCTGTGGCAGATACTGCACAGCACAGCCCCTGGGCGGGGAGCCATGGGGAAAAGTCTGGGGCTGTGCAGCAGTTGCGCTTGTTGAGATGTGTTTAGGTGTGGGGTGCATGAAGAGCTGTGCACCCTGTGGTTGGGAGCGGCTCTTCTCTCTACTTGTCAGCATAATGCCTCTGATGGCTCTTTCTCTGCTTGCTCCATCTTCCTGTTGCAGCTAAAGATGTCTGCAATGTGCTCTGTGTTCTACATGGAGCAAGTCCCTGTTTCCATCAATATTTGGTTACCTCTCCATAGCCAGGCAGTGCAGGAGTGCACGGAGCGGAGGACTGGTTGGATCCATGTTAACGTGAATCTGGAAGGCAGAACCTCCAAATGATTTAAGTCTATGTGAGGACCCATCTATTAATGTGCTGCCTAACCACTGTCTTTCCAGGCCCAGGCAGTCACCCTCACTGTAGCTCAGGCGTTCAAAATAGCGTTTGAGTTGTGGCAAGCCTCCAAGGAAGGTGAGTTTTATTCCTTTCTCTGTTCTTTACATGTACTTCTACTCTTCCACACAGCTGCTGTCCCTCCAAGTCTATTTACTTTTGCCAAATTGGCTGTAATGTCCTTATGCTCTTAGTGTGGATCCCCACATCCGAGTTTGATTTTGGATTTGAGTTGGACCCAGAAGTTCAAGGGATGACTCTGTGTTTTTCTGGCTTTCAAGTGCCTTTTCTTTTCCTCTTGCCCTCAAATTTTCCAGACTGCTGTCAAGGTTGGTCCAACCTCTGGCATGATTCAAGTCATCTTCTAGGTTTCACTAGACAGCCTTGTCAATCAGGCTGAATTTTGGCTGCACTCCTTTCTTGCAAGTAGGTTTGGAGGACCAAGTGTTTATCTGTGATATCTCAGGAGCCCTGCCACTGTCAGTATTTTTGCTTTTACCTTCCAGAAGATTATAAAACACACCTAGATCCTGGGCTGCTTTGGGCAGAGGAGACCTGGTGACCTGTTGTAACCGTCCCTGCTGGCCCTCCTTGCAAAAGGCTTTATGGGGTAATGCTCTGTGGGCAGTGATAGGGTCTCCTTCTTTTTCAGAGAAGGAAAAGCGGGAAAGGTCCATCTTGGAAGGAGAAGGGTCGAGCAGCCCAAACTTGGATGCCCATGCTTGCCCTGACACACGTAAGTCACCAGCAGCAGAAATTTTCTTCAGCCTTGGGGATGGGGGCATCAGGCTGCTGTCTAATGTTTGTGGTTTTCTTCCTGGGAGGGCTTCGATGATCAGCAAGGAGCAGGCACTTTTTTTTTTTTGAGATGTTGCCCTTGGTAGGGTGCCTGGGGTGTGGTGGCTGCCTTCTGGATCCTTCCATCTTTCCATTAAATATCTCTTGCACCCCCTTGTACACAGCTGCTGTCTCCCCGAATCTATTTACTTCCATCCAAGACAAATTGGCTGTAATGCCCTTAGGAGCTTAGCATGGATCTCCACATCCCAAGTTTAATTTTGAGTTTGCGTTGGACCCAAAAAACTTGTTGTCCTGTTGGCTGTGTGAAAATAAAACAATTAAATGGTAAAAGCCCTCATAATTCATTGTCTGGCTATGGGTCCTCTGAAACACTAGATGCATAGCCAGGGAGAAATGGGACAGAAGACTAATCTCCCTTCCATGCTGGCCACAGAGATAAGAGGATTTGGCACAGAGGAAAATAGCATTAAACTGGGCTTACTTCCAGACTGGCATATCTCATTCTTTCATGTGAAGGCCCAGGACTGGATGAATCTGTCACAAGTGGTGGCACAATAGAACAAATGAGATCCAAGGCTGCAACTGGTGTAGAAATAGGCCCCGTTGTCTGCCTGGCCACACGCTGATGACTTGCAGTTGGAGCATTTCTGCATCTGCACGTATCACAGTGTGGTGAGGAGGATTTAAGGCTTCCCTGTGGTGTACTGGCAGCCCCAAGGCTATAACCTATTCCTTGTCCAGTGCAGGATTTTCCCTCATTCCTATAAAATAAAGATGCATCCTTGTGAGATGCTGAACTGGTGCCATGGTCTGAGCTGATGATATCGCCCAGTCTGTTCCCACTGTGTGGTTGCTGTTCCCATCCCATGGGCTATGAAGCCCTGGGATGGGATGTCTCAGCTTTGCCCAGGACTGATCCTGAGTCCTTCTGAACATAAGCACATACCCAGGAGCCTTCTTCGATGGCCGATAGAGGGACAATCTGTCTGATCCTCCCCTGCATCCCTGGTG
Organism: Cygnus olor; assembly: GCF_009769625.2. Taxonomy (NCBI): domain Eukaryota; kingdom Metazoa; phylum Chordata; class Aves; order Anseriformes; family Anatidae; genus Cygnus; species Cygnus olor. The sequence goes on along the minus strand of NC_049191.1, from coordinate 127,519 downwards.
AGGGCATCTCAGGTGCCTGATATGAGTATCTTGAATTATTTGGGTAGAAACCACAGCCTCAGCCAGTGTGAATGTAGCTTCTCCATACTAAAAGTTGTGGCCATGGTGAAGAAATTCAATGCTACCCCCTAACATTCCCCTGAAGGGAAAGAAATTGCTGCAAAACAGGTTGGTTTTGTGTCATCTGTTTCTTTTTTTCCCTCCCCTGCCTCGTTCCCTCTCTTCTTTGTTCACAGCAGCAGTCACGGCGAACTTGCTGGATTTAGAAGATCCTGCCAAATTGACTCTGAGTGGCAGTGCAAACTCTGTACATTTAGATAACAGCATGTTTGGGCCCAGCTCCTCTGTAAATAACAACATGATGTGGGTAAGTGCCCAGGGCACCATAGCATCTGCCAAGCTGACAGGGATTGATGCTGCCTCCATTTCATGTGCTCCGGGTCCCCTTGCAGAGCTTGCTCTTGGATAAAACCCCCTGGGAGCTCTCGGGCAGCTGAGCCATTCAGGGTTTCAGACATGCCCAAGCGAGCTGGGTTTTGGTGTCCTACTAGAAATTATTTGAGTACCTACTGTCCTTTTTAGGATCAGTAAATAAATTAAAGCAATTGCAAGCCACTCTGGAAAATGCTGCTGTCAGATAATTGAACATTATTTATTCTGTAACAGCATTTCTCTGTGGTTTGTCACTTAATTGAGAGACCACCTAACTGCTCTATTCAGGGGAAAAAATCATTATGTTAATGGCCTTTGTTTACTGTTCACTAAAACCAGGTTATGTTTACATTTGTTATTACTCTTAGTTTTCCCTTGTTCTCATTTGTGGCTCTGTCTTGCTTGTTTGAGCATGTGTGGCTTCTCTAAAATATCCAGTCATCTGGCTTAACTGTTTCACGGACCAGCAGTAGAAAAATAATCCAGATGATGTTTCTGGGTGTGCATCCATAGGGGAGCTTCTTGCACACCCAAGTGCTCCCTCACCAGTAGGGCAGGGGCTGATCTTTGAACCCCCAACCTCTGACCTTGTTCCCACCATGTTTCCTCTCTGGAAACATGCTGCCTGTTATAATTTGGGAGGATTGAATGATAAAGGCCTTTGTTTGAAGCCTGTTTCTTGTGTCTGCCAGGTCTGAGGCATTTCAGGTTAAACCTGAAGATCAATTCCAAGTCATATAAAATCCTGGAGGTTTAACAGCAGTCTCTGAACCCTCCCTTCTTGCAGAGTTTTCATACTTTGCATATTACATCACATCTGCAAACGTATCTCAATTTCAGGAATTGTCAAGGCTGTCCATAGCAAAGTCCTTTCAAAGGGCTGTCTTTCTGCATGGGAAACCTTTCTCCCCTGAGCAACTCAAATGCTTTCCCTGGGAACCCTTAAAAGAACAGATTAGAGAAGGATACCAGGGTTGCTCTCAGGCAGTGCAGGTCCAGCCCTTTGCTGGTACATTGTTGCTTTCCAGGTTCCTGATCCAGAAAAGTCCCAGTGAATGCCCAAAACATCTTGCTGAGATCTGTCTAGGTCAATCCTGCTAGCAAAAACCTACAGCATGTGCCGGTCATGTGGCAGGAGCTGGAAGAGCTGAGGGCCGTGGTTCGCTTTGCTCAGTCCTAGGTAGTTGTCTGCCACCCAGTATCAGGTCTGCCCAAAATGTGTTTCTGCATAAAGAGCAAACAAATGCTTTCAGTCAAAACAGAGTCTTCTGCTTTGCAATGATGAAAGAGCAGGCTAGGGGTGGTGGAGGGCTTGGCATGTGGATGCTTTGGAACCAGCTTTCATCTTAGAACAAGGTGGCAATTTTCAAGCAGGGAGTTTGTGGGTATTGGCTTCTTCAGAGGGACCCAGTTAACCCCAGAGGGGAATCTACTCCAGCTGATGGGCCAGATCCAGCCTCTGGACAGAATTAGCCTGGTTTGGGTATGGTGGAAAAAGGTCATCCCTCTCCCCTGTCTCTGGGCTGTGAGGGGAGCACAGAATCCCCAGGCTGAGCCCTGGGACCTGCTCTGAGCAAGCCTGGACAACCCAGAGTTACATCTCTTACCCTGTGACTTGTATGGAGAGTGAGATAAAACCTGTTTAAGGAGGCAAATTGCTGGTAGAAGTGTTGCTTTAGGCAGTCAGAAGTCTATATATATATATATATATATATATATACATTTTGTCTGCCATGCTCAAGTACGGAGTTAGATCTCTAAATACACTTCTGTGCATTCTCTTAGCAACTACTTCTCTCTTTTTATCTCTTTAAAAAAGGAAATGGATGATGGTCTCGACGAGGCATTTTCAAGGTAATTCTGATAACTCCCTTTACAAGCTCACACCACTGGGGACTAGCCCAAGGGACCAGCATTTTTCATAGTGCTTCTAATCCAATCAGCTGTTGTGATCTGACCTAGGCAACTGCCCCATCAGTATCTCAGCTTCTAATTGAAAGATAGGCTCTGAGACTGGCTGATAAGCCAGTATTTTGACAACCTTTTAAGGATGGAGAGAGGGTGCATGTGATAGGAAATTTAATTCCTCAAGCAGCCAGCATGTCTGCTCTTGCTTGCCAGGGAGGTTTGAAGCTGCCTGTTTCCAGCTCCTGTGCTAGCTGTGGCAACACTGGTCCCAGCTTCTGGCATGGGGGTCTTTATCCTTCCTTTCCTTTCTGTGAGGCTTGGACTAATCCTGGTACCGCAGTCTCATCTTTTCCCAAACCAATAGCAAACTGCTGAGGGCAGCGTCCTCCTTCCCTGCCGAGTCCAGTTCCACTGAGTCCCTTCTGCAGCTTTGCAGCAACTCTGATACACTAATTTTGAGTTAGTGTACTTGAGCACATTCAGAGTTTGTGGGCATAAGTTCATGTGGCTTAATTTACTTTCAACTTTCAAGTCCAAATTAAAACCTTCCTTGGAGGTTCACACCGAGCAATCCAGCAATGTTAAACAAATCCATTTTCTTTTGGGTCAGTTATCCTGTCTGTCCTTGTGTAGACAGGCCTGTGCAGGGTGACAGGGATGTTGCGGTGCAAAAAACTATGTGCTCATCCCTAAGAAGATGGACCTTTGTGTCTTGTTTGGGTCTTGGAAATGATTTAAAGGTTCCACTTCCATGGCAACCCTGTCCAAAGTCACGTTCAATAAAGGGACTGCTTGATGTTAATATCATCTGTTTTTCTCACCTCTGTTCCTTGCTTTACTTAAATAAGCAGATGTTATTGCAGTCTTTTGTTTTGCATTGCTGGATGCCGAGCTGTTGTATCACCCCTGCTGTTTGGGTAACACGGTATTTGGACTGCACATCCATTGGGGTGGATGCTTTTGAAAGTCCTCCTGCCAGAACGTCGTTGCTGGTCATTTTTCTACTTTATTAAAAAGTGCATGTGTGGTTAGTTTTACCTGAGGTTTATTCGATGCCATGCATCTGTTATATGAAACACCAAATATTTGCATTAACCTGTGGAACTGGGAAAACAGATGCTAGTGTTATGTTTTCACAGGGGTATTTAAAAGCACAACAACAAACTGGGGCTTGTTAAGTTTTGTGAAATGTCTAGGACCTGCAGAGATGAAAACTCTTTAAACTGATCTTGTGGGCTGTTAAACACCATCTGAGACTTTGTCTTAACGCAAAGAGTTAAATGTTTAGGCCAGGGCCCTGGGAGGCAGGAGGGCTGCTGAGAGTTGCCACAATGACTAGTAGGCAGTGAGTGACAACACCATGAGAACCGAGTCATTGCAGTGAGGGTGCTCCTTTGGCCAGTGGAGCCTTTATGCTGAGATAAGAACCCAGTTAATGACACACCCGCCAGCAATATCTAATAGGAGGAAAAAGACACTGTTATGCCAGACCATGAATGTATGGGATGTCCAGACTGTAAATTCCCTGGATGCCTGTAGGGGAAATGTAATGACAAACAAGCAGAAAAGCAGCTATAATTGAGTGAGTTGCAAACGTTACATGCCAACTCTCCCCTTATTGAATTACTTCTTTCCGTTGGAGGACTTTAAAATGTGTAACTGAAGTTCGGATTTGGCATTTCAGATGCATCAAGCATCCAGGCTATAAACTGCATGCATTTCTGTTCTTATTTTTTTGTTTTTCTTCCCTCTTAGACTTGCTCAGTCGAGAACAAACCCTCACGTTCTCGACACGGGACTGACAGCTCAAGACATCCAGAGCGCAGAAATGCTTTCACCTGTAGATTGGGATAAAATAGATCCAAATACAGGCGAGAAAGATGATGTGTTCATGTTCTGAAATCAAATTCATCTAATAGCTGATATTAGAATAACCACTAAAAGTCTGTGGACTGAATAATGCTCTTCCAGGTGCTGTACACAAGGGACTCTTCTGAGGGATCTTCACCAAGTCAGATGAACCAAGTCAGATGATGTTATGGCACGACTTAGACCAAAGCTTTAGAAATCTAATGCCGAGAGGGTTTTTTTTACCTTGCTTTTATGTAAACCGTGAGATGCTCTTGAACGTATTTATTCATAGCTGTTGCAGTTTACATACATTATTGGAAGGTGTGTAGAGCATCTACAGTATTTGGTTGCAATATACCATGGAAGAACCATCAGCAGTGCCTGTTCCTCTCTGCAAAAGACTATGCAACACCAAAGTCTCTGCGTATACGCGTTTCTAGACAAAGATCTGCAGATGCAAATGCAGCTGCAAGCACGACTGTTACTAAGCTACTGTTTCTTGAACAACACATCACCTGCCTAGGCTAAGGGGAAGAGAGTTGCTGCAGCTGCTAGCAATGATAAAATCAAAGAGGTAGCAAAGATGTTGTTTTTGTTGGGAATGTCTGTGATGCTCTCACAGTTGTCAATCACCCATACATATTCTGGCTTTTTCTTTGACAGCTTCTTAAAGGAATTGACGCTTTTTACCCAAAGATTCTATGAAGTTCTGCACTTTAAAACTTTAACCGAAAGCAATGGTCCAAAATGGCAAACTAAGCAGTGCCTGTAATATCTCTTGAGAAGCTATTTATCCCTCTTCCAAAACAAACAAACGAACAAAAAAAAAAATCAGTGTTTCAGGTCTCTTTCAAAACTGACTGCTCACATGCACTGTTTCTGATATGACTCGAAATACTAAGGCTCAGTTGCATTGTTGGTTTAAAAGCAAAGCCACCAGGGAGTAACCAATCTGCTTTTCTAAAGTGTGTTGAAAGTTGCAGGTTGTCTGAATCCAGTAGCACAATAGATTTGTGTTCTTAGCTCTGCTAAGTGGATTTGGCCATGCGTGCCTTTTTACTGTCTCAAAACTATTTGGTAGTTGTCCACTCAATAGACTCAGATGGAATTGGATTAGACAAGACCAGTACTTGGATGTTCAGTTAGCAAAAGGTGCCCCTTTCAGTGGTACTCCAGTCCTCTTCCCCCTATAGTCACATCTGCTGTGAGGCTTAAGAAGCTCTTTTCATCTATTTGTGGAACTGAAAATAAGTAATGGAGGTATAAAGCTTATGCTAATTAAAAGATTAAGTTTAATAATCCTAAATAGTTGCACTGACAGTTTGTAATGTTTGTGGCCTTCTGTGAAGTATACTAAGTATACTAAGCTGTTTTATAGATTTGTAACTTGGACCTTGGCTTTGAAACACTAATTCATTCCTCAGACAGCTCTTTATAATTCTTTGTTTGCTAGTAAACAAACAAACAAACAAAACCTCTTTGTCAGCTGTAACAGTTTGTTAGGAAACAGCTGAATGACTCTAACTTAGATTTGATTTTTTTCTCTATTATTGTGATAAGGTATTGAGGACTTGGGAAGCCAACTCATCATGTCTCTTAATAAAATGTGTTCCCTGTTTATTCTGCAAAATTGTGTTTAGAGCAATTTTACATCTTGAACCTACTGTGCCCATGACTTACTTGATGTCATGTGTAGCATCGGTCTCTTGCAATTGAAGGAATTACTCAAAGTTCATCCATGCTACAGAGGCACACAGTAGAGACATGAACCTAATGGACTGTGAGGCTTTCTCTGTACATTGATATTTCTCCTTTTCTAGAGATTTGAGAATCATATACTGAAATGCACAGTACTATATATGTATGTATATAGTTTTTAAGAAAACCTAATGCTGTAAACAATATCTGTATGGAGAAAATAAATATTCTGCCATTTTTTGGAGCATCTGTGCTGGCTTTACTTTTACTGCGGCATTTTTAATATGTGGAAGCCTTTGTATTTCTAACTGGTTGAGTTTTCTTTTTCCCTTGATGCATAGCAGTAAGCAACCAGAAACAATGGGAAAAGAGGAAGTTTCTGTCCATCAGAAGACTGTTTCCAGGGCCATCTATGGCTGCAGTTAGACACCATGTGGCAGCACCGCTTCCAGGAAGCGCTTAGCAGGAGCAGATGTGGCCACACAGGATGTAGCAGAAAGGCATGCAGCATCTGCCTCCTGTGCCATGTGGCGATGTACTGATGGGATCAGGAGGTGACCATTTGCAGTCTGCTCAGTAAATCTGCCCCTGCTTAGCTGAATCAGCCTCTAGGTAAGGATGATAACAGGAGATGAAAGTTGATGATTGGTCTCATGGGCAGGTACGTGTGGTGCTGGTGACATCAAAAAAGTATCTTAACTGATAGTATTTGAGTCACTGTGCACTGTACTTCTCCCTTGGGGGGAGTTTAATAGTTGGCTTTTAAATAAAACTGCACAGAGAATACCCTGTACTTCCCTGCGTATTCAGCCTCTCCTTGAAATTCCTGCTTTTTCTGGCTACAAGCTCAAGAGCAGTTGGGCTCCTGCAGCTGCTGGTTAATCACACTGCTAACACTCACCTGGGAAGCAAATGGAGAAATTCATTTGGGAATGCTGACAAATAGATTTAACCTGAGTACAGGCATGCTCTTTGGGCATGAGAGCTGGGCTGTGGGTGAAGACAGAGGCGCCTCTCTTCCAGTAGGGTTAGGCTATCAAAAAAGTTCATTTTTCTGTTTAAATCGCCTATTCCATTGTAAGGAGATGTTTCAGATTATGTGTACTGGATACCAACAGTCTGCTTTTGGGCATAACCGATGGCGGTGCTGAGGTACGAATTGATCTTTTAGTTTTGATGTGACTTGCTTTTTTAAGCGACAGTTAAGAAGCTTTCAGTGTCCATTTCCTTCACCTCTGCTGGCAGTGTGCTTTTGAGAGGGAGAGGAAGGAGTTTACCGTGTTGCAACAGCTGGGAGGGGGTCCTTGCATACATGCTTGCACTGTTCCCTTGCTCAGCAGCCAAATACCCAGATACGTCATGAAAAGGCAGCACCCTGCTTGGTAGGCTGCCTATGGTGCCCGCTGCTTTCCCACCAGCTCGCTGTGCAACGTGGGCTGATTTAAAAAAAAAAAACTGGCCTTCAACCACAGCCAGTGAGTTCTTGCCAGGGTCTCAACCTCTGACACAAATTAAGAAGGTTTTAAGTATCTAAACACTTCTGTTCCCTAGGAAAAGGCTGCAGTTGAAAGGGCTGATGGCCTTTTGACGCTTTCCGTTTGACTTCCTGCTCCTCACTACCTTCCCATGGGGCACAGTCATCCAGCCCTGATGTAAGCCTCTATCAGGGCAATGCAGACCCTCAGTCTGATGTATCCTGTGCTCCCACGTGTGTTCCATGACAGGAGTTGACTTTTCGTTTGTGAAAACAAGAAGGGACATTTCTGTCTGCAGAAAGGTGGTTCGCACGCCTTGCCTGGGCCCTGAGACCCTGTTCGTGGACAAGGCTAACACACCCTGTCAGCTGGTGCCAGCGAGGCCCCCGGGGCTGTCACGCCGGGGGAAAAGGTTCCTTCCAGGGATGCCTTGACCACTTCAGGCTGCAGGGGCCGTGCAGACGAAACCGCCCTTCAGAGCCCCTTACAGCGGGCGAGCAGGCACCGACCCCTGCCCCACCAAGCCCTCACAGCTCCATCAGCCCCCTCCCCCGCCCCTCCTTAAAGTACCCGGACGCCCTCTGCCAATCACAGCGGGGTGGGGCGCACCTCGCAGCCAACCGAGGGCCGGCTGGAGGGAAGAGGCGGGGCAAGGCTCTCGCCCAGCTCGAGCCAGACAACCGTGGTAAATAAGGGGGAGGGTCTCTCGGCCTCTTGGCGTTTGGGAGAGCCAACAGGTGAGGCCGGCTCCACCAGCTAGCCAATAACGAGCGAGGGCGGAGCGAGGCCCTGGGTTGGGGGGGGTGCTAGAGTCACGACTGGCAGGGTCCGGGCTGCTGATTGGCTGACGGCGCCTCTGCCTCCTCCTCCCGATGACCGTTGGGCTGAGGCGGGGCGGGGCCGGCGCTCTTGTCGCAGTGAGCGGCGGCGGAGGTGGCTCGTGGAGGCGCGGGCGCGAGCGGCGTGGCGCAGGCCGGTCTCCTTGGGCAGGAGGGGAGGCGGTGTGGGGAGGAGGTGAAAAAGAATCCCCCGAGTAGCTCGATGCAGTTAGGTGCGGCCTTCCTCGGTGATGGATGGGCAGGCGAGTGGAGCTCCTCCGTTGAGAGCTGGGCACGCGCTGTCCTCAGTGTCCTCTTAATTTAACGAGCGCGTCTGAGTGCCGGCAGCAGTAAGGGGTTCTCGCTTTTGAGATGTACGGGCAGGGCTGAGAAGATTTTGTTCGCTGTAGGACTCAGAGTCGCTTGGATCTATCAAAGGGGTGAGTAAACAGGGCTGGGAATAGCAAAGCGTTTGCGATCCCATTTTGACGTCGTGCTTGGGGGCAGCGCAGTTTCTGCCCATAGAAGCAGGGGGATTTTGGGCTCCTACATAGGCCTTTAAAATGTGTTCTGCTTTGTGGAAGTGCTAATGCTTTCTTGGTCTGGAAGTTGAGCTCCGTTTCTTCCAGTGCATCCAAGGAAGGAATGAGAGGAAGTGAGTAACAGCGAGGCAGAGATTTGGGAGAGAGTAGGAATTCGCTGGGATCCATTTTGCAAAAACAAAGTCCGTAGATTTTTTCTCGAGAAATTTAGCCCGAGTCGAGCTTTCCGCATGGATTATTTGCGGACCCCCTTATCTCCATTCCTGTGGGTGAAGGCAGCTCCTGAAAGCCTGGTGAGGAGAGAGAGAAATATCCTTGTCCCTGTCTGTCTCATCCTTGGCCCTGAACACCTTGCCTGCCCTTCCCGGGATTTCCCTCGCTCCTCGTCAGAGCGCTGATCTTCCCTCCGCTTGGCCCGAGGGCTGCCCGGCCCCCGGGCTACCAGAAGAGGCCGACAGCCAGGAGCTGTGAGGGATGGTGCAGAGCTGCTCGCAGACTAGAGAACTGATGGCAAGTCAGAGAGAACGAACTAGTGTGGCTGGAGGGTGGGGGAATGGCTGGGGAGGCTGCAGATCCTCCATTAAATAAACGCGCTCTTATCATCTTCCCCGCCCCCGCAGAAATGCTGCAGCATGAACCCACCGCCTAGAGGGAAGGGATCGCACCTCCCCGGCCCCGCTCCCCGAGCCAGGCTCTAAGTCGCCGTCCGGCTCGGAGCCTGCACGGGGGACAGACGCCGGCAGCAGCCCTGCCTCTCCGCCGCACCGGCACCAGCGGGATGCGCTCACCGCCGTCTTCATGCCAGAAGGGGGAACTCTGAATCGCCGCTCCGCGCCCTGCAAGCCCCTCGGGCGAGGCGAGGGGGCGGCTGTCCTCCCGCACCCCGGCCCGGCGCCCGCTGGCAGCCCCTGCCCGCCCTCAGGACCCAGGTCTGCGGCGGGGTCCCGCGGCACGGCCGGATCCGGAGCCGTTCACGTGTAACCCGCCGGCGGCCCCCCTTGAAGGCGTCCGCCGCAGCCGGCGGTGCGGGGGGTGGATCCCCGAGCCCTTCGCTGCAGCAGCTGGTGGCAACGCTCGCGGTGGCGGCGGTTCCCGCCCGGTGGCTGCGATCCCGTGCCCCATGGTGCTGCTGCGGAAGCTGCCGGGCATGCCGGGCTGGCCGGCGGCGCTGGGGCTGCGGCTGCCGCAGAAGTTTCTGTTCCTGCTCTTCCTCTCGGGCCTGCTCACGCTGTGCTTCGGGGCCCTCTTCCTCCTGCCCGATTCCTCTCGCTTCAAGCGCCTTTTCCTGCCCCGCCGGGCCACCGCCTCCTCCTCTTCTTCTTCCTCCGCCTCCTCCTCTTCCACCCGCGACGCTGACCTGCCTCACAGTCCCCCCGCCGCCGCCGAGCCCCGCCACGCCAGCCCCGCCGCCCCCCGCCGCCTGAGGGAGAAGCTCCGCGCGGCCGGCCCGCCTGCCCACACCGCAGCGGCCTCCCGGCAGCAGGTGCAAAGCGACGAGCGGCGACGCGAGCTCGACACGGGGGCGCCCCCCGCCGCCCGGGAGACGCGAGCTCCGTTCCGCTTCGACTACGAGCGCTTTCGCCGAAGTCTTCGCCACCCTGTACGGGGCGGGCAGCCCGGCGAGGACCCTGACACCCGTGGCCGAAGGATGAAGATTAAAGAGGTGAGAACCCTACGATTTGCCGTTGCCGCCCCTCATGGTCTTCAGTCATCCCTCGTTCTCCCTTCATGGCCTTGTGTACCCCCACGTGCCTGCTCTCTTACCTTGCCTCCCCTCACAGCCTTGTCACCCCCCCCCCCCCACACCTTGCTTTCCCCCGGCACCTCTTGGTGCCCCTCACAGCTTTGGCACCCCTCTTTCTCCTCAGTCATGCTTCGTCCTTACCTTGCAGCCCTGTTGCCCCACTAGTCACCACTCGTGGCTGCTTCATGGTATTGTTACCCCTCACAGCCTTGCCCCCCCCCTACTCAATCATTCCTGTGCCTGCCTCACAGCCTCATCCCCCCCATCTGTCATCCTTCATCCATCTCTCACAGCCTTGTTCCCCAGCAGTCACCGTGTGGCCTCCACTCGCAGCCTCATCTGCTTCTAATTGTGCCTCGTCACCCCTGCGCTCCTCATGCTCCCCTCATTTCCCCAGAGTTGCCCTGTTCCAATTTCTCAATCAGGCCACTTGTAACTCCTTCCCCCTCCCCCCTACCCCCTTTTCCCATCACCAGGGAGGATGACATGAATCGGGGAAGGAGGGGGGACAGGACAGGACATCTCTTTCCATGGGGGTGTCCTGCAGCATCACTTTGCTCCGGTGATGTGTCAACGGGTATGTGTGTTTGCCTGCGTATGCACACCTCTGCTCTCACTGGAGGTAATGTTAGGGTAGCACAATAAGGTTTGACTAGAAATTAGAATTAAACAAAAGGAAATTTGATCCCGGATGTTACTGAGGGAAGAAAGTTGCTTGGTGGGAAGTGGTTGTGGTTGTGCAAAAGGCTCCTTCCCTGGGTACAAACATGAACCTGGTTGCTTTGCAGCATTTGAACACATGAAAGCTGGTAGGAGATGATGAAACAGTGCTTGTCTGTGGGCATGGACAGATGGGATGTGCACACATGGTCATGGAAGAGAAGGCCTGAGGCTGACTGTAAGTTGTTTTGTCACATAGTCCAGGTGGAGTTGGCTCAGGACTTGTTACCTGCAAGCAGTGGCCTGAAGATTGCTCTCGTTTAGACCCCAACAAGCCTGGGTAGCATTGGCAGCAGGGTTACATGGATGTAATGGAGGGGAGAATTTGGCCTGGTGCCTACAGTTTGTGTATAAAAGCCTAGCAGCCATACAAACATTGCAGTGTAATCTGTGACCTAGATAACTGAGATCTATAGATTCTGTGTAGTATTAGAATGTGTTTGTCATATCTCTTGCTATGACGAATAAAAATCTTGTAGTGAATTTTGATCCTGTAAGAGATGACAACGAGTAAGATATGCAGATTTAATTAAGCAAAGTATTAATTTCCTGATTTTCTTCTGTCACAGAGGTGTAGGCTATTCAGCAGAGATGCTGACCCATGTTAAATAGCGAAGGAAGTACAAGAATATCGAGGGCTTTCATCTACAGTAACCTGGGTTTTAAAAACATTTAAAAAAAAAAATCTCCTCCTGATTGTATCTTGTTGGTCATTAAAACAAAGGCTGCAGCACTGGTAAAATTCCTAATTCTCTGCCAGGCAACCATACACAACACACTCAGGGTACTGAGTTTCTGTGTGATCCCACACGTGATTGAACTATCCTTTTATTCTGCCTTTCAGCTTCAGGGGAGTCATAATATTCCAGTACCTGGCCCTCTCACGTGCTTGGAGCTATGGGAATGTGTGCTTGAATAAACTGTAGACTATGATAGTGTGACGTACTCATGAATAACCCAGCTTCCACTCTATGCAAACAAATCAAATTGGAAATCAAATTTATGAAAGCTAGTGGAATTCATTCCTTCATTTGTTTATTTTATCACTTCGTTTACTTTATCACACAAATACTCTTTATGTGATGTGAGAGACGTGTGTTATGTAATGTGTGTAGGTAATGTGTGTTAGGTAATGTGTGCTGTAGCAGCGAGTATCTCTTCTCTCCTTCTTCCAGAGCTGTAGGCCCTGTAACTTGCTGAAATGTGTTCTGAACTGTCACAACACTTTAGGTTTTCTTTTTCCTCGCTTTAGCTGTTCTTACAGGTCAGCAGATTTGTAATGGGCAGGATCGATATGGATGGAATTTGTTGATTACCATCTGCCTGCCAGAGCCTAGTCGAAAGCTAGGAGAAAGGCTGGTGCCAAACACAGAGACTTGGAACTTTGTTTTCTGATAGGACCCTTCAATCTGAGCAGGAGTCTGAGCTATCTCCTCTTTTCCACCCAACCTCTAAGCTTTTTGAAGCCAAAGAAGAGAGGATGACAATAGTATCTGGGCTGCTATCTGTGTGCCCTGTAATGTGGCGCTGCAAGGATTTTTTTTTTCTGCTTAAAAGATAATGTTGTCCAGAGTGTAAAACTCCTCACTGTGGTGTCGTCTTCTTTACTTTTATTTGGGAAAGCTCTGAGCAGCACTAGGGGCACCAGAGCTGTTTACAGATTAAGGAGTCCAACCAGAGAGTATATCTGCTATGCTCACTCTGTGCTTTGAATGCTGTGTTTCCTACTGGTGCAGAGTTGAACAGAGGTGGATTAGCAAATTTAAATTATATGTATGTCTGTTAGAAGTAAGTACTGCAATGAGCTGGGCTGACGAAGTGAAGGCAAGTATACTCCTTTGCACTGGTGGGTAACTTATCAGAGTGGCAGGCTTCTTAGGTTCACTTTGTCTTTTTAAAGGCAAGTCCAGAGTCAATACGCAGCTCTTTTCCTGAGAAGAAAAAAGAAACCACCTGTATTTCATAGGCTGTTTTTGCAAAAGGTCACCTGAAGAATTGCCTAGGATATGCAGCTGTGTGTTATTGTGAGCAGCCAAATACAGTGGGCACTCAAACCTTTTGAAGAAATTTCCAATAATATCAAATAGCCATTTCCCCATGGTAAAGATTGGGAAATTCTAAAAGGTCTTGGATTCATCTCTTAAACTGACTTCTGAAAAATGTATTAGTTCTGTAATTGATTAGTCATGCATGGCTTCACAGGGAATAGTATTTGGCACATTTGGAAAAAAACAGCTAATGACTGATGTTCAAAAACAACAACAAAAAATGTATTTTTAGTCAGAAAGTGACTGCAAAGATGCCACAGTGGGAGTCCATATTTATTCTCTTTCAACAATTTCCAGATCAAATTGGCTCAGTGAAAAGTCAGAACGATTTTCCTTCCAACTGCTGCTACTGCAAGCTTAGCCTCAGATCTGGGAAAATCAAACTCTGTGGTTTCTGCCTTTTGCATCATAACAAGTAATAAAGATTTTGCTGTTGGAGCTGAGCTGATGGTTTTGTTGATGATGGATGAAGCAGAACAGAGTACTTCTTGCAGTCCCGCTCCTGCGTGTCTCATAGGTAGGGAAGCGGTGGGGAGAGAGAACAGCATTCCTATGAAGTATTTTTATACCAACCCTGCAAATACCATCTAGTGCTTAAGAACAACCACTGCAACCAGCTAGACTGCAAGTGTCCATCAATGAAGTGAAATAAGCGGGCTTTCTTCCAGTCATGAACATCAGAGAAAACACGTGAATGCTGAAATAGACTTGATGGTTCTTTTATTCTTCAGATACAAAAGGCAAGTTTCCTTGCCTGATGTCAGAGAATACCTAATAGTTTAACTTGACAGTGTCCTTTATCCCTTTTGAATAAGGGAATATGTCAAATTCCATGAGTTTTTCAGTCCTTTGCTGGAATTGTACTCTTGGGTTTGAACCATACATTCATTTCTTTCACGATTAGTAATACTGAAGCGTATTTATTTTACACTGCAGTTATTTTCATCCTGGCTTTTCTTTTTGTCTCACCTTGCTGTCTGCTGTCCTCTTGTAAGACAGCTCTAAAGATGTATTTGCTTTTGACAATCAGAACCCAGGGGAAAGAAGGCCATCAAAGTCCATGCACAGTTATCCTGCATCATTCTACAGATTAGCAGGCACCTATTAAGGTAGTCTTCTAAACACAAATATGTTGATGGTTTGTCACCAAAAGATAATTGACAAGAAACAGAAATGTTATCAGGACTTGAACTCTTGTGGGAAGTTATTTGGTGTTGGTTGCTGAGTTTGATTTGTGTGATTTTGACAGTCCTGACTAGTGATCCCTTCTGCAATGAAAAAGAGCATGCTGCTGGGGCAGAGCTGGGGAAGTCTTGCATTTTATCTGTCTGAATCTCTGCCACAGACCTGACTCCTGGTGGGAAATGTGTCCCTGTCGGATGCTGATTGAGTCTTGCACGCTTTTGTGGAGGCAACCTATAGATATTCTTAGGGGATTTTGCACAGATGCGTAAACACTGAGAACTAGATTAAAAAACAATTCTCAGTTTGTGTTACAAATAGGCCTGATGGTATGATGCTGTGTGTCATGTTATCAGGCATCCTGTCTGAGCTGTCTCTTTTCTGAAAGCAGCAGTAAAATCCCCAAAAGTTTCCCTGTTCTGTGCATCTTCTTGTTTTTGCATTTGTTCCAAGTGCCTTTCCTTTCTGTAATCTGGGGATGAACAACGCTACAAGCAAATAATCAGTCAGTGCTTTTAGTGCATGTGTGACACCACACAGTTCCGGATGGAGGAGTACCTCCTCATGCCTGTCTTTCTGAGTGAGGTGCTTGGAAAGCATCTAATCCTTTGTAGTGGTCAAATGTAAATCCAGTGACTTCTGACAGACTTACTTTTGACAATGGGAATAAAGAAAACTGTTCTCAGTAAAATACTTATTGTAATGGAATAGAATGCAGTATATCTGACAGGTTTGAGATCATCAGTCAGACCATAATTATTTTTCTGGGGTAGAACTGTCTTTGCAATAAGAGTTTCTCTGCAGTTTGAAGCACTGACTGACTCCCAGCTTGCTGGAATTTTCATTTGTTCCAGGCTCTTTCTCATTCATTTATTTACTGACCCCATGAAAAAGGGCATTATACTGTAAATTCCACAAATGGTGCATATAATGTATCTTTTGCTTCACTAGTCTCTGGTGGCTTCATGCAAATAAAACTTAGACCTAACCTGTCCAAACTTTTTTTCAGCTGTAGGATATGCAGTTAATTGGCTAAAAATGTATTTGTTCTGTTGTCAGAATGTATGATGAATTCTTTTCTGATTTCTTCATACTTACAGATATTGTTCAAAGAATACTACTGCCTTCATTCTATAGTAATAATAAGGGAGATAATAATTCTTCCCGTGTTTTTAAGTTCTTCTTTCCTGAAACTTCTTCTTTTAAATTTTTAATCTTTCCTGTGTCTTTACTTCTTCATGCACTATTCACTTATGTTTGCTGGCACAACATCTTCACTTTTGTCTGCATCATAGAAGCTATAGTTAGATTTGTTTTTAGACACTTTTTAGACACTTTTTTTTTTATAGAAGCGTGGAGGAAGTAAGCTGATGGTACTGGAGTGACCAAATAACTTCTATTTCTATTAGACAAAAGCTTTGATTCTAGGAAGTGGAGAAGATGAGACTGAAGCTTTTCTCCTCTACTCGACCACCGTGTGCTTTGGTCTATACTTGGAATTTGTTCTCAGAAACATTGCCATCCTCTTACAATCTAGCATCTCATTAAGAAACTGTAACTGCAAAATCAGCTGCTTTTGCTGACATGTTTCCAGATTTAGATGCAGCTGGATCTAGCTGGGTCTTAATGCCTGAGATAGTCCTGTCAACTGATTTTTTTTATTATTTATTTTTTCCCCTCTTGACACAGTTAAATCTAGTTGCATTAAGAATTTAATTAGGAGTTAGTATAATTGCGTTTTTCTATTCTTCCTCCCATTCAGCTTTCCTGGCAGGCGCAGTGAATCAGGAAGACTCAAGTTCTATTTCTGTCCTTATCGCTAACACTAATGACTTTGGGCTGCTAAGTGCTGTCTTTTTCTTGTTCCTCCAGTGCAGATGTGCCTGCTAGTCTTGCCTTTTTCCTGATTGTGGCAGGGAGGGAATGCTTGCCTCTGTAGATTAGAGCTGAATAACCGATCTTTACTTTGGCCCCTCTTTCTGGGAACAGCAAGCGGAAGGTGAAACTTTTTTTTTTTTTTCCTTTTTAAATGCAGGATACCGAAAGGTGCCTTGTGGCTATGTGATGAAAGATAATGTCTTCTAATTTCAAGAAGAATTCCTCCATTGCTTCCAGTGATGGAGATCCATTTTCTAAGCAATGGACTGCTGTGTCTTTGACAATTTTGCAAGAGAGAGTGGGCTGTGATAGTAAATAATGCCATGAAAACCATCCATGCAAATTTGAAAACAACCTGCCAAGGCTTTGCCAGGCCTCCTACCTGACTGAGTTACTCTGTTGTATTTACTTCTAGATAAAGCGACATGTAGCAAATAATTTACAGTATCTATCTATCAGCTAACACTAAATAATCAGCAGATGTATTTACAGTTAATAGGTTGACAAGGTCTTGAATTTTATTTTAGAAGCTGTTACAAAGAGCTGGAGCATATGGGTGGAGTTGTGTATTCAGTCTGGTTCTTTGGGTATAGAAACATGAGCTTTTACCTTGTGTTTAAGGAAAAACTGGATAAAATAGTGGCAAAAGCAGCTGTCGGGGAGCTGAGGCTTTCCTGAACTTTGAGCTTTGTTTCAGAGGATATATTTGTAGAAATTTACTTTGGAGGAGGCAGGAATTAGTTGGTTTTTGTTTTGTTGTTTTAAGGAAGAGCAGTGTGAGTGCGCATGTGTGTTAGAACTGCTGCCTTGCAGTCCTCAGGGAAAGTTTAACGTGCTGAGCATAGGTGGGACGGTTCATGTGTCCCAGAAGGAATTGTTCGAGTTGGAACAGGTTTCTCGGAAATTGCCCAGCCCATCTGCAGGCTGTCTCTTAGGAAAACACTTTTGAGTTTTGATAGGAAGATGCCAAAATGCCATGGATCTCCCCTTTCTTCCTTATGAAGGCATTCTGTGAATAGAAAGAAAGCTTCTGTGTAGTGCTTGAAGACCATTTTCTTTGCTTGCTCACCACAGTATTAAGTGCATTGTGTACCTCTGTGGTGTTGCTTTGCCAAAGTTGTATGTGTAACTGCTGTGAGGTGGGCAGATGAGATGGTAGGTGGTTTTGGACTTCGAGTTTCATTATCAGAATCATAATGAAATGTGAAAACTCAGAAATTAACATCCCTGTATTTAGGTATGTGTCAGCTTTGGCCTTACATTTTTATCCCATTTTAATTACTATTCTGAAATATCAGTGCTCCTCACAAAGGTCAGTAATCTAGAGATTGAGGCGTGTTTCCAAAATTCCCACATGGTTTGCACAGCCCAGGGCAAAAGTGGATTCTCAGTGTGTCTAATACTGTGGTACTTCTGAAATGTGCCAGTCCCAAGTTTTGCACCAGGAGCGTTGGGTTTGAAACTCCTTAGCAAAGTGCTCAATGCAGTCCCAGTCATCAGTGTTCCATGCAGATTAAGCTTCTTTAATTAATGGGCCATTGATTGTCAGTTTTAGCAGTGACTGGGAAAATACCATCCCTTCTGTTGTGGTTTAGCCCGGCTGGCAGCCAAACACCACACAGCCGTTCGCTCACCCTCCCCCCTCCCTCTCCAGAATGGGGGAGAGAAACGGGAAAGTGAAGTCTGTGAGTTGAGATAAAGACAGTTTATTAAGACAGGGAAAATAATAACAATAATAATAATAATAATAATAATAATAGTATTAATAGTAATAATGTGTACGAAATAAGTGACGCACAATGCAACTGCTCACCACCCGTTGACCGATGCCCAGCCTATACCCGAGCAGCCGGCCCCCCCCCTCCACCCCGGCTAGCCACCCCTATATATTGTTCAGCATGACGTCAGATGGTATGGAATACCCCTTTGGCCAGTTTGGGTCAGCTGTCCTGGGTCTGTCCCCTCCCAGCTCCTGCTGCATCCCTAGCCTGCTCGCTAGCAGGACAGAGCGAGAAGCTGAAAAGTCCTTGGCTTGGTGTAAGCACTGCTCTACAACAATTAAAACATCAGCATGTTATCAGCGCTCTTCTCATCCTAATCCAAAACATAGCACCCTGCCAGCTACTAGGAGGAAAATTAACTCTGTCCTACCTGAAACCAGGACACCTTCCCAGAACTGAAGTTCAGAAAACTTTTTGTTCCATTAAGTGCGTTAATTCAAATTTTCTTTTTGCAGATGATGAAATTTGCTTGGGATAACTACAAACAATATGCATTTGGAAAAAATGAGCTGCGACCACTGACTAAGAATGGCCACATTGGTAACATGTTTGGTGAGTTCTGCATCAATTTCAATGTAAACTCACTGCATTTTTAAGGTCATGCCTGCTATTGTGTTAATTCCTTTCTATGCAGTGCGGTGAGGGTATCAGCAACAGCTTTGATCTATCTTCTTTCCACTTTTATGAAGTGATACATGCAGTACAGCTCCTAGGAGTTATCTACCCATATCTTATTGCTTGGAATCTCGTTCCTGCAGGCATCTTTGAATGTCCAGACTGTATCACTTCTGTGTACAGATCTAGCATCAAACATGTCTAGGAACAATGCTAAAACCACGCATTGTCTTTAGTAAAACATTAAGTCAGTCCCAACCTGACAATGCTGCTGTTTGTTTAAGCTTATACGTCAGGACCAAACTGAGCATTTTCTCTCACATTGCTCCACTGTTGAGCAGGATGTAAATTCCATGAAATATTGAACGAGTGAATGAATATTAAAGTTTCTTTTATACTATGTGGTTACTTGCGTAATTTTACTCTTTAACAGATTACCTTTTTTAAGTATGTGAGCCACTTAGATAATTTCAATGCTATTCCAAAACGTCAACACGTATCGCATCAAAATGAGCAGAGGAATATAAATTGTCTTTTTCTTCATTTGCATTCAAAATATTTCCCTTCTCTGCTTACTCTGCCCTAGTCTTGCCTTCCCTGCACAGGTTGTGCCACAGTGAGAAGGTGCAGAATATGGAGGAAGGCAAGCAGAATCTGCTTTAGCAGCCCTTTCCCACCCCTCTTTGGAGAAAGTTTGCTATACAGGGTTCTTTTGGCTTCTTTCCCCTGGGCTGTTTTGCAGAGATTTTCCTAGATTCCCTCATCCAGAGTAGACTGGAATAGAGTTTTTTAGTGAGCAAATTATCTGTGAACTTTATTTCCTTGGGGTAAAGGGATTCGACTACTATAATAGGAAGAAACATTCCCATTCCTGTTTTTGCACTCTCTGGGTGTCCTAGCCCTTCTCTTAATCAGTTTGTATGACATGCAGCCTCCTGTGGAAGCCTCATTAGCTTTGGGGAACTTGAGATGTGTGAGAGAGTGGGTATTTGAAGGTGGAAATAGCATCATATATCCTGTAGGATGGCCATAATCTTAAGGAGCAGCAGCCCTGTTTGGCCTCTGAATTGCAAGTGCAGCTAGCCCTGATGGAGATGGCAGAGGACAGACAGGCTTGCAGTTTAACCACAGCACTGGGAGAAACCTTAGGGTTCTGCTTGTGGCACCACTATCAAATCCTTTAATTGCCATGGATAAGGCACTTGTCTCTTTAGTTCCTGCAGAAGTATTGGAAGAGTTAACTGTTTGCAGTATCTGTAAGTTGCACGGAAGTTGCATTAACTTGGGGGTCTGGAGTTGGGGTCTGGAGGGTCTGGGGTTGGGGTCTGGAGGAAGCAGTTTGGGAAGCATGCATTGTAATAGCACAGGCTGCATATGACCACCCACTGCTCTTACCCGTTCACACTTCCGTCAGGAGCAATGATTTGGGTTTGTTCTTCTTTTGCCTTCTTCTTTGCCCACCCCAAGAATACCGATTTCTTACTTAAGAATTTACATTAACTTCAGAACATAGTTAAGCATTTTGCAACTTTTCCATTCTGGCAAGCTTGTTAGAATTCCTCAAGGAGCATGCCTGTAAACAGATAAAAATGCTGAAAGCTTTTAAATGCATTTATTGTAATAAAACAGTTGGCAGAACTTAGGCTTGTTTGTAGCATGTCTGTGAGCACTCTTAAGGAAAATGGTTTGGAGCACAAGAATTTGCAGACAATTGTGGAAGAGAAACTACATTGTACATTTCAGCTTCTTAATAGGCTTTTCCTCCTTCCTTGATACTGCGACTATGGCAGATCACAAATTCAACTCAAGTCAACAATGTTGTAATGTTGAAAAAGAAACAAATCTCACCTCTGGATGGGTAACTAGCACGTGTTTTACACATGCTCCCATTCTCCACACTGGCAGAGACTCAGCTAGGACACAGAGTCCGCTTCAAGAAACATTTGGCTCATCTGGAGAGTTTGGAGGGGAGCAACTGAGGAGAAGGCCATAGAATGTGACCTACAATTAAGCTGGAAAGGTCTGGGGTTGCTAACCCTTGAGCGGATAAAAATGAAGAGAACTTGGCAACAGTTTTCAAAGACACAGAGATACTGCAGTGTATAAGATGACAAACCATTCTCCATATCCATGGGGAGCGACCAAGAAGTCACAGCTTAACGTTCTTCAGGAGAGCAGGGCCAGACGCCAGCACAAGCTTTAAAACTGTAAAGCACTGAAGTAGAATACCTGTAGTGACTTTCCAACTTTGGATACCTTATGGGTGGCTTAAGGGTAGAAGTAAATGACCTCTCACTGTTTGTTTTTCATTCTGTGATTACTCACTAAGATGAGTGAGAACTGCAGGTCCCCAAAAAGTCTCGCAAAGATGCCCCTTGGAGATGCACCAAAGTGATATGGAGGAAAAGAAGTGATACATAACATGCTTTTTGATGGTTTGACTCCCTGCAAACCCCCCAAAGCTACCTTAGTGACAGAGCACATCACAGTTACAATTTTGGATGTACACAAAAATCAGGAAATTAAAAATGCTGGTTCCCGTAGCAACCAGGTTGCAGCCTGCCAAGAGAGAAGGAATGTTCTAGCCTAGTCAAAAGGTGTTAATTTTAATGCCTGAAGGCAACTTCCACCTCCAGATGATTGAAGAGGGCCTCAGTGAAGTCAGTGAAAGCTCTCTACTCTCATTTACAGAGAAAAGCCTGATCCTTACTTTCTTCATTCCTGAATTATCTGCTCTTGCTTGCAGAACACAGCACAGATTTGAGTTTGGAAATCAAGATGCAAGACAGACAAATCATGGCTGCTGTGAAGACCATCACCTAGAAGACTGTGATCTTGGACCACTCTGCATTGCAGTGTTCACATAATTTGTACTTTTCCATCCTCCAGCTCTTTGAAGAAATTGCATTCCTATATAATCGTGTGTTCAAATAAAAGCACTGTGGCTAGAATTAGGCCTAACTCAGGTGTTTTTAACTGCATGTTTGTTTCAGAGCAAGGATATTCTGAGCATGTTGAAATAAGTATGGAAACAACCTTTGCCTTTAGAACTTTCTCTTGAAACACCGTCACTTTCCTGCACTGATCTTTTTCTCATTTTTCTTTTGGGGGCTGCGTATAAGGTGTAAGGGTGCAGTAGATTTTTTTGAGAATAAAACAAGAAGGAGGAACAATCACAAGAAGGAGGAACAATTTCAGTAAGTCCAAAAAATCCTCCCAGTTTTTCACACTGAAGCCTCAAGCAAAAGCTAAGGGATTTTCTTGAACTTGCAAAAAATTCCAAAAAGATACAAGAACAATCCTGAGAGGCTGAAAGAGAGTATTTTTTAAAATTATAAAGAAAAAAATATATAAAATTATTAAAAAAAAAAAAAATGCTTACCACAACACTCTGAACACAGATCCACCCTTGAAAACAGTGAAAAATCTGAAAGTTGATGTCCGATGGGATGACGTAACAACTACTGATTAAGAGAGGTAAGAGACTTCGTTTGTCCCAAAAGGCAGCACAGATGAAAAAGATGATAATGTCAGAAACAACTACCTGGCAAAATTATAGGAAATGAATTTCTGCAGCAGGAGCCATTTGAAATTTAAACTCCAGAAGGTAAATAAAAAATTGTCAAAATCCAACTGTAATCCAGATGAATATCCAATGAGATACATAACAAAAGTGGCAAGAAACTTCAGCAATAGCACGAGAAAAAATATGATAAAGCAGTTAAGTTCTAAATGTGAAATCTAACACAGCAAAGCCAGTTCTGAACTTGTCTAATCTCTTCAGAAGCTTCAAGAATGGAATAAGAGTGAATTAAAACAAAGAACGTAAGTGGGTTTTCTACTGCACAGTTTATAGCTACTCATCTCCTCTGAATAAATGAGGAAAACTAAATACAGGAGGATAAAGATAAAGTCAGGAGTCTCAAGACTCTTCCAACATATTTAACAAATAACTGAAAATGCATCTTTTAAGTATTTTTAACTTGCTCTGCTTCCTAATATAGTTTCTAGTAGCACATGTGTGCAGGTGGGTTTGTGTCTGCAGCAGAAATTACATAAAGCATCTGACTGCAAATTGTGGCTAGAAGACAAATCGCCCTCAGCATTTCTGAAAGACACATTCTTTCCAAAGCAGAGGTATCTGTGTAGTCAGGGGCTTCAAGTTTAGTATTGAACTCTGAATATTCCTTCTTATAATCTAGTCAGCACAGAGTGGTGCCATTAAGATACTTGGAGTGGATACTAGATGTTAGTTCTAGCCAGCTGGATGTGCCAAACCTCCAAACGGCCTTTGCTGTGAAGTTGCCACCAATGTCTCCATAGTCTAGAGGAGAATCAGTTGGCTGCCTCTTAATCACACGCTCAATAACTCTGAAGATTAGACAATTATTTCAGCATAATTAGTGTCTGGAGCGAGGCACAAACAACATATATAAAGGGGGCATTAAAAAAAATGCCTAAAGACAAGCTCACTGTATTTTTTTTTAATACATCCCCCTGGAGAGTGAAAAAGGAAAACCAAAAATCCAGTCGCAGCCTGGATCATTCCCCTGTGTACACGGTAACAGGGCTGCTCACGCATGTCTTGCTTCCTCCACGATGATGTGATGTTCTTTTCCTCGGTGTTCCTCAGCATCTTGAAAAGAGGTTCTATAGAATGCTCTCTAATCATAACTCAACAGGATTTTTTTTTCTTCTAGTGTTTTCATGTGCTACTTTAGTGGCTGTTTTTCCTAATTTTTTATTCCCTTCTCTTCCATTTTGCTGTGAGCAGTAGTTCTAACAAATTCCAAGACACGCTCCTACTTTTAGGTCTCATTAAACTCAAAACTCTGCTCAGGGTCAGTGGAAAGTTCATGAAATTTGCAAGGGAGCAGAGGATGATTAATGGTTTTACACTGAGATGATGTGAATTTTGCTCGGTTTCCTGCTAAAGACAGGCCTAGACCAAATCCTCACTGTCGGGTCTTTGTAGCTGTCCTCGTATCTAAAGAGCTGCACAGAGGCTGCAGGTGCAAACATACAGACACTGGAAGGTGCGCCTGTGCTTTGCATCTTAGGCCAAGACTGTTCCCCACTGAATTTTCTGAGTTTGTTCTTTTATTTTCTAAGATGTAAGTCTCAGCTGAAGGGAGACAAATCTGTTTGGTTCAAATCAAACATTTTCAAGAATTGCTCACACAATGAAGCTGATCTGGTCTAGCTCAGCCCGAGAATAAGGGCTTTAATAGCAAAGGTATTTGAAGAAGCCCACAGGACACCATATGTGACATTAACATTTTTTTTTCCAATTTAAACTTTCCAAATGAGCATTTCAAGCTTACAGGGCACCACTGTAGTAAGTTTAAATCTCTCTGTGTGAGGTTTAGGATTCAGTGGAACTCTGATGTTTGAGCTAATGTTTGACACAGCAATTTGAAGGAAGCCACCATTCTTTGCATGACCCAAGTAGAAAGCAGAGCAGGAATGGGTCTCTTGCAGTAGTAACGACAACCTTGGTGTCTAGAAAGAGGGATATTAGGCAGGTGGAAGGTGGGGGAGGGGGGGAAGTAGCAGGGATAAATGTCAGCTCTAATACGGATTATGCAACCAATCTCCAACATCTTTGATAACAGTAGGATATCTTGATTCACTAATTCATGCTGACAGGAATCAAGTTCGTTGCTACACATTTCAGTGACAGCAAAAGCCGATGTAAAGCTAAAATGCCCTTCCTCTGAAAATAATATTCAACTGGGTAACATTACACATTAAAAAAAAAGGTGCCAGAGAGTAACAGTGTTCCAGCAACATCTTCATTACAGTATATTTTTCTCTTTTAAAAGCCCGTGAAGACAACTGCATAATGTAATGCGCAGTAGGCAGCAGAAATAATTCAGCACACAAATTCAGAGAGCAATTATTACTATTATTATCATTATTTTAACCACACAAAAAGACTCCAGGGTTTTGTAATTTTGGGATCATAGGGAAACAGACTCAGGCAGAACAGAAAATTTGCACCAAGTGATTGCACAATTGGAGGTTACCATTTCTCTTCGGGTGGCCAGAATGCTGTTAAATTAGTATTTTCATCCAATTACCTTTCCCATGTTAAATATTCATACATCACCGCCTGTTGCTTCTAATTGAGGTGGGCACATTTCCTGACTGCTTGATAGTTTCTTAGCTAAATCACTGATGATGAAGGAAGCAGCCGTTTGGAAAATGTTTGGCTTGATAGGCAAGACTGGATGGTTGAAGGGCCTAACTCTGAGACAGAAAGCCTTCCGTGTCCAATTGAGCCCAGCACCTGAGGTGACAGTCAAAGAGCTCTCTAGCTGCTGTTAGAAGTTCCCGTGAAAGGAACTTGTTATTATAAATCCATCTCCAAGCAGTATCAATGAGAAAAAGAACCAGAAAAAAACAAGACAGGAGCACTCAGAGACGCGTGCTTTTCCAACTTGTGTTTTATCAAGACACTGATTTTAATCAAAGCCAGTTCAATCTTTTGAAGCCTTCACTACCAGCAAAATGAGAAGGGATCTCAGTGTTTTCAGTTCTTGTTTTGCCCTGTGTCACTTGTTCTCTAAGAGGTGAAGATAAATAGCTAGTAACAATTGGAGTGTTTTGTGTGAGCAGTTAACAAGTTCATCATGTTTTGTAGAAACTGCTTCCTAATTTTTATTCCAAACAAGATTTCAGCACTAATTTTTGTTTTGACAAATGTGTTTTGACAAAAACAGTGGGAGACAAGACCTTTCATTTTTGATCTAGGTTTACATTGCACTGATCTAAATTCCTTCACCTTTTACTCTTGTCTTTCAGTTGTAAACTTGTGGTGGTTTTACTCAGCTGGGCAGCTGAGGCCATTTCCCCTTGTCTTATCACTTGGTGCTTGGGAGAAGAGCCTGATCCCCACCTTGCTAAATGGCACAAAGAAGAATTTTATTCAAGGGAGATAATGTTTAAAAGCTGGTGAAGATACTTGTCTTATGCTGCTTGGGAACCCTTGCTCCTTTTCCAGTATTGCAAAGTCAGTGCATCTAGGCACACATTACATTTAGCATTATTCCCATGCATTTAGACAGCAAAGCTGGTGAGAGTTGAGAGAGACTACCTTGTTGTGTGCGATGTATGTTTGGCTTTTGCAGCAGGGCGGCAGTACTTTAGATCACACATATACAAGATATCATGCTTACTGGATCCTCAGACACAAAGTAGACGTGGGAGTTAGGCAAAACCATTAGTAAAAGGCATTTCTCCGTCCTGATGAGCAGGACTATTAAAGACCCCAATCTTAGCTGCTAATTTGCTGAAGCATCAGTTTTACAGCTTTTGTAACAACTCTTAAGGGACAGGCAGCCTTGCAGCTGGGAGTTCTTCAAGTTGCATATCTGGCCTGTGATGCTCTAGGTTGGCTATTTTGGGAAGAGGGGAGTGAGTGAAGGTGACACTCTCTTTCCCTCCCATCACAGCTGCTCCACTTTGTCTAGAAAATGAAACAGTTGCTGAGCTATGGAGGCTGAATATGTCCTCAGGCTAGGACACTTGTTTAACTTTTGAGAGAAGTGGGTGCTTCTATGTAGTAAGTCTGGTAGCAAAAGGTCTTGAACAGGTAGATCCCCAGCCCATAAATACCTCACCCCAAGGATGTTTGTCGTTGGTTTTCATATTCAGGTTTCCTAGAGCCTGAGTAGCTTTCCACAAATATATATATATATATATATTTTGTCAGTAGGTGCTCTTTGACCCCCAAAATTGCAACTGAAAAGTGATGTCCATTAGGTAGGAGAGCTGTTTGGATTTGGTAGGAATGGAGCTGGAAAAGCCAGAAGGAGAGAGGGCTTGGTTCACCTGTGTGAGCTCATATAGAGAGCATGCAAGGGTGTTCTGTGCAATTCTGGAGAGAGATCCTGAACTGTAAGCTGCTGTACCAACTGTCCCTTATCCTTGGGCCTGCTATTGTCCATCCTTCTTAATAAAAACTCTCTGATATAGGATGAAAGTAAATAAATCATGCTTTGTTACCGTTGAGCCACTCTGTTGCCTATCGTTTGTCTCTTTTGTTGGTGAGTCACTGACAACTTATTCAAGCAGCTTGATGGACCCCCCAGGCCCTGTTCCCACTGGAAGGAGTGTGACGGGGCTTACTTTGGATAGCAGCTGGATAGGCTGAAAAGATGACATGTGGCTCAGGCTCCATGACCCAGAAGGCTGGGCTGAAGATTGGCTCAGTTACAGGCAGCACTTAGCAGTTTGAACTGACAGAGGAGCAGCAGAGCAAGGGAAGATGAACCATTTTCTGAGCACAGTGAAAACCTCAATCTATTTTCTGGTGCCAAGGGAACACATTGAAAATATCCTGGATGCTCTTGCAAGTGTTCTGCACTCTCTTTGGTTTTCATTTTTCTTTTTTTTACAGTCTAGTTCTGTCCCCCTCCTCTTCTCTCCCCGCTTCTGTCCTTTTCTTCAGTCCCTCAGTCATATAGTTGCTGAACCTGTAGAGAAATCTACAAAGTGCTGTGCATTTCAGCTTGCTGTTGTCTGCCTGTAGGGTGCAGAAGATGGAGACAGAGGTTCTTTCAAGCTGGAGGTTTTTGACCTTGGCTGCAAGAAGCCACATGAAAAGTTGCGGCTTTCTCTGAAGTGACTGTCTTCTGTTCTGTATGGCTTCCACAGAGACTGAAGGAGAGAGAAAGCAGGGATAATATAATGGTCTGCTGATAAAAGAGGGTTCTTTGGTGTAAAATCTTTGTCTTTTGTTCAATGGGTCATCTTGCCTCTTAAAAAACGTAATCCTGTCCACTGGGCCCTTTATAATGGAGGACCTCTGCTGTGCTGTATAAGCAATGCATGGACCAGTGTCCTATCCCAGTATGACCAGTGGCAGTCCCTTGGTTTGTAAATGTGAGCAGTTGCAAAGCGTTGGCTGCATTTGAATTTCATGTGTTGAATTAGTGGCTTATGAAAGCTTCACTAAGTCAGATGTAAACCCTTATTACTCTACTCATGGTCAAATGTGCAGTTTCATTGTGTATCTGATGCTGGTATGTTTGATTGGCCTGTTTCTGCGTAAATTGGTGGGTTTGATTTGCTGGTAATAGGTAGCTAAAAGGAGGTCGACAGATGCAGCAGCAGTTGTGATTGTTACCAGAGTTATACTTAGTTCCAGCTTGGTGCTTTGCAGTTCTTTTCAAGCCTTAATTAGCCTTTACATGTTTGGCAGGTGGTAGGCTAGATATTCTCCACCTTTGACCAGCCCTTGTGTCCTCCCTTTAAACCATACACTGAGAAGGAAGTTCTTGCTTTTTTTCATCTACACACTGGTTTGCTGGGACCCTGTAGGGGATGACGTGCAAATGTGTGTAACCTGTACATGTGCCAAGGGACCCATCTGATACTTGCAGGTTCCCTACTTGCCTGAGTTGGAGCTTTTTACCCTTTACAGTCCTCATTCAGCATGTGATGGGGACCACACATCTGTTGCTTCTTGGCCATAGTTCATAGGCTCATTTTTAATCAACACAAATCTCTTTGTTGGGGTCAGAGAAGCCTCAGGCTGCAGTGCCCACCCTTCTCGGCTGCCCTGTGTGCAGCTGTGTGTTCCACGATGGCTGTCCCTCGGCTGTGGGGAGGAACCTGGCTTTGAGTCAGTGCTGCAGTGGTATGGCAGACTTTTGTACGTGTTCGTTTCTTTGGTTGTTGAGGTTGATATATGACTTCCAGAATATTTCCCTTCTGGTCCAGTGAGCACACGTTAAACCTCATAGTGAGTCTTTTGGAAATATGCTTTGTCTTGTAAACTCTTACTGTAAGTGGCTTTAACAAACACTCAAGCTATAAGGCATCAGAAACGAGTCAGGGATAGAAGGGGAACGGAGGATCATGAGATGTTCCGTGCAGCTGATTTAACTCAGACTAGAATGAGCCACTGTGGGCTTTATCTGTGGTTTTTGGAGACAGAACTTACATCAATTCCAATGAAGGCCCCACTAAGATAGTGTCACTTGAATGTTCTTGTTCCTTCAGACGGACATTAAAGCACATTCCCACAGAGGCTGTGGGTGTTTCAGTGTGTGTACAATGCATTCTTCTCTCTGTGGCACGCTCCATTCAGCACCTTTCACAAGCATTATGTTAATTAATGTAACATTTGTTAGTGATTTCTGTGGCAGCACTCACAAGTGAGTAGAGGGATGATAGTTGCCCTGTGTGGGTGGAAATAGGAACAGAGCAGCCTTGTTGCCTACACGGATGTCTCCATTCTTCTAATGCACAAAAGAGCAAATACACTTGTGGCTTAGGATAGGGTGGTACAGGGCCTCCTTCAGCGTGAGGGGCCAAGGAAATGAGCTTTTGTATTGCTGCCATGAGCTGTTGCTTCTGGCGTGCTGCATTCCCTCACAGATGAAACACCTGGCAGAGGCCCTGCTGCTTGCTCTCACAAGAGCTGCCGTGAAGTCCATCAGTTAAAAATGCCATGGTCCCCAGACAAGCATCACTGCGTTCTGCCTGAGGTCCCAGTTTTTCTCCCTGGTTCCAGCAGAGGGT
The DNA here is from genome assembly GCF_009769625.2 of Cygnus olor. Classification (NCBI taxonomy): domain Eukaryota; kingdom Metazoa; phylum Chordata; class Aves; order Anseriformes; family Anatidae; genus Cygnus; species Cygnus olor. The sequence continues at coordinate 98,294 of NC_049191.1, read as the reverse complement.
TCCTTTTCCCAATCAGAATGGTCATGCACTCTTATGGGGCAGTATAGGAGCTGGAGAGGATCTCAGAGCAGTGTCCAGTAGACACACCATCGATTCTGGCCATCAGCTAAGAAGTGACCTTGCCTCTTGCAAGCAAAGTGTAGCTCCACTCCAAGCCAGTTTTGCAGCAGGATCAGTGGAGGAAATTTGTTAGCACACAGGGTCTTAGATTTGTGGAAACAGGAAAAAACTCAGACGCGGAGTCGTTCAGACACTTTCAGAAGGTTTTTGTTTGAGGATTTCAATGAGGCTGAAACCAGTAATTTAGAGAGGGAAGTGTCAGCAAGAGTCAAAAGTGACAGAGTGGGTTTTGATTCCTTTTCCTGTTGAAGCTGCTTTCCCTTTGATTATATCCATCGCGTTATAATGCATAGACCTGGAAGGGTGTTTCTTTTTAACATCTCTCAAAATAATCGGCATGTCAAGCAAATATCACTATCTTTATAAATGGCTGTGTTCTAGTAAACATGCTGGGATGTGTATAGCACTATCTTTCGACAGCTGAGTGTAATCATCGCCATTGGAGGTTGTGTCATGAGCTCTGTCATGATCCAATGAAACAAAGTCCAAGCAGAAACCTGAAAGGGATGGAGATTCTTTTGTAGCAAAATAACCAGTGTGTACAGGAAGGTCTGGGTCTTTTTCTAAGGCTGAGAGAGCTGGGGATGTTCAGCCTAGAGAAGAGAACACTCCGGGGAGACCTCATTGCAACCTTTCAATACTTAAAGGGGTCTTTTAAAAAAGATGGAGAAGGACTCTTTACTCGGGTAGATAATGATATGACAGGGGGGGATGGTCTTAAACTAAATGAGGATAGATTTAGACTAGACATTAGGAGGAAATTCTTCACTGTAAGGGTAGTGAGGCACTGGAACAGGTTGCCCAGAGAAGCTGTGGATGCCCCATCCCTGGAGGTGTTCAGGGCCAGGCTGGATGGGGCCTTGGCCAACCTGAGCTAGTGGGTGGCGTCCCTGCCCATGGCAAGGGGGTTGGAGTTAGATGATCGTCAAGGTTCCTTCCAAACCAAGCCATTCTATGATTTTGTGATTCTTAGATGTCCTCTCTGTGCTGGCATGTGACAGGGACACAGCAGCAAAGTCTTGATGCCTGGTTTGCTCTCTGCATGGCTGTGGAGGGGAGGGAGGTTCCTTTGTATCTTCTCATGAGACAGCTGAAGGTGACACTGTAGCTCTTGCTATTGCTATAGACCTTAGCTGCAGGAAAAAAAAAAAAAAGTCAGACATGCAATTGTTTCAAAGCTGGTACAGAAGAAAGGAAACAGTGACAAAACCGATGTACAAAACAACCTGCAGTTCTTCAGATAAAGAGTGTTTAGGGGACTGTTTAATTTGGAAATGATACAAAGACAAGCCAGCAGGGAAGCGCGGTTTGCCCCCACTTTGTCAAATACAGTGGAGGAAAGCTAAGTAACTCTGAGCTGTATGCCTTAATGAAGATTCAAGCATGTTCCTAATCCTCTGGTGCATTTCATGTATTTAAAGGCCTGACTTGCTAAAAGCGTAAAAGGCTCTATAAATTCAGGCAATAATTTTCATTTCAATTAATCATTCCAGAAAATTGTAACTTTATTGTCTCCTTGTCTTTGTTTCAGTTAGAAGATGCAACTTTTTTCATTGTCTCTCTGCAGATTATGAAAGGCTTTGTGGATTATATCATCAAATTAAATCAACCCCTTTAGCATTACTCTCGGAATATCACAGTAATGGGCTGTGCCTCAGGCACTTCCTTCTCTTTTAAAAATATTTTGCTTGTCTGTGTTACTCTGAACTGGTGTATTTCTCCTTGCTAATAGGAAAGTGTATAAAAAAATTACATGATCATTAATACTGAAGAATCGTTAAAGTTGATAAAAACAGCTCTGGCTGCAGCGATGTTGTTTTTCATGGTCACTGCTTTTGGAAAACATGCTGTACAAACCTCAGCTTAGCTGTTTTTACAACACACCAGTTGATCTAGTGGCTATTTGATTCCATCTATTGCACTTTGAGAGGTAGCTTCAGTGAGATGAACATTCTGCAAGCCTGTTAGGAATAAATGGATTTCTAGAGACTGCCTTCATCTCTTTTCCACAGTCCCTGTTTTTGATGCAGACAGCATCTGAAAGCCAGCAATCTGTAGCTGAGCAGTAAAGTCTTGGTTGGGTTTTTGTTAAAGCGATGATGTGCTGACTGGCTGAAAAGTAAAAACTGCAGTCTTGTAACATCAACAAAATAAGGCAGGATGTCTTTCTTATGCAAGACGAATGCTGAAAGCATAAATGAGCCCTGCAAGAAATTGGTGGATCTGAGCACTTCTGTGGGGTAAGGGTATCGTGTACATCAGACACAGTCACTTTTTTTTCTTAATAAGAAAAGGCCAAAGTCTTAAAGTTCATGACACATGACTCACCTTTGCCTTCCTCTCTCCTCTGCAGTAGTTTCTTGACAGCACATCCAGCTGGGTTTCCTCTCTTAAGCAAAACTACAATTAAAGTAACACTGAAGGTATTACAAAAGTGCCAACCCACTCTGAGCATGCAATAAAAGGCTGGGAAAGCTTGGAGAATTTGGGGTAGTATTTTAAAGTCAGATAGTGAGAAGAAGGAACTGACTTGAGCCAAATAGAAGTATGTCTTAGGAAAGCCCCTGGGCATAAGCTCATGTATGAGTCTCTGCAGTTACGCTGAAAGGGAGAGACAGAGCTGATACAAGCAGTTTCTCCTGCAGCTCATCCAAGTATCTTTGCTGCCAGAGGTCTGACTGTTGGGACATGGGTAGGAATGTGGCTGCAACTGAGCAGTGGGGGGGGGGGGGCTGGTGTTAAGCTTCCTGACGGTGATACAAAGGAAGCTTCACACCTATGTCCCTGCTGTGTTACATCCACAGAGGGAAGACCTAGGAAAGTGATTGCCTTTGCAATTTAAGCACCAAGGGTTTTGCTTTGTACCCTTTGCTTTCCAGTGCTAGGAATACTTTTAGTGAACCCTAACAGAAATAAAACTCTGGCACTGGGATATTCCAAACCCAGAGTTGTTAATATCTCTGGTTTCATTTGCTCTTAACTGCTCCAAGACTGTCTGTATACCCCGTATAGTTTTCTCAGTGTGCACGTCATGTCATTCTGTCTCATTGGAATCTCTCTTAAAGTATTTGCATAAGACAGAGCTTGGCATACATTTTTTTACATGGATGACATAGTAGGTCCAAATACTTGGTTGGTATTTGCTTAGTCTGCATGTGTCCCATTGCCATCAGCTGGAGAACAGTGGGCATGCTCATAGGGACTCTTTGTTTTGCTAGCCAAAGGAAGGGAGCCATCCCCAAAGTCACCCACTCTCTGTTTAAGATTCATTGAGATTAGTTACTGGTCTCTTTGCCGCCAGCTGAGACTGTGTTTTGTGTGTATGCTGGCAATAGGAAAGCCTGGATCATGAAGTGGAGCAAAAGTACTTTGTGGCCCAGATAACAGGCGCGACATCAGGAGAGAATTGATCGAAGTCCTTTCTTAGATGCTCTTGCACAATAAAAATAAAATTCTTTTCCATCAGAAGAGGGCTGTGCTTGTAACTGGATTAGAAAGAGGCTGAATTTGGGTTTGCAGATGAGCAAAGATTAGGGGGTGCAATCGTGTAAACATTTTGGCCAAGATAAGAACTGGAAAACAAGGCCAAGGATTGCAGTCATGACTGGTGTTCTAAAGTGCAGACCTTGAGCTGTTCTTTGGGGGTATTTTTTCAGAACATTATCAGGCCTTTGAAAATTGTGCCTCTCCAAAGCAACATGTTTTGTTTGGGTAGTGGAGCTCACTAGTTCTGTCAGAAGATATCAGAAAAAGTGGCTAGTCTGGATCCCATCCAGAAATCCCCATTACTGGGACTGGAAGCTACTGTCTGTCTCAGCTCCTGCAGATTTATTTGGAGGTAAAAACGACTGCACAAATGGAGCTTCATCACACTGTTCTTTTTGCAGGAGGTCTTCGAGGAGCTACAGTGGTAGATGCCTTAGATACTCTGTACATCATGGAACTCGAGGAGGAATTCCAAGAAGCAAAAAAATGGGTGGAGAAGAGCTTTGACTTGAATGTGGTAAGTCAGTTTCTGGCAACGTCTGTATGTGTCAGAGAAATGCTCAGTGCATGTTTTGCCAGTTCCAGTTACAAAGTCTTCTCTAAGAATCATTTGAGGAGGGGATATATGAAGAATGCAGGGGAGGAAACACTCAACTCACTGATTTTTTAATTAATTAATTAATTTATTTTTTAAGGCCAAAGGGACTGCTGTGATGATTCGCCCAATCTTCTCCCTATACATAGCAAAGGCTTCCAGGCAGGGATCACTGGATCAAACTCAATGTCTGACTGAAAATGAAATTCAGTGCTTAATGTTTTGTTTTTGTATTTTGGTCTCAGTTGTACGAACAACTGTACTTATTGGATACTCTGCAGAATTTCTTTTCATGAAAGAACAAGTTTTGCTTCATCCTGGTAAAATGTCTGTCTAAGATAAGGCAAGTTTTCTTTTTACATGCTGTAGGTTAAGATTAAAAACACTGATCTCCTTCATTGGGTCCTTTGCTGGTATGCAAAGTTGTTGCTGAGACTTGTGCAGTGGAAATGTAGTGCCTTGGCAGCAAAGTGGGAGCACGTATTGAGCCTAGCTTTGAAAGGAAGGGCGTCATCTCTGAAAATGGCCAAAGATGGTCATTCTCTGTGGCCCTTGAAGGTTTCCTAGCCACTTTTTCTTAGAGATAATGTTAGATTTGATGGGACTCCGGCACAACACATGCTTTGCAGTGCTATCAAATGAAGGATGCTGTCCCTGTCAGTACATAAAGGAGGCCTACAAGAAAGCAGGAGGGGGAATCTTTGTCAGGGAGTGTAGTGATAGGACAAGAGGTAATGACTTTAAACTGAAATGTGGTAGATCCAGATTAGATTTGAGGAAGAAATTCTTGCCTATGAGGGTGGTGAGGCACTGGAACAGGACACCCAAAAAAGTGTTGTCTGCCCTATCCCTGGAAATGTTCAAGGCCAGGTTGGATCGGGCTTTGGGAAACCTGGTCTAGTGGGATGTGTTGGAGGTAAATGATCTTCAAGATCCCTTCCAACCCAAGCCTTTCTGTGATTCATGGGAGAGCAGATGGGATCACATCAGTGGTGTACAGAGAATGTTAAAATCAGAGTGCAGTTCAAACTTTTATTTTGTAATGCCAGCCTACTTGTCTGTCATGAAAAATGGTTCTCCTCATGAGAAAAACGAATGCAGCTACCTTTGTGGAAAAACATCATTTGGGAGGGCATGGCTAGCATTCATATATTCATAAAAGGAAGACCATATCTGATAAATTTGCTGAATGCTCTCAGCACATTACTAATTGATAAACAAGGGACAAAATCAACTGGGAAATAATTTATTTGGATTTCATAAAAGCTTTTAATCTTGGCCTGCAGAACAGATTGATCTGCATAGACAAGAATGAATGCTATGGATTGATAGGTGGTGTCAGAATGCACAGCAGAGGCAGAAAAGAGGGGAAATGAATTTAAAAATGGCTCTGTACAAAAGACTCTGACAGTCCAGAAGAGTGAGGCAGGAACTCCCAAGATGCACAAGCTCTGTTTGGAACTGGACGCTCTGCTCTGCCTAATGCTATTTCAGTCATTATCTCAATAAAGTATTTGCTCTGATTTGTAACCTGCAGATATTTGGAAATGAGAGGCTAGTGCAGAGGTTCAGGTCCACTTTCCCCTGCTCACTGGAAGTGTTGTGTTGGTGGAAGATCTTTCTGTTTTGCGGCTTTATGCATTTGCATGAGGGTAGGAATCATTTATCAGACAGATTCCCTGGCACATTTTCAATGCAATCATTTTGACATTTGCTGATCATCAGCTGAGTAGGCAGAGCAAAATCATTTCCAGGTGAGTGGGTTCTTGAGTGATTCAATGAACCATATTCATCTATGTCTGCTGTCTCTGTTGGTGGGGCATGCATACATCATGCAGTTTGTTTCTTCATAAACATGCCTATGACATACACCAGGCTGTGGTCATTTCTGTTCCTGCAAACTAGGGTGAGTCCTTGAATGACAGAAAGTACCTCACGCAGGAAGTGCATTTCATCTATCTAATGCAGTAATTAATCTCTTCACAAAAAATGGAGAAAATATTTTTTCCTTGTGGCTGTACCATTTTTTCTTTAAATAAAACATTTCAGAGGGCATTTTTTTCCCTAAACTAACTCACAGATTTTTGCAAGGCGTAACTCAAGACAGGGTTGAAATGATGGACAGTACAGCTGCCCTAACTGATTTACGTATTGTTAGCTTGTGATAAATGGGCAATTTAGATATTTCTCTTCCCTTCAGGTTCCACCTGTCACTGTAGAGCAAATAAAGTGCTTTGAGATCTTAGATGAAGAAGTGTGTTACAGTGTTAGTGGGAACTGGGAGACATAAGCATCTGCCTACAATCTGTTCGCCTTAGCTGCCATTTGTGCGTGCAGACTTTGCAGTCAATTATATCATTTTGTGTTTTCAGAATGGAGAAGCGTCCTTGTTTGAGGTGAACATCCGCTATATTGGAGGACTGTTGGCAGCGTACTACTTAACTGGAGAAGAGGTTTGTTTCAGCAGCATTCTCCAGCAACTTTGCTCTGTGTATCAGAGTATCCCATCAGCCTATATAGCCATAGTCTAAACCTATAATTTGTATGTGTATTGAAATGCCACTAATGTTCTTTTAACTGCCTCACATAATTACCTTGCATAGACCATGCCTGGCTCACTTGCACAGATTTTTCTTGTGCGGGCAATTTCAGCAATATACATTTTCATTTGGACACATTGCTCCCCAGTGAAATGCCACGTGCAATGATCTTTGCATTTGTTCCTTTGTATTCTAAACTTTGGCAGTATTTCATCAAACATCGCTCCAGGTTCTGCCTCAGACTAAGGAGGGCAACTGGTTAGTGGCCCTTGCTCCAAACTCTGTCTGGACAGTCTCTCTGTAGCAGTAGTTTGTAAGATAAAGTGCCGTGGGGCACAAGGAAAGAAGGGGTTGTCAAACTGTCATGCAGAGTACCTGTATCCTGCCAGCTCACATGCCGAAGTGATATAGCTCCACAAATTGTCCCTTTGCCTAGTAGGGGCAGGGGCACATGTCTTAGGGGGTCACAGCCCCTCTTGTAGAGTGGCGGAGCAGCCATTGAGTGGATGCTCCCATCCTTCAGCAGTTCTGCCTAAAACAGGAGTCATTTACTGCCACTTCCCTTCTTTCTCTCCAGCCCTGTAGAGGCCAAAGCTTAATGCCATAATCTCTTTTATAATATGACTGGACTGGAATTTTATAGTTGGCTGTAGAGAGATCAAGAGATTATTCCTTTGTCCTAGAAGCCTTAGGCAAGCATAAACTCTGTTTGAAGGGGGAGTTTTGTGAGTGAAGGAACTGTAAGATTGACTTTATATGAGTTTAGCTCTTGTGCTGTACACTGTCCATGGCTAGGTGCTGTCCAACATAATAGGACTGGATGGCTCATCACTGCATGGTGGCACCATTGATCCGTGGAGTCACACACAGGAGCTGCTCTGTTACTTCGGTTGCATTTTAAATGAGTTCCAGGAATGACTTCTATCTTTGATTTCCCACCAGGGAAAACTCTCAAAGACTCAGTGCCCCTACTCAGGGCCTGTCTCAGTGACAACTTCAACAGGCTTCAGATCAACAGCAAAAAGAAACCACATTAAGCCATAAAACTCAAATAGTGACCTCTTGAAGTGCAGTCAGCAGCAACGCACAGCAGCCGGGGCAGTGCCTGTCATATGCCTAGTCAGTGTCACCAGGCTGAAAGGCAAAATGCAAGTCTCTGTCTCCTGGAGTTCCCATCTGAATCAAATTCCTACCTCCCTGTAAGTGCATCAAAGGCCTGCTAGCTCACAGGAGATCTCAGCTTTCTTCAGTGCTGCAGTTTTGGAGCAATAAATTCCTGCTTTCTTAGAATTACTGTGACAGCTTGGGCTGATACAGCGGAGATAGAAGTAAAAGGCTTCCACTTAATCTCTTAAGTCACCTGCAAGCTTCCCTTGATCAGGTCTAAGCTCTGGAGCAAAAATTAGTGCGTGCAGCAGTTTGTCCCAAAATAATTGTGTATGGTGGCTTTGTGCTACGAGCCACCATAAGCTGTAATTTGATTTGAAAGCTCAAAACTCAGGCATTGTGATTAGAAAAAGGAACAGCTTAGCCATTAAACCATGAATCCCTCCTGGAAGTAAGTTACAAGGTAAAGAATGTTTGTTGGAAATCTTGTTTTTTTGCTACAGTAGATAACACCATCTAGGAAAACCCATGTTATAAATCTGATGCTTTTGATTTTAATTCAGTCATTTCACCACTCCTGTGTGTGCTCTTCCACACTGGGAAAATGTAAGAATTTGTCTCAAAAGAGTACTCTTTCGTTCAGTTCAGTTAACTGAAATTTGCTGCTGAGATATTTGGGGTGTTCTGTGAGCTCCACAGCTCTGGCTGCTCACATGCAGGTTGAGAGTTTGGCAGGGGCCTTGGGTCTGGCTTAGTATAGATTTTTAGAGGACATTTATACAGACACCACAATTCACTATGACTTTTGGTTCAGATCTGTTGTGCAGTGGACCTATGGCAGCAGAATATCTGAAATGGTAGATTCATATGGTGCAATACTTCCATTTTTTTATAATCATGTGTGTGAAAAAGTAGATTTAAAAGAATCCAGCATGACTAGTATTCACAAGCAGTCCATCAAATGTTTATCCTCTCTTCTTCTTTTAACAGGTCTTCAGGAGTAAAGCTCTGGAACTTGGAGAGAAACTTTTGCCAGCTTTTAACACCCCCACTGGTATCCCACGTGGCGTCATAAATCTGGGCAGGCAAGATACATGTCTTTACAAACATACCATTTTAATACTGAATGTAAAAGACCAGGACCCAAGCAGGAACAGCAGCAGTTCCTCAGAGGTGCTCCCCTCTTGTTCAAGGTCATTTGTTTTGCCAGCTCAAAACCAAGAGGTGCCTTGGCAGAGATTGCAGGAGACTCAAATTAAACCCGGCTGTGTTTTATTAATTTTGGACTGTCTGCAGTTTCTTCTTCTACCTCTTGGCAGGGGTCCCTGCTGCAATAGCATTTTCTTCACTCTCATTTTCTTTAAAAGGTTATTTGTAGTCTGCACATAACATGGAGACCTGTATATATATTTTTTGTAATGTGCCCAACCAAATACATGTGAATTTATCCGTGTTCCATGTTTGGGGAAATTGGGAAAGGAACTGGATGGGTCTGGCTGACAGTTTTGCTGCTAGAAAGGGAGGAATATACAGATCATATAGTTTTCTCCCTGCTGGCAGCACCCAGGCAGGTGTGTATCCTTCACTTAGAGTCACAATATTTCATGTCAGATAGGTGGTAGTCTGTTGCTGGAGGTGATCTTTAAGACATCTGCATTAAATAGCTTGTTGAAGGTCACTTGGCAAAGAGAAGCCAACCTGCAGGCTGGACTCCCAGTCTCTGATTCTCACCAGTAGACAGTGTTCCCTGCCAATAAGGGCTTGTTGGCTCCTTTTGATGCCCACTAACAAATCCCCCCGAGTAAAAGCTGCATGCTAGCTGAAACGCAGACAGCAGGCAACGTGTGTTAACAAAAGCCTTTCATCCTCACCTCTTGCAAAGCTCAGAGCAGCAGCCATGAAAATCATTATTCATCTCTTAGCCCAAATCTCCTGTTTGGTTCCCATCTCTGTGAAGTGCAAGACTGTCAGATGTTTGACTCATGCCGATCCATTGCTCAAATATCACTGTCACTGTTGAGTTGGCTCATCTGCATGTGACCCCAGTGAAAACTCAAGCCACCACCAAGACTTTAATCGTCTTTTTACAGAAGAGATGTTCTGCTTCTCCTGTGACTGATAAAGATTTGGCATAGACTAACCTTTCAAAAACCCTCCCCTGCCCTTTGTGAAGACAAAGGAAACAGACTGTGCCTGCCTAGACATTCCCAAAATGTTTTGTTGATGACCTTGTCTAAGCGCAAAGAAAATCAAAATAAAACTGAACCCCCAACCCAGAACCCATATTACTGACTTGAGCTCTGGCATCAGCTGTGAAGCTGCTGTGAGGGCTTGGAGTGTCAGTTGATTTAGGAGCAAAGATGATGTGAGCTAAATCTGTTGTCTGACTAGTGCAGAAGCATGATGAACAGCCACATGCTGTAAACCCAAAGGGGAAGGGAGTTATTGAATGTGAGACAGCATGTGGAACTAGAAACAGCGGGAAGAGAGGTGATGCTGTGAGAACAGATGTTTAACCCAAATGTCAGGGCCAAAACAAAACCCAGAAAAGTTTTGCAAGAGGAGTTGTCTCCCCAGTTCTACTTCTGCAAGGTTGTGCTAATTCCAGAGGGACTCGTCAACTCAAAAGCAGGACAGTCTTCCAGCATGTGTAGGCTTTTGGTGCGTATAAGCTTTTAGGAGTGGATAAGAATGGCATTCAATGAAATAAACATATGCTGGCATTAAGTCAATTCTGAGTATACATTTTTGAGGACCCAAGTACAAAGACAGCCCATGCCCCCCCTCTTCCCATAGCTAGCTGGTCTTCTCTCTCTATCAGGTCACCTCACAGGTGTCCCCTCCCCGGTGGTAGGCTTCCCTGTGGCCTTGTGTTTTCACACAGGTTCCAGAATGATATCTCATAAAGGCTTGTTTTTCATCCTGCTGGTCTAACTGCCATGTTGTCTGCGAGGTCCTAGAGTACATTGTCTTCTCAAGATGATGCTTTGTGCTCTCTGCCTGTGTGTTACACTGTGATTTCTCTCCTGATGCTTCCTGTTCCAGGTCACTGGCCCCTGCTGTCCTTCACAGCTTCCATAAACGCTCTGCATCTCCAGAACCTTCTTCATCCTCCTCCTTGCCTAGTTTCTCTGACTTGGCACTGTTTTACTGCTTTGGATCTCTGTGAGAGAAGGAGGCGATACAGTCATTTTCAGTCCAAACTTGCCCTGGACAATGTTTAATCAAGACCCATAAAGGGGCATAAAGAGAATAAAGAGAGCTCTGGGCATTTTCCTGTGTCTAGAAGACCAAGGTCCTTTAAAAGGTATTTTCCTCTGAGATGTTGTAGTATAGGGCAGGTATGAAGATCCAGTTTGTTCAGTCTGTAATGCTGAAAAATGTTTTCCTGCAAGGGGTCATTTTAACCCCAGGACGAAGTGCAGAAACTCTGTTTCCTCCAGACCACTTTTTCCTGAGTTTTACTGTGTTTTGTCACCCAGAGCTTGGATTCTTGTCAGCATGGTCCTTGCAGGCAGTGGCTTGCTGCATGTGTGGGACAGAGGTTCCCAGGGGAAGGTTGTGTCAGCTGCTGTTGTATCACAACAAATACAGCCTCATTCGGCTGCTTCCAAACACTCATTTGAACTAGCTCAGAAGCCTGTTTCTGCTTTGTGAGATTGTATTTCCTACCATCTCCCTTCAGTGCAGTAAATAAAGAAGAAGAAATTGATTCTTTGTAGAAATGAGAACACCATGGGATTGTTTAGCACACCCATCCTAGGTCCAGCTACTCCCAGGTTCAGCAGATATGTCCAATGTGATATTAATACCACCATTAACCTGGTCAGACTGGACAGAGAGGTTTCAGCCATAAATGCTTGATGTTACTGGGGTACCCATTTTATCTGCAGACAGTGTTTTCGATGGAAAAGCTGCTGATACAGCATCCTGACAGTTTGCAGGGAAGGCTGATGCGTGGCAGTGACTGAACAATTTGAAACAGTGTGAACATATTGCTTATCTAATGACTCTTTTTGTCTGGAGGTGAAACAAATAGCTCTGGACCTGAGATGGTTTTCCATATATCACATGGAGGGGGAAGCATTTTTCCCCTCAGAAAGGTCGTTAGTTTGAGCCTTCTGTAAACAACAGAAACACTTCTGTTTTCATAGCCAAGATTTCAGACGCCATCTAGTGTTCTCCCCATCACTGGAAATCTGTTATCTCATCAGTACCAACCAGAAGCAGGACTTGCAGAGACAGGAAAATCAAAGCCACATCACTTCTTAGATAGTTTGGGCAAGCTTCCCTGGGCAAGAACCTGCAGAGGCTATTTTGGCCTAAGGACATAGGTCACCTTATTGTCTGTGTAAGTCTCAGAGAGGTGTAGAGCTGTCAACTGTAGCAGTGGTCTACAAGAAGGAAATGGTTGAATATAGAAGCAAATCCAGGAGGGAGATGCATGAGACTGTTAGTGCTTGGACGAGCCTCTGCCCTTCCATATCCTTTGGTTGGTTTTCTTTGAGGATAAAAGGACAAGGGATGCCTTCCTCATCCCCAGAATTGGCTTCTTCCTTTGCTCCAAGGAGGATTTCTCTCCATAGTGAAAGAGGGTGAGAGGGGGAAAAAACAGAAAGTGAGAAATGATACACAAAAGTAGGATCGGAGGCACTTTGTAAAGCTGGCTGCTTCAGACTGTTTGCCAGTTTCTGTAGTTTTATTCTGTCTTTCCTGTTCTTGCAAGATGAGTACCGGTAGGGTACTTTCAGAGTTAGGTTTGTTCTCTGTAGATGTTAAGATTCTCCGTGGCTTTTTACTACAGTCAGGTTTGCCCAATGGCAACTTTCCCCTAGCACTGATGTTTCTGTATGCTGTATCCCCCTGAAATCAAGCATATGTTGGGAATGTCAGAGTTGTGTATGTATAAAGAAGGTGAAATTTTGTTGAAACAAGGTGCTTAGGGACAGTCTGGATTCTATGTAAAATATCAGCTTTGTGGGATGTTTGAGATGTGAGTTCAGCCCAGGCTACTTAGAGATGTGTTTTATCCCGAAGTGTCTTGTATAGGGCAGCTTGTGAATGTTCTTTCAAAGTTTCCTTTAAGCTGATCTGTTTGGGAAGGCTTACTTTCCCACAAAAAATGCAGTTTCCCAGTACGTGCAGTCTGTTTGTCCTATCCTAAACAATCCTTTGTAAAGCTATTGCTCCATCCCACTAGTATTGGTAGAGTCCTAAAAATCCATATACGTCCTTTACATGGTCCCTGTCAACACCTGATGTGCATTGCATGCACATAGCAAAAGCACGGTTTGCACTGGGGCAGGAGAGTGACCTCAGGCGTTGGCTGTGTTTTCCTGGCAATGAAGGCTCCCTTTTCTCTCCTTGCAGTGGCATGAGTTGGAGTTGGGGTTGGGCATCTGCCGGAAGCAGCATCTTAGCAGAATTTGGTACCTTGCACTTAGAATTCCTGCATCTCACAGAGCTCTCTGGCAACCCGGTATTTGCGGAAAAGGCAAGTACTTCCCAACTGACTAATAAAATGGTCTGTTCATACTCATGGGGGCAGGGCTGAAGCAAAGCAGCATTTTGGTTTGCCTGCAGCAGAGAGCATGGCAGCAGTGACCTCTCTCTCCAGTACTAGTACAACTTACAGAGGAGAAACCTTCCAGAGTGGGACATGGGTTCAGAAACCTGTATCTTGCAGGGTGTAAAGGTCACCCGACCTCAGACCAATTGGCTTTGTAGGGTAGCTACTCCATTGTTTTCTTTGGCCATTTATATTTGCTGTAGCAACCTCACCTGCCTGTTTCCATCACTTGTGAGGAAGATAGGAACATTTTTCCCAGTGTCTCAGTTGTGTGGCGTTGTAGTAGAAACTTACTCAGACAAGGGCAGAGCCAAAATAAAGCTGTATGTTGGATCTCAACTGCAATATAATTGTTAATTCTTATATCCTAATAGTAGTTTCTTGTACTCACAGACCTTTTTGCTCTAAAGAGCCATTATGCTCGAGCATTAGCTCATTGTGCTCTAGCCAACAAGATTTCTGCTGAGGTTTAGTGTGTAGGACAGTCCTGACAGTTGGCATATTGGATTCCTTCTGTGTAACTTGTAACTGAAAATCTATTAATATTATACACTACCTTGAGCTTTTTTTTTTTTTTTTTTTTTTTTTTTCCACAAGTGATCTTGTAGTGCATGTGAGAGCAATTTAGTAAATACGCCATTGGATACCAGTAAGTCATTAGCTTTCACTGCACATACCTGAGAATGGCCTTTGAGGGCAACAGTTTGTTCCAGGTAGAATCCAGACTACCTCCATGAGCTTAAAGGAAATGAGGCCTGTCCAGAGTTCCACAGTGGGTTGAAAACAGACAGTGGTTTTGGGATTGCCAGTAAAAGCCTCAAAACGGTCCATTTCTAGGGTATTTCCAGTGCAGGTCTGTCAGTTCTGAACCAAGAAGAGAGTTTGTGGAAAAGAGAGGAAGAAAGAGATGGAAGGAGCTTGGAAAGCAAAGTGAAGAATATTATGGAGTGTGCGGAAGGCAAGAGGAATGCTACAGAGCAGTGGTCAGGAGAGAAAACAGAGCGTGAAAGGAAGCTAGAAACCTAGGAAATTCTGTAGACAAGACAAAGAAAGACTGATGATTTGAAATAAAGGAGACAAGCTAAAGATACTTGAGAACAGTGATAAAAACAAATTGATCAGAGGAGAGTTCGGGGTAGGTGAGAAAAGACCAGTGGAGGGACCAGGACAGGGTGTGAAAAGAAAGCACATGGGAAAGAAATGACGGAGGGGAGAAAAGGAGAGATGAGCACTGAAAACACAAGGACAAGAAGATGCAACATTGAAAACCAGAATTTCATCCATATTCCAGGTTCAAACTGTGGCATTTTGAGCCAGTCAAGCCACTGACCTCAGTGTAACACATTTTCTTCTTTGCCTGTTAAGCCTGTAGAGGGATAAAGGCTGAATTTTTCTAATGGACTCCTATTAGCTGACCACGTCTGGTGTGTGCCACAGAAAATGTATCCCATTCATCTTGATACCCTCTAAGAGAAAACAGAGGATGATAAGGGCTCAAACAGCCCATCCTGTGCGAAATGATTTCAGAGAAACAGATCAACTCATTAACTTGCAGCTTGGGACTTGTGTGATTTTAGCCAGAATAAAGTCCATCTGTGTCTTTTATTCAAACATGTCATTACTGAATGTTAGTAGCATGGCATACTAAATATTATGCAGCCTGATAACTTACTTGGAAATACCATCTTAAGTCTGCAGCCAGCTTTTGCGTACAAATCATTTGATTTCATAAAAGATTTAGAGTTTATTAGCTGCTCTGTAGATTATGGTAGAATATTTATGCTACTTACCATTTAATTTCATGCATTATGGGAAAGGTCTGTTGAATTTAATGGGAGTGAAACCAAGGGAGGTTATAGAGTATAAGTAAGGCTGTTCTAGCATATTAAAGCAGCTGTCTGTTGTTGAAATTAAAAGAGCAAATTCGTCATGTTAAGTGACCGCATGGTAAATTGAAGTACTATGTGAGTCATGCATTCCTGCCACTCCTTTCCCTTTGGATCATGACAAAATCCTATACATTTCCACCCAGATCCCAAATCCTTAGGATTTCTTCTGGACCAGCATTGGGTAACTGCTTCTGCTGCTTGCTGAACTAGGGCCTTGCAGGATTTTTAGAATCATTTTTAGAATTCCACAGAACTGGATAAAGATTGTGCTGAGGAGTCCAGCAGGAAGGTCTCTCCATCACAGACCTCGCACTGGAGAGCCATGTCATTGAGTTCCACTTGCATGATGATTCACAATGTTGCAGGCTGCTGTGCTTGTTCAGGCAGGGATTGGCACTGATGAATTACAGCGTTCTCAGTGACAGTGAAAACGGGTGTTTTTTTTCAGCAGAGAAGTAACATAGTTCTCATCTCTCATTTCTCCTAGGTGATGAACATCCGCAAAGTCCTGAACAGAGTTGAGAAGCCGCAGGGTCTTTATCCCAACTTTCTCAGCCCGGTGACAGGGAACTGGGTGCAGCGTAGGTATCAGTCTGCATTCAGAGTCCCACCTGTAGCATTTCAATCTTTCCATTATTCTTTAAGAAGAAATAGTAACTGTCAGAGCAGCAAACCAAGGAAATGTCTTGTCAGGAAGCCTGTTATAAATGTGATTAGATAATGCAACCTGATTTGGAAGATGCAGTATAGTAATTATACACTTACTCCATCAGCATTGTTTCCAGCTGTGTGTCTTACCTCCAGAAAGAGAATTAGGCCTTTCCTTCACTATTCATTATTCAGGGGAGAATAATGGTACCTGGTTCGTCACACAGATACTAGAAATCAGCATATCTCTTTAAGACCTTGTCCTGCAGTCATCACCTAGCCTGTGGGCTTCCTTGGGAGGTGCACAGGATGACTGTGAGCAGAAGCCCTGTGAGACTTGGTTCCTGAGAATGCTATAGCAAATAGGAAACCACTGGTAGAGGCTTGCATATTCTCAGATCCCCTGAAGATTTAGGAATGCATTTGCTTGTGTGCATTCATGTACCTGTCACCATGGTACCTCCTCTGTAGTGCAATTTGGTGCAAAAGGGTGAGACAAGTATACATACTTTTTCTCTTGTTGGGAACCCAGCACTGTCCAGCCACGAAGACACTGCACTAAAAGTTAGTGCCCTGATACAGAAAAGGGAGCAACAATTAGGAAAGGGCTTGGAAAGAGCAAGGAAATAGTAGAGGTAGTGTTCCCAGGGAAAGATTATTTATTTTCTTTCTTTACACACACATCTACTTCTTTACCCAGAGAAGAGACTGTACTCCTCTTTTTGTGCCACCAAAGGGGCTTACCCTCTGATAGTTAAATGAGAAAGGCTGCTTCTTCTGGTCTGTCACAGATCCCTGACCACAGCTTTCCACTCTGTTAAGGATTTGCTTGGTTTGGTGAGGGAGGTTAGCTGGATTTAATGTTTCTCTGTCAAATGAAAGAGAAGTCTTTTTTTTTTTTTTATCTTTTTTGTCTTTTTTTTTTTTTTATGAAGCTCTTTTTAGCCTGTCAGTGGATTACATTTTATATTGTTTAAGCAGATTTTGGATCATGCATTAGTTGGTGTCCCTGTGATGTGTTGCACTGTTTCCTCTGCTAGATCCCTCCAGACCTTTCTAACTAGTATTTATAGCTCTGATTGTAAGTGACGGGCAGTTGCATGGCTGCCATCATCTGAGACAGTGAGAGTATACTAGCTGTTAGCAATCCCTGATCTTTAACTGCCAGATCAGCATGTCTAATGGTAATTGACAGGGCTTGTCTTGAAAAGTTTCCCAACAAAGCATCTTGGATGGCTGCAGTTGTCCCATTAAACCAGAGCTGTCCTTTGGTGCCATGAAGAAAGAAAATAGGCTTCTATGTTTGTCCCATTAATTGATCTTCCATGTTATCCCAATTCCTTTGTGAGCAGCTCAGCTTCCCCTCCACATTTGTCTCTGCAGAGTTGTTGCAATATGTTCCACTGGAAAAATTAATCTTCCATCCATGACCACACCCCTGAGATGGTACTTCCTTTATGTTATTCCCAGCTGGTAGCCATACTGCACATTTTCCCAGACACAGGCATTAATTCTGCCTGTTCATTGGTGCTGAGAGGAGAAGTGTATGTCTCTTAGATCTGCTGCCATAACTGCTCATTAGTGAATCTTTGGGAAACTGAAGAGCTGTGCTCTTAATTCAGATGGCTAAAATAGTCAGCTTGATAGTAACCATTAATCTCTTCTACCAATAATTCTATTTATGGCTCCAAATTTGACTTCATTGTACTGACCTGCTCCCATCCCTTGCTGACCTAGAGAGGGGCCTATTGTTGGTGCTCAGAGCTTATTAAAAGCAGTCTCTGATTACTTGTTCTGGGATAGAGTGATTTATGCAAAAGGACTAGAGATGTTCTCTCTCCTAGACTTTCACATCATGAGGACAACTCATGGCATAGAATCCTGTGGCAGTTGTTCATAATGTAATGGTTGTGGTCTGAATCTGTATTCCATTTAGGGAAAAGACTCATCAGCCTCTTCTGCACCTCCAGTACTACTGCTGCGAAATAGATTAGGAAGGACCAAAGAAGGAAGGCAGCTGCTGCCTGCTACAGAGATGTTCCTTGTAGGTGCCAGGCTCTCATTTTCTCTCTTTTCATTAAAGCTCTTTGCAGGAAGATGTTTTTCTTGGAATTACTATGATTTTCTTAAAAGGTATATCTTTGACCTGGCTGAATGAGCAGGTCTTCTAAATGAAGAGGCAGTGCTGTACCTCTTCTAAGTGCAGATGTTACCTTTAGAAAATTAAAGCATGGTCCCCCGCTGAAATAAAAGATTCGTTTATGCAAAGTACTTGGGAGGCAAACGCTGGCAAAGCTGTTGCCATATGGAAAGCAATTACATACCAGAGCTCCTGCTTTGGTGACGTTATGAATGGCACACTTAAGATAACAGACCTTCTCTTTAGAGACAGGCTGTGCAGCTGTTGGTTGTAAATAGTCTGTCCTCTTTTTTTTCCCCCTGAATTCATGTGTCTAATCTCACTGTTTTGCCCTGGATTGTTCCGTAGATCAGTAAGACATACTGTACAGGCATATTTGCTCTTATGATTAGGAAAATACATGGCTGTTGATCTCTCCTGTTGGTAGGACTTAGCATTTAGAATAAGCCTGAGGACATTATATATGTACAATGAAAGGGAAAATAAAAATCTAAAGAGGTAACTCCAAAAACAACGCCACATCTGCTTACATTTAAAATAGGGAAGTGTACAGACACAGAAGTGAACACTGTTAATTAACAGAGACTCTTCAGACCGTGGTCGGTAATTTGACTTGTTCTTCTAAAAGGGGGAGTTCTTCACTGCTTCAAGGAATTAATGTTACTTTTTCCACCGTGGTATGGCTTAAATATATAAATCCAACCAGCAGTTCTTCCCCAGCAGAAACCTGCAGCTGTCCTGCCCATTTCACAATTAATTTGTTAACATCCTCTCTGGTAAGGTCATAGCATTGCATACTCTGAATAGGTAGCCTTGAAAATCTGATCTCTCCAGAATAAAATATTCGGTGACCATCCTTGCACCTGACACTATCATTTTAATACACCAACAACTTCAGCCTTCCCCATGGCAGGGCATCCCACAGTGAGCCAGGACTACAAATGACAGAATCCAGAGGTCTCTATGGCAGCCCCTTGCTGGCAGCTGTGTCTGATCCAACATGCATTCTCCCTTTCCTGAGGCAGGGAGGCAGCACCCAGCAGCTTCATATAGACAGAGATCTATCAATACCTGCTGTTGCATTTGGTTTATGAGGCTGGGATTTATGATGATTGCTTCACAAAGCAGGAAGAATCCTCAAGTTGCAGTATAAATAAGTGTTGCAAAATGAGACATCCGAATAGTTCTTTTGAACTTGTAAAATGCTTTGTAAAATGACAGAACATTTTTCTTCTGATTGCACTTTCCACCTTTCTTCATTTCTGGAAAAGTAATGCAGCAAGCTCTCCCCTGGAAACCGGAAAGGAAGAGGAAAGAACAAAGACATCAAAAAGGACACAGTTGTTTGCTCTTTGTAACGCAACTGCTCATTGTATATCATGAACCTGAGTTCTTTTTTTTGGCTTTCCCACTATAGACCATGTCTCTGTTGGAGGGCTCGGAGACAGCTTTTATGAATATCTCATCAAATCTTGGCTGATGTCAGACAAGAAAGACTCTGAAGCTAAAAAGATGTATGATGATGCATTAGAGGTAAGGAGCAGGTTGGTACTCCGTATTTTTGGTTAGGAACATTGTTCATCAGAATGTTTCAGGCAAAAGTGTTATAGATCTTTGAGTCTAATATTCACTCCTCAGCCTGTCCACTAAGTATCCTGAGATCCTGCTTTTCATCCCTTTAGGCAATAGAAAAACATTTGGTCAGAAGGTCTGCTGGAGGATTGACCTACATTGCTGAATGGAGGGGAGGCATCCTGGATCACAAAATGGGCCACTTGGCTTGCTTCTCTGGGGGCATGATAGCACTTGGAGCTGAACACGCCAGTGAAGAGAGGAAGCAACATTACATGGATCTTGCTGCAGAAATAACAAACACTTGTCATGAGTCTTATGCACGTTCAGGTAAACCTGTGGGCTGCCTAGAAAACACGAGGAAGGGAGAGTCTGCAGCCTAATGGACTCAGTGTTTGTGTGGCAGAGGATTGCAGCAGGGTGTTTTGTGCTCCAGCAGTATCTTCATTTCATCAGTCTATATGATTTTCAATTGTCTTTTCCAGGATATCTAAAAGAGAAGGCAGTATGTTTTACATGGCAGACAGCTGGAACAGTGGGACAGACAGATATAAGCTCCTGTGAACCCAGAGCTGAATCCTAGTCCTGCCTCTCAGCCACAGAATAAGCCTTCTCCCAACAAGACTATAGTTTGATTCTGTCCTTTCACATCCTTATGCAGACAGAAGTAGGAATTTAACAGTGATTAATTGCAGGGTGCCCACTATATGGAGCAGAGCAGCTGAGATGACCAACAGGAGAGTGTTGGAGACCTGCAGCTGCTGAAAACTGAAACAAACTGAAAAAATGAAGTTTCTCAGCCTCTCCCGGCTGGCTAAGTCTTTCAGTTTCACAAGTCCAGTGCAATGTGTTTCAACCACACAGTGTGTTTATCAGTCAGTATTTTGGGAGGGCAGTGACTGGTGATGAATGAGACTGGGCTAGTTCTCTGCCTGCAGGGCTTTCAGCAAGATAAGCTAGCTTTGGACTCTTCTTTCTTTGAAGGCATCTCTATAGCTGTTCTGAGCCTGCAGGCAGCAAAGCAGTAGTCAACGTTCCTGGACCTTTCCAAACACATCTGTGCTAGTTGTTGTTCCCAAAGATTGTTTCACCACATCAGCAAGCCCATATTGGCAGCTGTGATCCAGCATGTTTGCCTATTAAACTTCAGGTTAACCTGAAATGATATTTGCAAATAACCCCCACCCCATCCCTTCAGCACTTAGAGAAATAAAGGAAAGCAACCAAACTAAAAACCCTCTGGCTGTGAGTGCCTAGAGCCAATTTTCACCTACAACAGTATCCATCAGCATAGAAAGGACAGTAGCAAGCCTGCCCACACTGATTATAGTGCTGCCATTTCAACAAGCTCATTGTTTGCAGAGAGTGTTTGTGCACTGGCTCTCAGCAAATAGCACAGTTAGCAAACACTGTTAGATCCACATGTAGACAGGTGGGCCCAGGGAAGGTGTGCAAAATATT
This sequence comes from Cygnus olor, assembly GCF_009769625.2. Classification (NCBI taxonomy): domain Eukaryota; kingdom Metazoa; phylum Chordata; class Aves; order Anseriformes; family Anatidae; genus Cygnus; species Cygnus olor. The sequence goes on along the minus strand of NC_049191.1, from coordinate 77,167 downwards.
TAGAAAATATTTAGAACAATAAAATGACTGCCTGAAACATGGCCTTGTGGTAAACACGTGTAGCAAGAGAAACCTGATGTGGCATGATCATAAGCAACCTCCTCTTCCATGTCTTTCAAATAAGGAGAGAGTTGGTCTTGTAAGTGGGATCTGAATGCTAGCTGTTCTTTGCAAGAGACTGAGAGCCTCACATAAGGGACACTCAAAAAGACCAAGGTACTTGAATGTTTTATTCATAAAAATGTAGTGAAGCGGATTAAGCTTTCCCCTGCTACCTGACGTCCTCTTTTTGAGGCTGCTAGTGGACCAGAAGGAAAGGCAGAGGAAGTGGTTGCAGGTCCCAAGGTACCTTTTCTTACAGCCTCCCTCCCCCAGTACAGTTGAAATGACTCAGTCTGCTGGGTCCCAAGCTCTTCAGTGAAGAGCTCTGCTATCAAAATCAAGTGTGGTGCAGTTCTTAAGACAATATCCCAGCCCAGCAAAAAATCTAGGATGTGGGGGAGATTTGTACCTGCTCCACACTCACATCTGGTCCAAGCCTTTTGTTTTGTCAGTTGTATTCACCCTCAGAAACACTTTATCCTCAGCTAGGTAGTACCCAGGCATACCACAGAATGAGCGGTAACTTTGAATGGGTAGTGAGCATAGCTCACGTGTTCTATGGAGTTGCCACTATTTTGACAGTAGCTGTGAGGTTGATATGATACACAGGCATGACTGATCTGCTCTTCTGATCTCACACAAGCCTTAGTCAAATGTCTGCATCCTGAACACCATAAAATCACCTGGACAAACTGTTTACCTGTTTTCTCATCAAACTGCTCATTATAAATGTGTGATTTTGTCTAGATACCAAACTTGGCCCTGAAGCCTTTCGCTTTGACACTGGAACTGAAGCCATGGCAACCAGACTCAGCGAGCGCTACTATATCCTTCGCCCAGAAGTGGTAGAAAGCTACATGTACATGTGGCGACTGACACATGATCTCAAGTACAGGCAGTGGGGCTGGGAGGTTGTGAAGGTATGGTTGCAAAAATCACAGTAATAATTCTTACAGGCTGCTGGATTCTTACAAGAATCTTTCCTTTAGTCAAGAAAAAGACCAGAAATGATTTAAATCATTAAGATACTAAGACTCATTAGTAATGGGACAGGAATATACAAAATCGCTTAATTTAGTATGGCTTATCTGCTTATTGTAGTGAATGTTTTCTTTGCCCTTTGGGCTATGCTAAAATCAAACAATCAATCAAAACAGTGGAAGTTTATGGAGAGGAGTGTTTCAGTCAGCAAAACCTGCTGTTAAAGTAACAGCTCTTTGCTAAAGGAGTGAACCTTGTATTTGAAATACCTGCACTACTCTGAACCATTGGTTCGGAGTTCGCCAGGGAAAATCAGCAAACTTGGCTTTGCCTTATTTTCCCACTACCACTTCCCGGCCAGAAAGTCCCTCACCTCTTCCAAGCTCATGCAATAGCTAGTTGACTGCTGTCCTGCATCCTAGCTGGGACTACATTCAGTGGCAGAACTGTCATTCATCTAGTGCCCTGAAAAAGAGGCTCTGCAAACAGCTAGAGTGGCCGCTTGAGATCTGTTTTTGCTACACGTGTAATGTCGAGGTCAATCAATGAACCAGCTGAGGAGGTTTATGTTTGTCTTGCTATTTCATTAGAACTAACTTTATTCCTGGAGACTGGAGTAAGCACCAGTGAGAGACAGAAGCTACTATAAACTTGGAATTTGATTTATAAAGCTGACTTGCAGTGCGACTGACAATGATTAATGAGTTACTCCATGCTATTGTGCATTACTGAGATTTCTTTTCCTTTCTCAGGCCCTGGAAAAACACTGTAGAGTAGAAGCTGGTTTTTCTGGCATCCGAGATGTTTACACCACAGTCCCAACCCATGACAACATGCAACAGAGTTTTTTCCTTGCAGAGACTCTGAAGTAAGTCTGGTATCACAGAGGCCTTTCAGAGTAGCATAATTCCTGCAAGATCAACACTTTTGTCTGCGTGATAAGTCTCTATTGAGAAAAGCCTTTTATCCTGTGTGGGGAAAATTGGGAAAGGACGTGGAAGCTTTGCTAACTTCCTTCTGTAGAACCATTGCTGCCATAGGCTGTCTCCAGGTTTCTGCTCATGTGCTGGGTTTAAAAGACTCTTCTGTGATGCAGAGTCACTCTAAATAAGTGGGAGGCTTATTTAGCTCTGATCATTTAAGTGATAGCTGTCCCCTCTGCCAGGTTAATGCCCTGCACAAAGAGGAGGCGTGACTATGATTTGAATTTGCTGCCCCTTGGTATAGATTTTCTTTTGCTAGTAGCTAGAGCTAATGTGGGGTGGCTGAGCACAGATGCTCATCCAATTTTGCTGCACTTGCCCCAGGGGTGGTAACTTTCAGAAAGAGAGTGAGGCAGGCAGGCAGGAAACCTGTCACCATAAACCATGGCAGCTGAGGCCAGTGGTGGCCCCATCACAGTCCTGCTTGCAGTGCTTTCTTGTACATGCTTGGAGTCCCACTTGGGCTTCTTTAATCTCCCTTTTGTCCGTCTTCTTCCCTCCCACCCTTGCCTTATGGCTCCAGGTACCTCTATCTTCTGTTCTGTGAAGATGATGTGCTGTCCCTGGACGACTGGGTGTTCAACACAGAGGCTCACCCCCTGCCAGTCAACCACACAGACTTTAAAAATAAAGCAAGTGTGCAGTAGTGAGGCCATTGCCCAGCACCCTGCTTCTACAGCATCGGCAGGTTACTGCATTTCCTTTCCATTAAAGGAATTTGTGTTGTTCCTAAAATGTTATTTTGGGGCACTAGTCCAATTCCGGACAGTATTATATTGGGAAGTCGAAACCGTGACATAAGCACCTTATTTTCCTCTGTGAGGAGCTCTATTAGCCTGATAATGAGATGTTTATTCTGGGCCATACTGTACACAGTTCATAGACATTCCTTTATACAGAGAATTTATATGAAATCCACAGACTTTGCTTTATAGTGGCCAAAGGACTGGAAGTTTGCCATAAAATAGACTTCCCCGCAACACACACACCCCTCCTTTCATTTTTCTTTTTCATTTTTTCCTTTTATATACTGTTGGATTTATCACCTTTCTAATTAACAGTTTTCAATATACTGTGCTTTCTAGATGGTGTCAAAATTGTAACTAAATCAAAACCTGTCAGTAAATTTCTTGATCCTAATGTATTTTTATATATTTTTTCTGTGCTCTGAAAACACATTTACCACACATCATATCTCATTTAACTTTCCCTTAGTGTTTTTGTGTTTTTCTACTTTTATTTGGAACTAAATGTTATGAGTCACTTGTAATACTTTCACTGCTGTAATAGTCAAATCTGTGAAAGAGAATAAAAGTATTGTAAAATAAAAAGCATTTATGGGTTGATCCTGCTTTAAACCCATCTGTGAAAGACCTTTACGTCATGCTTGGAATAACTAGGTGACAATACTGGATTATTTCAGAAATATTTCACAATGTATGTTGATTTCCAGCGTAATCTACTTGTATGGACAGCAATTCCCACCTGCACCAGCTCTTTTAAATCATTTGTTCAGTGTCCGATATAGATTAGCAGGAGTACTACTAAATGTCTTATTTTCTAGCAAAAAATAAATAATCCCCAGATAAGTTTTCTCTTTCATATACATTGCTTCCGGAATAAAGTAACAGGAGAAAAAGAAAGGAAAAAAATGAAGCCAGATTCTTCCATGTGTCCTGGTACTGAATTAGCTTTTTACCCTGTGTGTCCTTGGTACGTGACTCTAGGCAGGATAACTGTGCGGAGATGTTCATACACCACTCTTGTTCTGACCCTGGTAGTTGTGGAGTACTTGCTTAGCAGTACTGCTCAGCAGTTCTTGCAACTGGGGATGGATCTTGGATTGTTGCTCCCACCAGCCTTTTTTCTGGTCATTGCAAAGCTGCATGGTCTTTGGTAATAGAATATTTTTCTCCATTCTTGTGACACTCTTGATAATTGGTTCAGTCAGCACTTAGGGAAGAAGAAGTTGCTTGAAGCAAGTTGTGGGAACAAAAAATGTGTTCCTAAATTCATGCCTGTATAATTCCCAAAGAGAAATAAGGTTGTCAGATATGGACTTAGCATTATTCAAGGAATAAAGATAGGGGATGGTATGCTTAGCATAGAGGAATGGTTATTGGTAAATAAACATTTTGAGAATGAGTTGTCTTATCTGAGAGATTTGGGTACTGGGAGGTCAGCTTAGCCCACAGAATGTTCATAATGGATTAAGGGAATTCCATAAATGTCCTGCTCTTGAAGTAACTCAAAACACTTTGCCTGGTAAAACATAACCCCCCAAAATAAATAAGACATTTTTAGCTTCCTTTAGAAATAGGTCCTTGGTGTTGTGTTAAAACTCTGCTCTTGTTTTCTCTTCCACACAAGTGAGCAAGAATGGCATTAGTAAAGTCACATACACTTCTGAAGGAAATCTGCTGTATTCCTGCAGTTCAGAGGCTGCATTACAAATCTGGAATTTCTTTAGCTGTCCAGTGTGCCTGTCAATGTAAAGCTTTTTGATTGCTAAGTTTGCTTACTGAGACACTGGTATGAAGCTCAGCAGCAGTGGCAAAACTTTTTTGTTGCAAAAAAAGCATGCTTTCCATTCTTGCAGACCACAGTTCTGCAAATACTTCTGCCTCTACTCACAGATACCCACAGTTAAGTCACAGAGCTCAGCAGATTAGTCACAGGCATCAAGTTAAGCATGTCTACTTACAGCAGGAGTAAAGATTTGTTCTGAGGATCAGCTTTGTTCCAAGGCCTGGCCCTGAGCCACAACTGGGATTCTTCTGTCCCACAGGCAATGCAGGTAACAGAAGTGTTTGCCCCAGTGGTGTCCTGAAATGCTTCTGCTCTTTCCTCGCTCCTCCGTATGCCTTGAGCCTTGTTTGGATGCTCTTGCTTGAGCAGGGCTGTCAACTCTGGGAGTCCTGCGTACAGAGGCAGGCTCTGGGATTTCACCTCTCTTATTCTGCCCCCGCCCTGAATAGGGGGGGGAGGATTTCTTGTGTTTGTCCAGATGGGAAACCCCTTGATTTTCATAATTTAAGTAGATAAATAAGTGAGGTGCTAGGTTAGAACCAGTCTAACGGAAAGGGTGGGGGAAGATGTGTGTCTTGGAGCTGCTTTCCTGCTTTTTTACTCTCAAGCATGGGGAACACCAGTGCGAATTGTGTTGTTGGTTTATGGTGTTTTCTACTTTTGAGTTGCTTTAGCAGGAAATGTGATCAGCCTAGGTTATTTCTCATTTCCCCTCTTACATTCAAATTCAGAAACTGAAATTATCATGTTAATTTTCACCACCAGAACATGTGATCCTATTTTATGTCAACAGGAATTTCCTTTAACTGCAGTTCTGATAAAGTTTCATCGTATGGTAGGGACGAAAACTATCACTTGTAGACTGGCTGGCTGTCGCTGCCTGACCATACAAGAAGGAAAGATAAAACAATCCAGAAAACAAAAGCATTTTTTGTAAACCACACTTCATTTTTACCACATTATTAAGTTCCCTTGGAAGACTTACAGCAGAATTGGTTACTGAATTCAAAAGCCTGGCAGTCCTGGTATTTTTCCACATACATTTTGATCTGATCTCTTTATCTGAGCGTTTCGATGCATTGAGCTCTGGCGCCCAGTGCTAGCAGTTTCAAAGTTTCAGCAGTTCTGATCACATTTGTCTGTGGCTTCATTCCCTGTGGTGCCTCAAACAGGTATTGTGCTGTAAATAGAATCATAGAATCAGGAATCCTCTCAACAAAACACCTTTTCATTGTAAATGCTTTTGTTTAGAGAGCCAGTGAGTTTAAGAACTGTAAGTGACTCACCAGAATGGATTGCTTCCTACTGAATATGAAACACTGAATTGCAAGGGGGAGTTAGGAATGCAAGCCCATGGGAGTTTGTTGACATTGGCTCATACTCTTCTACTAAACTGTCTAGTTTGAAATGTCTGTACGAAATTTCACTTAACTCTGCAGTCTTTGCTGCCTATTCCTTTTCTAGGACAGTGCGTTTTCCATGGCTGCCTGTGTAGTTTTGTGTCACAGTGCATCTACCCTGGACCAGGATGCAAGCCCCTTTTCTGCAGCAAACACAGCTCTGGAGTTCTAATCCCCTTTGAAAAGCCTCATGTGAAGCTGGACTTAGATACTCCTTTTTCCTTACTGTTTTCCAGAGGATTAATGGTTTTGGGCTGCAGTCTGGTCAGCACTTGCTTCCTCAGGGGATTATCTGTTTCCAGGTGCTTTCCCCATTTGTGGACAGAGCTCAGATTTTAATGCTGGTTTTCGTTACACTGTGATTGCTTTGACTTTAAAACTGGCCAGGGTTTCAGTCTATGGGGATGGGATCATAAATTTAAATGAGGACAGGGTTCCTCAGCTCTCAGAACATGCTGCCCTGGAACGTGGAATTATTCTATGGAGAACCTGTCCTTTTACTGCAAAAACTCACTCCAAGCTTTCCATGTCTGCTACCAATTTCTTGCCTTTTATTTATTTATTACTGCTGGCTGAATTTTCTTGGTGGAAATCTTCAGGATTTTCTCTGACACAAGGGTGCCTGGATGAGCTACTCAGCAGATTTCTGAATACTTCTGTTTCTTCCTCAGTACTCTTATCTGTAAGAACCAGCCATGTAGAGCCAAAAGTTGTTGGTTTTGTTCTCCTCTATGGAGGACTGGTTCCTAGCAGATGTCCTGAATTACTTTACCTTTTGTGTTTCATTCTCTTTCCCATCAAATAATTCAACTGTTTGTCATCTTTACATGTTCCCTGATGATATTGGAAATGGTTCAGATATAAAATGAGCCCCTCTGCTTCTTATCTAAATTATATTGTTTTGGCCCTGCCAGCCACCCTGTCAGGTCTCCTTCTCCATCTAGGTGCCTGCAAGCTTTGTCATTTCATGTCACTTCTTGCTCTTGCTTATTTCCCAGAAACTCAAGTACATTTATCCTGTTTCAAAGCTATTTCATCCTGTTATATTTTATGCTTCGAAGGCACTTGTTAGGTTATTTGAGGTAAGCTAAAGCTCTCCACACCTCACTGCCCAACTTAATGAGTCTAGGATGTTTTAAAGCAAATCTTCTTAAGTGGAGACCAACTCATTCACACCTGTCTTTGCTCGCAAACATTATTTCAATACTCTGTTAATTTGATTCTTCCTATTTCCTCCCTATGGCCCAGGCATTGGTTCTTTGACTGATGGGGAGGTAGAAAGCAGAAAACAGTGGCAGAGTTTCATGAACGCTTTCTTCTATGGTGAGGGTGGCAGAAGGAGCCTTCCCCTTCCTCCCTCAGCTGTGTAGATGTAACAGCACTGGTTTGAGCTGTAAATAACCTAGTGTTTATTTCATTTCAGTTGGAAGGGATCTGCAAAGATCATCAAGTCCAACTGTCAGACTACTTCAGGGCTGACCCAAAGTAAACGTATGTCATTAAGAGCATTATCCAAATGCCTCTTGAATATGGACAGGCACAGGGAAACTACCACCTCTGTAAGAAGCCTGTTCTAGTGTCTAAGTACCCTCTTGATAAAGAAGTTTTTCCTAATGTCTAGTCTGAATCTCCCTATGACACAGCTTTGATCCATTGCTGAGCGTCCTATTACTAGATACCAGGGAGAAAAGATGAACACCTCCCTCCCTACTTCCCTTCCTCAGGAAGTTGTAGAGAGCTTCCTTTTCTCCAGGATTAACAAACCCAGTGTCCTCAGCCACTCCCCATAGGACATGTCTTCCAGCCCTTTTACCAGCTTTGTTGCCTTCCTCTAGATACTTTCAAGTATCTTAAAATCCTTCTTAAATTGAGGACTCACACAGTATTCCAAGTGAGGCTGGACCAATGCTAAATACAGTGGGATAATCGCCTCTTTTGACCAGCTGGTTGTGCTACGTTTAATGCACCCCAGCATACGTAGGCTCAGTCTGAGCCTACTGTCAACTACTACCTCCAGATTGCTCTCTTGCAGGGCTGTTCTCCAGTCACTTGTCTCCCAGTCTGTACTTAGTGCAGCATTACTCCATCCCAAGTGCAGAATACGGTATTTGTTCTTGTTAAATTTCACACTGCTGCTGATGGCCCAATGCTCCTATCTATCTAGATCCTTCTAGTGTTGCTCAAGCTTACACCGTTACTGCAAGAGAAACGTTAAGGGCTGTGCGGTGATCTATTGCAAAGGGCAGAACAGTGAGGGGAGAAAGGGAAGGCTGCATTTCCCTTTCAACACCTATATCTTGCTCCCTTCGTACTTGTTCACTGTGGACTGCAAGAAAAAAAAACAAGCAATGCTTTTCTGTTTGTCCTGGGAATTTCTCAGAACTCCACACTCCTGCCTTTTTGCCCAGAATTACCAGCCTCTTCCTCTTTCCTTGAGCAGCTGCCACTGCTTTCTTCATGATTCTTGGTCATGTTCTTGTCCTAACTACAACACTCTTTAAACCTAAATCAGAAATGATTAGGCAGGCTTAGGAAACAGCAAGAGCTTCAAAGGATTAAATGCTACAACTTCCATCTACCCTTAGGGAACTCGGACATTCTGCACCATGAGCCCTGCAGCAGCGAAAAAAAAAGTCCTAAATTTTCCTGAGCAATGGAAGGATTTTAGTGTGGTTGCATGTAAGTAAGAGGAGACTGAGTTATGGGAAAAGATTAAAATGGCTATATTTATATCTCTCTTGGCCATGCCACTGCTAAGGAGCAATGTGGCACCCACACAGAAGAACCTGAAGAGCACAAAGAACACAGAGTTTCATGCTGTTGTAAAGGTCTGTGATCAACATGATGGCAGAAATGACACACAGATGACTGACATGCAGGAACGATTACAGGGATCATTGCAGGATGGCAGCACAATGGCTACATCCAGATTGCAGAGGAGCACTGTTGCCCTGTGGCTGCAAAGCGGCTGAGTCATTCCCATCTCCTAATTTCCAGCCTCATGGTCCTGGATCTTAAATCACAGTGGAGTCAATGCCAGGAAGTGAAACTGCAAATATCTGTTAAAAATATATGTATTCATTTCGGTGACCTGAAGCCGCCCAGGCTACCTAAGAAGCTGGATACAGCTCTTTTTGGCTATATACTGAGTTAAGAATCAAAGACCACTTTTGAAATTGCTTGGTGTGTGTATGGGAAATACACGCCACTCTCCGATAATTAAAAACAAAAACACGGAGAGTAATCTACTACGAGTCCACATAGCTGATAAACTGCAGCAAATTTAAAGCAAAAAGGTAGTTTTTCCTCCGAGGAGTACAAAACTCTCCACGGGCGGCCCTCCTCCCCGACCCGGGCAGGCCGGGTAGGGCGTAGGCCTTCACCCGGCCCCGGCCCCTCCTCGCTAGCGCTGCCCGCCTGACGCCTCCCCGAGGCGGCGCGGTCATGGCGGCGGGGCGGCGCTGAGTGTCGCGGCATGGCGGGGCCCGGTGCGGTTTCTTCGCGGCTGGCGCTAGCCCTCGCCGCGTTGGCCGCACTGGCCGCCGTCAAGTACTACCGGGACGCCGAAGCCGCCCGGCAGCAGGTACCGAGAAGATGGGGGTGCGGGGGGGGGGGCGCCTGTAGCCGCGCTGCCCCTCATGGAGGAGGGTGCGTGCGGAAATGGCGGGAGGAGCCGCTCCCGCCGCCGCCGTGGGGTCGGTGCCGGCGGTGGTGGTCGCCGCAAGGCTGACGGGACCGCAGAGGTGAGGGGACGGCGGGCCCTGAGGTGGCAGCTGGGGTAGAGGTGGTCGTCTCTGGACTGAGGTAACCACAGAGCTTTGGTAGCCAACAGCCATCAGTGGCTGCAGGGCTTGAGGTGGCTGTGGGTGAGGTGACCGTAGAGCTGCGGTGCTCACCGTACACGACTATCTGTGGGCTTGAGATTTTGTAGAGCAGGCTGAGGTTTTTTGGAGCAGTGGCAGGCACTGGCTTTGAAGTCGCCACTGGGATTGTGTCAGCCGCTGCCAGGCTGAAACGGCCGCAGAGCTGTGATCACCACCAGGTACTAATGGTGACTGCAGATCTGTGGTGACCGCCAGGCTTGAGATGGCCACTGTTGGTCTTGAGATGGCTGCCAAGGGCTGAGGCAACCACCAGACACCAGTGACCATCACACAGCCCTGTGCAGGGCAGTGAGGTGCAGGACACAAGCACCTCCCAATGAACTCCATGATGGCAGAGCTTTAGTGCCAGCCCCACGGGTTTGAGCTGTGCCTAGCCACCATGCTTACGGTTTGCCCTGAGGATTATTTCTAACTCAGTCATTGTGTCTGGCTGGGCCTCCAGCTCCTCCCCTATCTACTTTGAGTCCAGTGGCCCCAGCCAGAAGAGGGAGGGACAAGCAAGAGCATCAGACACCCAGACCTGTTCTTGACATAATGCTTTATACCTCCTCACATGGCCTCCAAAGATTTCTTTTCTTGCTACTTTATTTCCTTTAAAAAAGGCCCCAAATGCTCAGATTTTTTTTCATACTAAAAATGCAGCTTTTGTGTGCCTTGAATGACTCTGTCAGTGGAAGTAGCAAAAGAATAGAGAATGGGAGCTGAAAAATGCAATTTTTTATTTTTAAATTTGGCTTCTTGATATTGTTTCTGATTGTAATTTTTATAATTCAGTTGACTTGCATTAAAATGCAGGCTTTGGTATTTCTATAAATAAAAAGACAAGTGTTTTTAAGGTTGTGACAGGGCACTGCTGGAGATAGGAACAAAATGTGAACAGTCCAAGGTGTTTATTTTTTTCCATTTAGCTGAGCAACCCACAAGCAGGTGGGAGAAGAATACTCTTTGTGAACACCATAGCTCTCTTCCTCTACAAAATGAGCAAGAAAGCCCTAGTTTGTGAGTATGAAAATGAATTTGTGAATGGAGTGATCCTGCAGAGCTGATACACTGTGACAGTACTTTCTGTGGCACACCTTTCTCTGTTTTAGCTGGCTCCTTAAAGGGGTACATTGTTTGGTGGAGACAGGAGGCCTGTAGGGCTGCTGTATTCAGCTAGCTGCTGGTGTTCATGAGATGTGTTCATGCATGCACAGCCGTAAGTCACCTGACCACAAAGCTACTGTCTATCTCTCTGACCAGTTGTGGTCGTAGGAATAATTTTCTGATGGTTCTGCAGCTGATGTTTTTTCATTCCTTAACCAATGTGAAAAGTGGAGGCTCAGAGGACTGGAGTATGCTCTCAATTCTTACCTGTAGGTTGAGTTTTGGACGATAATGTCCAACACCAGGCACCCATATTCCTCCCTTCATATTCTGCCATTTTAGGTGCACTCAGAGAGCATAACTGGTTCTCATTCTGCCTTCAGCCCTGTTAAGCAAATGATTATGTCTTTTTCCCAATACTACAGCAGCAGGTGCTCTAACCAGCCAAAAACTTGGTCGCTCATTTGCCTTCCATCCCTTGAGGTCTGTGTCTGTGAAGTGCAAAAGAAGAGACACTCTGAAAGATTAATAATTCTAATATTCTGTGGAGAGGACTGGGAAGTGGACTGTCTCCTCAGAGCCTAGTATGCATCCAGGTCAGCCTCCTGTGCAGAGCAGGATGTCATTGTGCAATGCCTGCACAATTCCCTGTACTGTGTGCTTGCTCCCAGAGAGTGAGCGATCACATGGGCCCTTGCAAGATTAGTGCAGTATGTGCTATGCCCAAGCAAGCTCTGGAGCAGAGAAATATACTGAAGCCTGGCCCAGTGGTTCGTGACATGACTCTGGCATCTGGCTGTCAGGTAACAGGGCAGTTGTTCAGGAAGATGTTGCTACTGATTTATATGGCCAAGTATGTTTGTCCCCGTTTGTTGGGGTTAAAGAGGCAGAGTTTTGTCCCCAGGACTGTGGGGATTCTTGAGTGGTTTGCTCCTGTATGTAGATAAATAACCATCTTGTTCCTTCATTCATTTTTTCAGCTGTGTAGTTCCCGTGTACTCCTCTGTGTTCCATGTTTTGGATCCTTGTCTTTCTTCAGTTGTGTCTGGGTCCATATTTCTGGTTTATGTTCCAGGCTCTTTATTTATGTCTCTCAGTCCTGAAATTACCTTGGAATGCTCTTAAATGCTTCTGTTGCTGCAGTTGACTTCCAGGCTGCATTAGTTCTGCTTCAGGCTGGCAGGCAACAGATGGAAAATAAACTAGTTCAGGAGCTCTGTGGATGGTAACAGTGCTGCAGGCAATAGAGAATAAACACAGTGAAACAGCAGACTACAGAGTATTTGTCCTTGCAGCTTTAGGCTTTTACTTGGGTGACAAGGGAAGCTGCCCCAAAATGATAGATCATAGGGGATCTGCCGTAGGCTGGTTGGAAGTGATGTGAATTATCTGACTTCCCAGTGTGGAGCTTTCTCATTCTGCCTGCGGGTTGTCCTTTTCCCTTCAGTGAATCATAGAATCATAGAATATCCCGAGTTGGAAGGGACCCATAAGGATCATCAAGTCCAACTCCTGGCACCGCACAGGTCTACCCAAAAGTTTAGACCATGTGACTAAATGCACAGTCCAATCGCTTCTTAAATTCAGACAGGCTTGGTGCAGTGACTGCTTCACTGGGGAGCCTGTTCCAGTGTGCAGCCACCCTCTCGGTGAAGAACCTCTTCCTGATGTCCAGCCTAAACTTCCCCTGCCTCAGCTTAACACCGTTCCCACGGGTCCTATCACTGGTGTTTACGGAGAATAGGTCACCTGCCTCTCCACTCCCCCTCGCGAGGAAGTTGTAGACCACAATGAGGTCCCCCCTCGGCCTCTTCTTCTCCAGGCTGAACAGGCCAAGTGACCTCAGCCGCTCCTCATACGTCTTCCCCTCTAGGCCCTTCACCATCTTCGTTGCCGTCCTCTGGACACCCTCCAACAGTTTAATGTCCTTTTTGTACCGTGGTGCCCAGAACTGCACACAGTAGTCGAGGTGAGGCCGCACCAGCGCAGAGTAGAGCAGGACAATCACTTCCCTCGACCGACTAGCAATGTCGTGCTCGATGCACCCCAGGGTACGGTTGGCCCTCCTGGCTGCCAGGGCACACTGCTGGCTCATATTCAACTTGCTGTCAACCACAACCCCCAGATCCCTCTCTGCAGGGCTGCCCTCCAGCGTCTCGTCACCCAGTCTGTACGTATAGCCAGGGTTGCCCCATCCCAGGTGCAGGATCCGGCACTTGTTTTTGTTAAACTTCATGTGGTTGGTGATTGCCCAGCTCTCCAGTCTGTCCAGATCTCTCTGCAAGGCCTTTCCACCCTCATCCGAGTCCACAGCTCCTCCAAGTTTGGTGTCGTCGGCAAATTTGCTCAAAACACCTTCTAGTCCTACATCCAAATCATTTATAAAAACATTGAAGAGGACTGGCCCTAAAATGGAGCCTTGAGGGACCCCACTAGTGACCATCCGCCAGCCTGATGTGGTCCCATTTACCACAACCCTTTGAGCCCTGTCCATCAGCCAATTGCTCACCCATCGTATGATGTTTTTGTTAAGTTGTATGCTGGACATTTTGTCCAGTAGGATCCTATGGGAAACCGTGTCAAAAGCTTGGCTGAAGTCCAAAAAGATTACATCAGCCAGTTTCCCTTGATCGACCAGATGGGTGATCTTATCATAAAAGGAAATCAAATTTGTTAGGCAGGACCTACCCGTCATGAACCCATGTTGGCTGGGACCAATGACTGCATTGTCCCCCAGGTGTGCTTCAATAACTTCAAGGATCAACTTCTCCATAATTTTACCAGGCACTGACGTGAAGCTGAGTGCTGTGAGTGCTGCAGACTGGAAATGACCAGAATAATTTAGTCTTTCAGGAACTGTTCCAAGTGAGACATTGCATTTCAGTGCACATCGGTGCTGTTTTCCATTGGAGGACCTCCACGTGGGCTTTGCAGGCTGTCCCGCTAAGTATTACAGAGGGAGAAACTGAGGCACAGGGTGGCTGGGATTGTGTAGGGTTTCTGGAGAAGGTGGTTTGAGTTGTGGCTCCCAGTGTATGGCAGAATGGGTAGGCTGTAGTCCCTGTGGAGCAAGGGGTCAAAATGCTCAGCGTAGTCCTGACACTGGAGACTTGGATGGCAACTGGCTGCAGCAGGACAGTCGTGCACCATACAATTGGTATGGATCTCGGCCCCAGTTTAAGTTACTTTTTGCAGAAGTACAAGGGTTCAATTGACTTCCTTTGCGTTTTTGTGATGTGACTAGTCACATATTTGACTGACATTGTTTCACTGTGCATTAGCTAATTACAGAAATCAGGATCTCCTGGTGCCCTGAATATTCACGGTTTTAGGAGTGTCTTATAAAAGTTGGAAATTTTTCTGACAATAGACTTTTTCATTTGACTCTGAGCTAATCATTCAGTTTGAATTACTTAGCCAGATGTAGTTTTAACATGTTGATTCCAGCTATTATTCCTGGACACTGATCCTTACTGTAAATAGCACAAAATCCTGCCAAAGGGCATTAATCTTTCAATTTGATCACTGTGTTTCTGTGCTGGAAAGAATGCAAATGAACTCTGAAGCTGAGAGGGGTCAGTGATTTTCTTTGAGAGGTAGGAGTGAAATCTCACTTGTCTCTTCTTCCTGAATTAGGAGCTGGCACTGAAGTCTTTGGGAAGCGAGGGACTGTTTCTCTTTTCTTCTCTGGACACAAACAATGATCTGTACCTCAGTCCAGAAGAATTCAAGCCAATAGCTGAGAAGCTGACAGGTAGGTTTCTACCTTGCAGAATTCTCTCTGCATAGATGGAGCAAAAGCCAAAGTTAATGTCCTCAGCAATTTCTCTTGATTTCTTTACTTTTTTGTGTGTGCTGTTTTGGGTCTTATTTACATGAAAAGAGGCTGGTAATGCTTTTTTTTTTTAAGAGCCTTAAGCAGTAAACATCACTTTCACAAAGTTCAGTTTTTGTAAGGCTAAGGGTTCCATTGCTGGACTTAGCAAAGTATGTAAGTTACTTTGTCTAGAGTTTACAGAGGATTTGGGATGGGTGAATGCAACAAATAAAGCTCAGTCCAGCCTAGGCCAACATTATTAGTGAGTCTTATTTCATTCATATGCTTCTCTGGCTATAGCAGTCTCTCTCAGATAGCAATTGTGAGAGATCATGCTGGGAGACAGTAGCAAATGTCTCTTGGTGGTGCCAAACGGGAAATGTGGTTATGATAATGTACAGGAGAATTTACAGTACAATTGAAATACAGAGAGTTGTTTGCTTATGCTGTAATGAATTGGTTAAAGCATGCGTGTCCTCTCGTAGGTGACATAAGAGTGCTTAACTGAGCCATGGGGGTTTGCAGTGTCATCCACTGAAAAAAGGGCTCCCCTTTAATTCACGTAGCAGAAGCCAGTCTCTGGAGTGGGTTTGAGTTCTGGTGGGTGTTCCCTTGCATACAGCATGGTAACAGCTGGGAAGTTCCCAGTGCTCCTGCATTAGCCAGGAAAAAATGTATAATCACTTCAGATGGCTGAAGAGGGGAGGAAGTTGAAACAGCTGCTTAAATTCCTGCCTCTTTGTCTAGGGGTTACTCCCGTCTCAGAATTTGAAGAGGAAGAGACGCCTGATCCAACCGGGGAGACGTTGTCCATTGTGGCTAAATTCCAGCCTCTGGTAATGGAAACGATGACAAAGAGCAAAGATGGTTTCTTGGGAGTACGTATCATGCAGGATATGTATGGCCAGAAATTCCAGTATGAACACATCCTATGGGCTGGTGTGATAATCAGGAATAAGCATGAGCGAGGTGGTCTGGCTCCGGCCAGTGGTATTTGCTTTGACCAGCGAACTCATTGCTTTCTTCATTGTTGCGTTGTTTTCAATGCATTCAGTGCTGAGTCCCAACTAATATGCTCTTCCTGGGAAGCTTGAAGCAGACATTAGAGGTGGTTTTCCTGGAACAAAGTCCAAAAGCAGTGGTGTTAGTTGGCCTGTTCCACTGTCTCCCATTTCCTGTTGCTCACGTAACTGAAAGTTGACAGAACTATTTGGATGTGTTTGGGGTGGTGGGAAGAATTTAAACATGATTTTTTTCCCCCTCTCCTCCAAAGCATAGTTATATCCATCAGCATTGCTGCATGTTTGAGGAGTCTGGTCTAGGCTCTGATGCTATCTTTTGTTGACAGATTTCTCACGTCGCTCTGTCTGGGCTGAGGAATTGGACTGCCCCCGCAGCCCATATGAGTGTAATGCTTGCCAAACAGTTTAAAGCCTTTCTTCCTCCGAAGAATAAACTTGATCTTGGGGATCCGTGGTGGATAATACCTAGTGAATTAAACATCTTCACTGGGTATCTTTCCAACAACAGATTTTACCCTCCACCTCCCAAGGGCAAAGAGGTGAGATATAGAACTTGATTTCTGTATATTTGAGAGGTGGCTCTTGTATAAATGTGTACTGCCTTATGGCCCAGATTAATTGTGTGGACAAGGCTGTTACATTATGTCTCCATGGACTTTCAAAGGCAGCTAAAAGGCTGCAACGTACAGCCAGGAGTACTGTCTTCTAAATCAGAGGTAAAAACTGAGAGCAGGCAAAAGCTCTGTGTGTCTGTCATAGACAGATGAGCTGATCAGAAGTAACTTCATCTTGCTTTAAGTGTTTGGAAGCACTTGAATGAGGTGATTGTATTTTGCGGAACAGTTGCTTTTTGCCACCCTGGAGGTGAGATATTTCATTGACAACTGAAGCGACATGTATACATAGTTTGTAAAGCCAGGTGTTTATATCGCATTCACCTGGGGTGCCCAGATAGGTGTTTGTGATCACATAATTGATATACCTTCACAGCCTGGTGTGTTTATTGATTGCGTACCCACTCTTTGAAAGTCTTAAGTAGTATTGTTGGATACAGCCCCATAGATCAGTTTACCATACTCAGACATTCACCTGACTGGGAGGATGGAAACGTGGAACAATGGGAATAGCATAAAAAACATGGAGGATGGATTTATTTTAAAGCCAGTCTCTAGTTTTATCTCCTTACTTTGTGACTAGGCAAGTCTCTGAGCTAATTTTTAAGCCATGGCAATTTTCTTGTGTTCCTGATCTGACAGGTAGTTATTTTGGAACTGCATCTGACCTGCGATCTGCACTAGGGGAACCATTCTCATTTTTGTTCTCTAACAATTCTTTCCCTAGATCACAATCCACAGACTTCTGAGCATGTTCCACCCACGCCCCTTTGTAAAAACCCGCTTTGCTCCCCAAGGATCTGTGGCCTGTATCCAAGCCATCAGCACCTTCTACTATGCCATAGCATTCAGGTAAGGCCATGCAGGTTGTTAGAGGTGTTGGGTAGACCTCTGATTTTGTACCATATCTCAGGGGAGTGGAGAAGGCTGCTGTGACCCAGTGCCATAGTACTGGATCTGCAGTCATGTTCCCAGACAAGACCAGATGTGCCCTGGCTGGGAGGGAGGTGAAGCAGTTCTAGGAGGAGGGTGGTACCCAGTCAGCTCTTGCCCATGTGTGATGCTTTGCTGGTGCCCAAAGGAGGCGACCATGATCCCAGTGTCATTGAGTCCCTGGTGAAGCAGGGACTGTTGCCTGGGCCCAGGACAGCAGCCATCCTCTATCGCCCTTGACTTAGAAATGTCCCTTGTTGAACAGAAAGAGCCTGATTATCAAAGGAACTTGCTAGATTTTGTTTAATCATGGGATAGAGTGTTTCTCCAAGGGGGGGGAGGATTCTGTGGAATTGTTCTCATGTTTTGCTGTGATTGTTAAACACAATTTTATTTGCCTGATCAGGATGGAAGGGAGGATGAGGGAGTTCTAGTCTGTTCCTGTGTTTCAAGGACTGATAATGTAATTCATCCTTCCTGGATGTGCACTTACTGCCCGCTTCCAAAAGGCATCAGTACCAGAAACACTGCTGATCCAGGGAATCTGCTCCACTCTTTTACCTTTTTATTGTGTGACATCAAAAGCTTTTTGAACTGAACCTCTCTCCCCTAATCTAGCTTTGTAAGTCTGGTGCCTGGAGATCACTTCTCCCTGCTGTCATTTGCAGTACATGATTCCTTTTTTCCTTCCGGCACTGGAGCTGATGGCTCCCTTCTAATTTCAGGATCCACGCTGAATTCCAGCTGAATGAGCCACCAAACTTCCCCTTCTGGTTTTCTCCAGGCCAGTTCACAGGTCACATAATCCTCTCCAAGGATTCTTCCCACGTCCGAGAGTTTAAGCTCTTTGTCCCTAACAACAGGTACAGCTGTTTCTCTCTTTTCTGTGTGCTGAACAGACTTGAGGACAGTTATAAATGAGACCCAGTGGAATCCAGGGACTCTGGGATCCTGTCCTGTACGGAGGTGGGGGATGTGTGTGGGAGGAGACTGGTGGGTTCTTTTTGTTTAAAAATATGGGTGTCCTGAGCAGAGCAATGTCCCTTGCGGTACATGGGTGTCCTGGCTTGCACAGGGAAGACATATCTGCAGTCTGAGCTTTGTGCAGGCTAGTTCTGTTTGCTTATCTGTTTTCCTCGCACATTCTTCTCTCCTAGCGGTCATCACAGTTGTCAAGTCTTCAGTACTGTAGATACAGCTGCTCCCAGATTGGATCTAATGCAGTTTTTCAGGAAAGATTCTGTTTATCAACAGGTCTGGGGGGCATCAAGCTGGAAGAGGCAGTGAATGACAAGGGCTTGTCTCTGAGGAGGAACAAGCTGGACAGAGGTTGGAGGGGGCACGGAGCATGGCATGGGCGATAGGTGTCTTTGTGCAACTTGTCTGCAGCATCTTCACTATTCTGACATCTTCTGACAGGCAGCAGCATCTTCACTATTAGCACTTCTGCAAGCTGTCTGTGATCCTCTTCACCTGTTCCAGCAGTCCCTGGCTCTGGCAAGGACTTTTACACATGTCAAATGCCTGTTGCAAGCTGAAGAAGGCTCCTTGGGTGTTAGTGCTGGATGAGCTGATGCTTTTCAGCCAAGTCCCTGGAAAATCTGAGTGAAATGAACTTTGCAGTTTGTAAAACTGGCAAATGCATCTCTACAATTGCTGAGGATCCGTGACTTATTTCAGGGTCTGATCCACCACTCACCAGTAACTGTCCCTTTGTGCTTGAAGCATGGGGAGAGACCAGCAGGGTGTGAAGAGGCATCCCCTAGTGATTTTAGTGCCTGGCTGAAAACACTGAAGTTCGCCGAAGTCTGATGCTCCTGCTTCAAAATATTTTTGATTGTCATTTCACAGGTTAACGTTTTGTGTGCGTAGCTTCATGCTGGCTCGTTCCTCCTCTCTGGCAAGCAGCTGGAAGCATTTTAGGGGAAAGAAGCCTAAAATCTCTTTGTCCGTGATGGCTGGAGTGAAAATTCTGACATTATCCTGGCAACTCAGTCCTTATGGCTCTGTCAGCGCATTTGTTAGAGCAAGCAGACACTTACGGCTCTGCCAGAACTCCTTGCAAAAGCCTTTCGCTTCAAAAAAAAAAAAACAAAAAAAAAAAAAAAACAATTTTAAAAGTTCAGCAGGATCAGAATGTGCAAGTTAAGTGTTGTCAGGAAAGGGTGTGCAAATATACTTTCTTTCCTTAGTTTGACAGTACTCAAAGGTATGAATGCATTTGCCCAGAGGGTTTGGTAGGTGCCTGGACCCTGAGCTAACAGGGATCTAGTGTTGCTAGTCTTGTGCAGGGAACACTGTGATCTCCAAGGACCTAGAGGTTCTGGGCCTCAGTGCTGACCCTGCAAGAGGAGCATTGGGGTTTTCCGTACACAGCTTTAGTATTGGGTGACTCTGAACATATTGGGTTCACCTTGCAGGTCTCTGAACGTTGATATGGAGTGGCTGTATGGAGCGAGTGAAAGCAGCAACATGGAAGTGGATATAGGTTACCTGCCTCAGGTCTGTAGCCACAGTCAGTCTTCTGTATGCATGCAGTATCTTGGCAGGAATTCGTGCTGCTGTGCACCTGAGCTGTATAACCTCAATTATCCCTGCTCTTCAGAGTTTTCTGTTCAACACTCCAGTATAATGATATAATCTCAGGTGATCTGTGTATGTCCTCTGCAGTAATGTGGCTTACTATTGGCAGCTTTTATGATCCCCCCCCTGCCCCAGGTTGAA
The DNA here is from genome assembly GCF_009769625.2 of Cygnus olor. NCBI lineage: Eukaryota > Metazoa > Chordata > Aves > Anseriformes > Anatidae > Cygnus > Cygnus olor. Next base: position 57,092 of record NC_049191.1, on the reverse strand, counting down.
TCTTAAGCTCCTGGAGTCATGTGACTTTTTCCATTTTAAAAAGTTGTCTGCCAGGCAGGGAGGAAGATGGAACTAAACCCAGGCTGTGAACCCAGAGGGGGGTGTGTGAACAATGGTGTATCTGGATTTAGAAACTGCATGAAGATATTTGGTGGTAATCCCAGCTGTTGGGACAGGAAACATAAATCAGAATTGTGAACGCCTAAATTTAACAGAACCATTTTCTCCTAATCTAGATCAATGTTACTTTTTAATTAGCAAAAGTCATGAAAGCAAGCTTAAAAAATAATTTCTGTTGTACCTGAGCTCTAAGCTACAGGGAAGCTCCTGAACAGCTTCCCTGAACAGCACCCTCTCGGGCTAGCCATGGGCTGTATAAGGGCTTTGTTGATGGTATGAATGAGACTAGCCCTGCAGATCCCAATGATTTTAGAGGGCTGGTGTCCCACAGTCAAAAATCTCCTCTGGGAAGGTGGCAACATGGAATGAAGAAGTCTCATGCATTTACAACCTAGCAAGCAGAGGCAGACAATAATTGAAGGAAATGAAGATGCTTTCCTGTTAATCCCCAATAATAAAACACATCTGCAACTGTTAAAGTGCAGCTCCAGGAGACATAGATCCAGCTCTATCTTCATTAGAAGCTGTACAGTCTTAATTTGCATCTTCATCCTGTTCTAGAGTACAGAATAAACAGGAGTGGGATATCCACAGTTTCTAACTCTGAGCTTTTTCTCCTGCAGATGGAGCTGGAATCCACAGGGCCTTCAGTCCCCTCTGTGATCTATGATGAAAACGGAAATGTGATTGACAGCAGAGATCCCTCAGGGGAGCCTATTCAGTTTGTTTTCGAAGAGATAACCTGGCAGCAGGAAATCCCCTGGGAAGTGGCAGCCCAGAAGCTGGAAGTGGCCATGTATCCATTTAAGAAGGTGAGGAAGGGGCTGTACTCTTCCTTGACATGTTTAATTAGGGCAGGTCATTTTTACTGAGATGGCCATTCCACCTTGAGGACGAGCAGAAGCCAGAGGCCATAAACTGATCAGCACTTAGAGTAGTGTGAGGGTGTCAGAGCTCAATGTGTGCCTCCCAGGCACTGCTTGTGTGGCTTGATGGGCCTCCAGTTTTCAGGTGGGGGAGAACAGCATCTCTGAAGGCCAACTGGGGTTGCACAGCAGCACAGGCAGGAGCAAGGCCTAGATGTCGTGTGCCCCAGACTTGTATTGTAAATGTAGGCTCATCCTTCCTTCCTCTTATCAGTAGCCACCAATGCTGTTTTTGTGTGAGGCAGGTAATTGCACAGCTTTTGAACTCGTTTTTCTTTGGTGCTGCTTTTGCAAATTTCAGCTGCCTTTGGATCAAGCTTTCCTTATCAGCAGAAAACACACTATCCGCCTGTGCTGCTGCATCCTGCAGTGAGACACAAATTAATAGCATTGGGTGACCTAAACTATTTAACATATCAGTAGCCTGTGGAGCAGTGGCAACTGCCTGTCACTGCTTCCTTGGCTAAAGGAATATTTCAGTGGCTGTCTTCTTGTGCTTGAGCTTACAAATGTCCCTTTGTGCTGCCAAGATGTTAATAAAGTTCCCTTCATTTGAGTAATTGAAACGATCTCACTGCATGGTCCCTCACAGACAGTTTTTAGGCTGTTTCAGTGAGGTTTTGTAGTAAATATTTGAAGTCCAGATTTCACAGGCTGCTGAGGTGCATTTGCAGACAGTCTGCCTGCAATTGTGCAGATGCTGTCTGCAGTGTGTAAATCTGGAGCTCTGTGGGTGCCAGTAACATCCCACCTTGCTGTTAGGAGCTCATCGGCTGTTTGTCAGGCCTGAGGGTAACTTTAGCTTCCTGAACATTTCCCAGAGGAAAGACCCTGTGTCACATGGCAACAGAGTTAATGCTTCAGACTTAGTATCTGCTATGCTACATCCTACCTGAGCAGCAGTAACAAGATGACCAGCTGAAAGTGAGGGTGACAAGAGATTGCTCCTGCCCATGAAATGCCTGTCTGCCCACTGTAGTCCCTAAAGTGAGGGAAGATAAAAGCTGTCCCTGGGGAAAGGGACAATTGTAATTTGCTTTGATCTACAGAAACTACTGCAGATATGTGTATGTCACCTGTGGGATGTGGCAGGTCTGGTTTCTTCAGACCCCACTCATATGTGGGAGCTGTTCTGTGTCTGTTTCTCAAGCCGTCTGTCTGCCTCCAGGTCTCCTATTTTCCCTTCACACAAGCTTTTGAGAGAGCAAAAGCAGAAAAGAAGCTGGTGCACTCGATCCTGCTCTGGGGTGCCCTGGATGACCAGTCCTGCTGAGGTGAGGGACGCTACCACAGTGGCTGGAGGAATGATGCACCTCGTTCAGGATCTGAGAAGGGCTGCGTGTCAGGGAGCTGGTCAGGAGCCAGGGATAAATAAACATAGTATTACTCATTTTGGGTGCCTGCACAGAAAAGGGCTGGAAGCGGGGAATTACTGATCAGAGCTTAGGTCCCCTGAGGCAGGATTAAGTCTATTTTAGACAAGTCCTCGACCAACTCGCTAATTCAAGTGACTCTGTTGAGGGTGAGCTGTGGATCTGGTCTTTCCTCTTTCTCTTCCCCTCTCAGTCTGCTAGGGTAGAGGCTGCATCTGTGGAGTAAAATGGACACTGCTCTCTGGTTTGTTGCTAACACTTGCACAGGAGAAGCCAGAGCCAGGGGTGGGTTTGAAATTGTCCTGATGTGTAGCCATTCCCCAACGTGCCCAATAATCTGCATACCACATTGGGCAGGAGGAATGGGTGGGAGAGGTGCAGATACCTTTAGTCTTATTTGCTCTGCTCAGTATGAAAAGCAAGAGGCACTCAGGGTAGATGTGCAGAGCCTGATCCTTTCCAAAATGCACCATACCAGTCAACTTCCATGACAAGCTTGTTCTGGTCCTTGTGTTGTCTTTCAAGTGGATGGGGTCTGCTCTGGTGAGCCTTCTCTGCCAGCAGCACACACTGGAAGCAGTAAGCAATGGAAAACTGCCAGCAAAGGGGAAATTAGACAATATGCCAGGCTGGGGGGGAGCTCAAAACAGCTGCTGCAGCAACTCAAGCAGTGGCATGAATCATGGCAATAGTCAGCCTGGGAGTCACTGCAAACTGCTGTCTGCCTTTCTTTGTATGCCAGGTTCGGGGCGAACTCTCCGGGAGACTGTCCTGGAAAGTTCGCCCATTCTTGCCCTGCTGAATGAGAGCTTCATTAGCAGCTGGTCGCTGGTAAAGGAGCTGGAAGAGCTGCAGGTGAGTGCTGGAGCCACATCTGCCTTCTTTGTGTTCGGTGCTGGTGAACACAGTGCCAGGAGGTGCTGGCAGGAGGGGAGAGCTCACACCTGTACCAATGGGGGTTCCAAGCCCTCTGTGACCTAGCAACTGCAGTGGCAAAACAAACGCTAGATGGAGGCAAGCTAAGAAAACAGCACAGTGAACCCTTTCTTTCTGTCATGTTGCCAATATTAAAAAACAAACCAGATGCTTCACTGCCATATCCCCATCCAAGGCTTTTTGTGGTATCAGCAAGCTGACTTCTCCGTACCCAAGGGAGCAACCAAAATAACTCTCTGAATCCTGGTTCCCTGATTGCACCTTTCCCCTCTTGTGAGCCTGCCCCTGGGCCTATGCTGTCAGCTGGGGTCAGTTACAGAGCTGGAGACATTAGAAAAAGCTAGGGTTGGACTGTTCATGTGACTGGGAACTGCCAGTAATGGGATGATCTTATTTTGTGGGGAGAAAATCTGCAGCTGAAATGTGAGGAGGGGACACTGGCTGAAAGGGAATAGTAAAGCAGATCATGACAATAGAGACAGCTATCATGGTGGCTCTTTGGGTTGCCCCCTCATCCCACGTTAGCTTTACTCCTTCCACTCCATTCTGCTCATTTTGGTGTATGTAAGAGTATTTCTCTGGGTTCTCCTTACAGACCAACAGAGAGAATGAGTTCTACAGCAAGCTGGCTGACCTGCACCTTGAGAAATACAATTTCCCCGTGGAGATGATCATCTGCCTCCCCAATGGCACGGTGGTATGTTCATTACCCCTTCAGCTGGGCTTGGTTCTCCCCACCAGAATGTGCTTTCATCTGCAGAGCCTCAAGCGAGAGTTGTGCTACCTCAGCTGTTCTCTGGCTCCTCAGACCTTTGTGGGGCTGTGCTTTGCTCTCAGGGATGCTGTGACAGGCAGACAGCAGCAAGTGCTCTACCAAGAAGTCTGATACAAATGTCTTTTTATTCTGACACAGAGCAACAACATTAGGGGGGAAAAAGAATAAAAAATGAACCACATGTCTGCCTACATTTCCTCATTGACCTTTGTTGGAGTTGGTGGCATTTGAAAAGCCATTGTAGCTTTTTTCCTGCATCCATTGTCCCTTATGTTAATGTTCTGCTTAATTCTCTCCTTGGCAGCAGCTTCTAAGTACATTTACCTTTATCTTGCTTCCCGGAGTTTTTCACAGCAGATCAGCCATTAACAAGTCCACACACTTTGGCTTTGCTGTGCTCCCCAGTGACCCCTTCTGCCTTGGATTTGGAGAATGACAACAGCTCCTGATGCTTCATGCTGTGGGGCTTTGCTGTTGGTCAGTGGCCTGGCTGCCTGCAGTGGAGGATCCTGCCGTTGCTAATTTGCTTGTCCCCCACACTACCCAGACCTTAGCTAGTAATACTTGCAGTGACTCCTTGCTGTCTCTTTAGTGGCTCTCCTCCAAACTAGGCTGCGGACTGGTGAGTGGCTTCTGCTCAAGAAGTTACAGCCTGTAAGGGTTTCTGTGGTCAGTGGCCACACATCCCCCTGTCCTTTATCCTTTGGGGAAATGGAAGGCACAGCAGCATTTTAAGCTCACACACTGGTTTTGCAGCTATGCTAGTCTGAGAACATGCACCCCAGCAGTTAGCATGTGTGGGTTACCATCTCCCTAGCCGTTGATCAGAGCTAAGTTTTACGGCTGCATGACTTTTTCCAAATCACCTTCATATTTTTCTTAACCTAAGTGAGGGCTCAGCACTTCTGGGGAGAAGAACAGACCGTTGACTTTCACACATCTTTCTCTGACTAAAATAGGAACCTGAGTCCTGGGTGCTGAATTAGGATTTGCAAAATGTTTGAGATTCTTTAAGAGTTGCTACAGTATTGTCACCTGTGCCCTGGCAAGAGGTCAAGGGAGTAGATGAGGTATTGTGCTTGTCTTTAAAGTCTCCTCTCCTCATCTGTTTTCTTTCCCAGATTCACCATATCAATGCCAACTACTTCTTGGATATTACTTCTATGAAGCCTGAAGATGTTGAAAGTAGCGTCTTTAGTTTCTCAAACAATTTTGATGACCCTTCTACTGCAACTTACCTCCAGTTTCTGAAGGAAGGACTGCAAAGAGCAAAATCATACGTGCAGACCTAAAAACAAAGGCACCTGTATGCCCCCGTGGAGATGGCCAAACACTTCAGACATCTATTTTGATTGCAGCAGTTCTTCCTCATCTTCATGCCACTGATTATAAGATGCAGACTGTTCCAAGAGTGATGTCCTCCATACCTCCTTGCCAGCAGTAGCAGCAGCTCCAAGCTGTAAGCTACTCTGTGGCATGGATCCCAGTTCTTTGTGGTGACATTTATTGACAGCTATGGCAACCAGTGCATAGTGGGACTGTAGCTGAAAATGTGTAGACATGGAAGTAGGATCTAGCTGGAGGCTTGATCTCTGGAGTAGCCTCCTCCCAGCTCCCTGGATGCCTCAGACACCTATCCTGTGTGACATGGTGTGGGAGCTGTCTCATTTATGCATGTTCTTTGCATCTGATGAAGACGGTGAGGTTGATACAGTGAAATTAGGAGTGGAGAACAGGGCATTTGAGATATGGTGTAGTTTAGAGATGTCAGTTGTGATTAACTTGGGGATTAGGGACCAGAGTCTCTGAAAGTGAGCTCTACCTGTACAGTATGTGAGCAACAGGCTATGGACACCATAATGAGCAGTGCCCCCATCCCATTCATACCAAGGCTACTCCCACCCCACATGGTATGAGCGCTTTATTCTTCCAGTGTCTCTTCAGTGGTGATGAAATACTCGGTCCATGTTTGCTCTGATTTTCCAAGTCCTACTGAATGATGAACCATGATGAAGTTCCCTTTGGGAAGGGAAGGTTCAGCATTATCCTGAGAGCATTAACTGCTGAGAACTGAGCAGTTTTAAAGGCCAGCAGTATAAAGAAACTGTCAGGAGACTTTCCCAAATAAGCAGTTGTTTAACCAGAATGCCATTGTCCCTTTTCTGCAAACATCCTGAGCAGTTGTTCCTACTCCATTCCAATGCCTGACTACACAGTGAGTGCAGTTTGGGGAAGGAAGGGTTAAATGAAAAGGAGTTTTTAAGCATCTTCTTGTAAATAGGTGAGATTAAGCATCTTCAATAGATGGCTGCAAACAGCTATGGCTGTTGATGCTTTTTCTGCTCTCTGAAGCACGGTTTTGTTGGACCAAATCAAAAGTGGTGGGAATGCCTTTTTTTTTTTTTTTTTTTTAGGAAGGGGTAGAATCACAGAACAGTTGAGATTGGACAGAAGGTTTGGAGGTCATTTGGTCCAATCCCCCTGCTCAAGCAGGGACGCCCGGAACAAGTTGCGCAGGACCATGTCCATTTGGCTTTTGAAGATCTGCAAGGAGGGAGACTCCACAACCTCTCTGGGCAGCTTATTCCAGTGCTCTGTCACCTGCACAGTAAAGAAGTGCTTCCTGATGTTTAGATGGAACCTCTTGTGTTCCAGTTTGTAGCTGTTGCCTCTTGTCCTGGCACTGGGCACCACTGAAAAGAGCCTGGTTCTGTCTTTTTGCACCCTCCCTTCAGGTATTGATACACATTGATAAGGTTCCCCACAAACTTTCTCTTCTCCAGCCTGAACAGTCCCAGCTCTCTGTGCCTCCTTACAAGAGAGGTACGACAGTCTCTGTATTGTCTTGGTAGCCCTCTGCTGTACTCTTTGCAGTATGTCCAGGTCTCTTGTACTGGGGAGCCCAGAGCTGAACACACAACTCCAGGTGTGGCCTCACCAGCGCTGGGTAGAGTGTAAGGGTCATCTCTCTTGACTTGCGGGCAATGTTTTGCCTAATGCAACCAAAAATAGTTAGCCTTCTTAACAGCAGAGGCACATTGCTGGCTCACGTTCAACTTGGTGTCTTCCAGGGCTCCTAGGTTCTTTTCAGCAGAGCTGCTTTGCAGCGGGGTGGCCTCCAGCATGTACTGATGTCTGGCGTTTTTTCCTCCCCACGTGCAGAACTTAACGCTTTGCCTTGTTGAACTTCGTGAGATTCCTGTACCCTTTCCTCATCCTGCTCCATTCCTTCTGTCTTTATCCATGGCTACAGGCTGTTTAGATGGACCTTTGGGTAAGCCAGTGTAGCTTTAGTAATTGCTCTAGTGAGATTAATTACCTGTGGGATTTTTATTTTATGGACTTTATGACTATGCATTAGCTCTGCACTTTTATAGCACTCCAAGGGGCATGTGGTAATTACAGGATTGGGTTTCAGACAGCACTTTTAGTGGTGGCTGTGGAAAGTGTCAAAGCTTCTAGGCAGCATTAGAGACCAATGCTGGCAGTCTCAGCCCCCTCTGTGTTCCTTCTGGGGACTTTGGCCCAAGCCAAGAGCAACAGAGCAAACCAAGTGCTTACCTCCCTCCAGCTCCTTGGGAAGCACAGCTTTAGTGTAGATCATCTCTCCTATCTTTTACAGAGCTTTGTGAGTTTGTTTTGTTTGCATCTTTTGTTAGTCCTGCAGTCAATGGCTTCAGACTTCCAAGTGGTGTTTCTTGGTTGTGTGCATGTGGAGAATTCATTCCATTTGCTTTCCTTCCACTGGTTTTGCAGCAGAAGGGGTCAGAGAGGACAGGCAGTAGCTGAGCACTCAGGGATTGTTGTCTTCTCAAGGCATGGAAAAACAGCTGCAAGAGAGGTTCTGCATAGCCGGGGGTAGTGGGTGGAGGAGGGAGGGGCGCCCTTCGCTCTTGTGTTGTGGTGTGTGCACAGGATGGCAGGAGTGGCTTGAATTGTCCCCGTGTTAGCTCATTAACTACAAAACTGCCCAATCTAATCAACCTGTCACTGTCCATTTACTGCTGTGGGTGGGCTCTGGACAGAAACTGTTGCCTGAGGCCTTCTTTTTAATGTGTGCCAAGCTTTTTCTTGCATTTGTAAACTTACTACGTTTTTTTCAGTAACCTTGTAATACTTCGGGGGGGGGGGGGCGGAGACGCTGCTTTTCACGATCTGCTGTGCCTTGTGATGCTCTGGTCTGAAACCCACACGCGGGTCAGAGCTGATGTCCAACAGCAGCGATGCGGGGGAAAGTGGCGCTGCTCCCGCCTCCCTGCCCCGCGCGGGTCGGGTCGGGTCGGTGCCGTTGGCTGTGACGCGCTGCCCGGCGGGCTGGAACTGCACTAAAACTGATCCCGTACCTCCGCCTCCCTCAGTCCTTGCCTCCTCCGGGGCGGCGGGCGGGGAGGGGCGGGGGCCCGGCCGCGGCGCATGCGGGGGGCCCGCGGCGGAAGGGCGCGGGGCGAGCTCTGCCTCCGGGCCGCGGCGGCGGAGGGGCCGGCAGCGGGGCCGCGCGGCGCCGCCGCCTCTCAGGTACGGCCGGGGGGGGCGGGGGGGGCGGGGCGCGCCGCGAGTCCGGCGGCTTCCTCGGGCAGCGGGGGCAGGGCCGGGCCGCGCCGGCCGAGCTCGGCGGGGCGCCGGCGACTCGCTTGGCTCGGCCCGGCCCGGCCCGGCCCCGCCTCTCGCGGATCGGCTCTGCGGGCGGCCCGGTCCGCAGCCAAGTCGCGCCTGTCTTCCAGGGAGAAGCCCCGGCGCGGCCCGCAGCGGCGTGCGATGAAGCCGGTTCGCGTCCGCGGGATCCGCAGCACCCTGCCGTGAGCCCGCCCCGGGGGCGAGTTGCCGGTGCCCGAGATGGCAGCTGATTCCGTAAGCAGGCTGCTCCCAGACCACGCTCCTCAGCCCGACAGGCGCCGCCGGGCCTGCTTTCCCACGCGGCCTCCCCGAGGCCGACGCCGTGGTCAGCGCGCTTCCCCTTCCGACACTGAATTTAAAATACGTGTTAAGGAGCGTTAAATGTAACTATGTGACTATTGCGTTGAGACCGACATTCAGGCTTTGTGTGCGTAACAAACTCTAGCAGTAAGTTCTTTAATGGACTTCTTGGTGGACTGAGCAAAATAAGCTCTTTGGATTCCAGTCTGTCACTGTAGTATTTGCTGCCCGGTCTCGTGCTGTGTCTTGTCAGAAGGCCGGTGGCAAAGCTGTAAGAATGGCAGAGGGGAGAACAGTCAAAGGGGCAGAGCTTTGCTCTTGAATCTGTTTCATTAGTAACCAGAGATTGCTAAAATATTATCTGTTTCTGAAGATGCTTGCCAAGACTCTTCTGATTAGCACCCAGTGTAGATAGGTGGTGTGGTTTAACCTGGCCGGCAGCTCAGCACCATGCAGCCGTTCGCTCACCCTTCCCCCTCCCTCTCAGGGATGGGGGAGAGAATCAGAAAAAAATGAAAGCCTGTGGGTTGAGATAAAGACAGTTTATTAGGACAGAAAAGAAAGGAAAATAATAGTAATAATAGTACTACTAATAATAGTGTGTACAAACAAGTGATGCACAAAGCAATTGCTCACCACCCGCTGACCGATGCCCAGCCTATCCCCGAGCAGCCGGCCCCCCCACCCGGGCCAGCCCCATCTATATATTGTTTAGCATGACGTCAGATGGTATGGAGTACCCCTTTGGCCAGTTTGGGTCAGCTGTCCTGGGTCTGTCCCCTCCCAGCTCCTGCTGCATCCCCAGCCTGCCCGCTGGCAGGACAGAGCGAGAAGCTGAAAAGTCCTTAGCTTAGTGTAAGCACTGCTCTGCAACAATTAAAACATCAGTGTGGTATCAACGTTATTCTCATCCTAAATCCCAAACACAGCACCATACAAGCTATTAGGAGGAAAATTAACTCTATCCTAACTGAAACCAGGACAATAGGCATTGAATAGACTTAATGCTTTGCCACTGTCCAGGAAAAGTTCATGGTTTTATCAGTGCGGGTTACTTTCAACGATCATGAAAGTGAAGGTGTTCCTTTAAATGAGACTTTTCTTCTGATTTAATTTTTCTTCTGGGTTATTCACGTGATAATGTTTTCCTCCTTTCCGCATAGTTTAATTTGTAACTCAGTGTCTGTTACCAAGTGCTTTTAGTTTTCAGTCCTGAAAATAGTACACCCGTGCTTAAAATACTCCCTAGTAACTGGCTGGCTGTCATTTATGTTAGGCTAAAACACAGTGTTATGAAATTAGGACCTAAACTATTTGTGGGTTCCAAATTAAAAGTATCTCTCAACAAATAAAAAATGAGAGATCAGATTGCATGTGATGATTTCCAGTTTAATAGATTTTAAAAAGGACGGGTGGCTTGAAATGTTAATAATATAACATGGCTTCTTGTAGACAATCCCCATTTGGCAGAACAAACCCCATGGCTCAACACGCAGCGTTGTCAGGAGGATTGGGTCAAACCTTCCTTTAAAACCCTGTCCCAGAGCAACCTTCGAGGTAAGTAGACTCATAAGGACTTTGGTGATTGCGTGTAGGAAGCTGCCATTCTTGAGCAAGACGAGGCACTGTCATGAGCTGCAGTACTGTGAATCAAATGCATCTGTAGACTAGTACTTACAAAACCTTTATGTAGCAGTGTATTTAATTTTTAAGAATTTACTATTTCTTTTTTGTAAATCCTGTGCTTGTAACTGATCATTGGCAAACATTGAGGAAAATACCTCCTAAAATACTGTCTATGCACAGAGTTAGAGAGATGATAACTAGAAGAGACAGAAACATGTTGCTGAAACACTGCTTTGTTTTGTGACCTCCGGCAGCTGCAGGTAAAACAAGGTTTATATGGAAATGCTTGCATCACTGTTTAAGCTCAAGGCCAGTGCTGGGATTTGTAATGGCAAAGTGTTGCACGTGGCCTTGGCAGTGTGTTAAGCTGTATTAGGTATCCATTTGCTGCCTTCCTATTCAGTCCCAAAGAGCACTATAACACCAGCGCCCCCAGGAACACACACATAAGCCAACACACTGAAGCACTACATTTCTGTAAGCTAAATGGTGTTTCTGCCACACATCTGGCAGATGCAACTGCTGGCCTGGTGAAGAGGAGCAAGTCTCTAATGGCCAGTATAGCAAATCTGGGGCGGCTTCAGGAAACAGGGTCACTGTTAACTTACTGTAATTTTCTTCTTTTTAGGTTCTACCAAATGTTTCAGAGCTCTATTTAAATGATGTCCCTCCAGTCCCAACCTTGGCAGACATTGGGTGGATAGCAGCAGATGATGAAGAGACATATGCTAGGGTCAGGTTGGTTTCCTCTTTGTGTCTGCTGATCCTTTTTTTTTTTTTTTTTTATGAGCTGGTTTATTTTGCCTAGCATAGTCCAGTAATCGATCAAATGCTCGCAACCTACAGTCCTCTTGAGATCTGATGCAATGCCTGTTGAAAGGTGTTTTTCCCAAGAGACAGGAAAAATAATTTGGACAAAGGACCCTGGGAGGAATTCACAGGAAGTGCTAAGAGTACTAAGAGCTGAGCCATGCCATGTTTTACTCACTGAAAGATCTGGGCAGAGTAACCCACTGACTTGTGTTATTTTCAGCCTAGAAAGTTGAAGAGTTGAGTTCACAGAATCACAGAATGGTTGAGTTTGGAATGGGCCTCTGTAAGTCGTCTAGTCCAGCCCCCCTCCTCAAGAAGGGATGCCCAGAGCAAGTTGCGCAGGACCATGTCCATTTGGCTTATGAAGATCTGCAAGGAGGGAGACTCTACAACCTCTCTGGGCAGCTTATTCCAATGCTCTGTCACCTGTACAGTAAAGAAGTGCTTCCTGGTGGTTAGACGGAACCTCTTGTGTTCCAGTTTGTAGCTGTTGCCTCTTGTCCTGGCACTGGGCACCACCAAAAATTAGTCCCAGTTATCCTGGGACTGAAACATTCTGCCCCAGGAGTTTGGTTCTGTTCAATTGAACTTTTGTGCTCTAAGCAGGACGGTAATAATAGATATCTTGTGAAAGATACTTTTGAAATCAAAGGCAGAAGTTAATGGGTAAGTGACACTTGCCCATGTGCATCCAGCGTGCTCCTCAGTATGGAGACAGTTAGCAGGTGGGAAGTGACTTGTAACTCTGTGAGCACACCCTGACTTCTGTCCCTGCATCCTTTCACCAATTCTTCTGTCACTTGGCCACGATTTCTTTGACTTTGTGTTCCTTGTAATGTGGAGAAGCAGCACATACAGTGGTGCAGCCCACCTAAACAACTGTGTGTAGAACATAGTGGTGCAGAGGCTTAATTCATTGTGTTGAAGTGTTTTGCTGTCCTGAGGTGGAGGCAGAGAAATGACAAACATTTTCACTGGACTTTGTCAGTGACCAACGTTTTTTTGTCCTGTAGAAGCGACACGCGCCCTCTGAAGCACAAATGGAAGCCGAGTCCCTTCACTGTTATACAGCGAAATGCTTCAGTCCCCAACCTGAGGAAGCAGGGAGAGAAGCTGCTCGCCTTGAAAAAACCTGGTTTACCAGCGCTGAGCCGAACAACAGAGCTCCAGGATGAGCTGAGTCACCTTCGAAGTCAGATAGCTAAAATCGTTGCTGCAGGGTCAGGTAGGAACGCAATGAGTTTTGTTGTTTTTGAACAAGAAGGGCTGAGTTAGAGAACCATGTTACTTCTCCATACAGAACAGACTTGCTTGTTTTTATTTTAGCAGAACTGTCACTCTTGTTGGCAGGATGCCATCTTTGGTGCCAACTCAGTGCTGGTTCTTTGTCTAGGTGTTTGTTTTGTTGCAAGAGTCCTGCTTGTCTTTAAGAAATACCAGGTGTTGCTTTGTGACTGCATTTGCTTCATTTGATCTGGAGGCTGTCTCATTTCAAATGCCTTGTTTCATGAAAATATGTGGTGTATTCTTGCCGTTCCTGCTCCAAGTTGGTCATGAGTGTGAGGGCTACATCTTGATTTGGGTAGGAGTGAGACGACAGTGCTTGTTTCTTTTATAAACATGGTAGTGTCATATACGTAACAAATAAAGTACTTGGGGAAGAGCCTGGCTGAACTGATTTATTTATTTACTTTAGTAAATTTGTATGCAGCTAAAATTCATGTTTTAGCCACAAAACAAAACTATGAAGAAACAGTTCATCCTTCTCTTCCTTTCATGGCCTTCCCTGTATACTCAGCTCTTGAAATATGAAGATGCTTGGTAGAATCCAAATCCTGGTAGTTTTACAAGGGTCACTGCTACAGTGGCTATTTTAGATTGTAGAAGCTAGTGAAGCCAAAAATGCTTTGGTATCTTTATTTATGGAGTAGTCAGAAGACAGAGTTGTTGATCTCAGAACTCAAAAAACATTGAAAAATGAACAGTTCTGCAAACTTACAGTGATTTAAATCTTATTGACAGCAGTTTTCTTAAGGGCTGCATTCCATGTATGCAGAGTTCTTTGGCCAGTGACCAAGATGACAGATGTGTTATGGCTGCTTTCCAGAGCAAAAGAAGGATCTATAATTTTCCTGTTACTTCAGAAAACAAAACAAAACAGGATTGTGTGATACTTGAAATGATGTCATGAGGCTTAATTCCTGTTTGTGGTTGGTAATAGTAGCTGAAGAAGCTTTCTTTACCCTATATATGAAAGCAAATATTTTTTTAAATTCCCAAATTGCTACTCAGAGCCACAATGCATACAGAGTGTGTGCATGGGACCAAATCTCATGATCTGTGAAATACAGCGTGGCTATCTGATTACTGTAGCCCTAAGGCACTTGCAACTTTATTGACTGCTTATATTTAGTCCAATTATCCACGAGATATAAAAGCATTTGAATGTGGAACAGTTATGTTTGATTTAGTTGGAGTGGTGGTTTCTATATGAGAAACTTTTTCAGTTCTATGTGATTGTCAGTGGATTCTATGAATCTATTTGATAATGTTACTATGAATGTATGGATCACCACCTGAGAATAGATAGTGTTTTAGCATGTGAAATTATATTTAGATGAAATTAGGTATTTCTTCTGAGGATCCTTTCACTGCCATGGGAAAATACTATTGTGAGGTAATACATGCAGAGTATACTGGTCTTCCTGTGCTTGTGTTTCCTGTCACCTTCAGTTCTGTAATAATACACTGGATCCTGTACGCCACATGCTTCCACTCTTAGAGCAGCATGGTTAAATGAAGCCACTGGAGGCAAGGGAGCTACATTGCCCTCAACTCTGCAGGGAATAATTGTAAAACAGGGCATTGCAGATGTCTGCTTCAGAGAAGCTGCGTATTTCCTCTTCCCCCCTTTATGCAAGATCACAGGGACAAAGCAATTGGAATAAAGAACAGGGCAAATTCTGTTGTTTTACTCCCCCTATATTGTGAGAATAGTTCTTACTGACTTAGTATCTTCTAAGTCAGTAATGGGGAGGTATGGTTTAGGGCCTAGCTGTAGCTCAATAATCTGAACTATTTAGCAGGCTAATTTTAGAAAGATTGATGTCAGAAAAGAAGTATTGTGCAATCTGCTTTTTTTTTATACTGTCAGAGAAATCCCCTAATGGGCAATTAATAACTATCTGCAAGTGTACTGTTGAGGCTAAGCACATTTCGGGTTTACTCCCCCCCCTCCTCTGTTTTATGTAATAAATATCTAACTCGTTTTCATTTCATAACACTTGGAATTTATAGAGATGTTTTTATCTTGATGGCATTTAACAACACGAGCAAATTAGTCTCATCTTTTCTTTGAAGCAGGTGAATGGTATTCTCATTTTACAGGTGGTGATGGAAAGCAAGTAAGGTCAAAACTGCCTGTAGTCACAGCAAATTGCTCTGAACATCTAGTGTAAAGTGCCAGAGCTTTTGAACCAGCTCTGCATTCACACCAGTCATAATGGTATGGGGAAGAGGGAGCATGAAAGTAAACGAAAGCTGTTTTCATAGCAGTGAAGAGCACGAAGAGAATAATTAAGGCAATTTCGATCTACATTCTGACACAGGCTCCACCTGTGATCCTGAGCAGCAGCTAAATCTCTGTTCGTCCATTACTTGTCTGTAAAAATGGAAAAAGTAAACATTATCTGACTTCTTCAGGGCTGGGTGCAGTATTTGAACTGCAGGGGTGATACAGTGATGAGCACAATAGGAATAGAGATACATAGGGTGAGTTGGTGGTATAAAAAGTACTGGAGAAGGTCTTGTGTTGCCACATGGTGTTTTAAGAAGCAGAGTAACCATGGAGGGTAACACAGAGACCATGATGTGGTTTTTTTGTTCGTTTTTTAAATAATATAGGGGAGGATATCTGATAATGCCTCTAGAATTATATTCTGTTGTTTTGGAGAAAAAAAAAAAAGGATATATAAGTTGGCATTCATTTATCTATCCACCTATATTTTCTCTTTCAGCTTCTCCTTCATTCACACCAGATGTATTATCTCCAGGAAGCTCAAATGCTTCTTCTCCTTTACCTTGTTTTGGACCCTCTTTCCAATCTACAACTTCCTTTGTCATTAGTGATATCACAGAGGAGGAAGCAGAACTGGAAACTCCCGAGCTTCCATCAGTCTCCATGCTTTGTTCTGCAACCTCCGAGTGTTGTAAAGCGGAACCAAAGGATCCTGATGAGGAAGATTCTGTGTCTCTTTCCAAGGCCAGCAGTTTTGCAGACATGATGGGCATTCTTAAAGACATTCATAGGATGAAGCAGAGCAAAGACTTGTAAGTGCTTCTTTTACTCTGATTTTATGTTCTCTTTCAAAGTTTGTCATCTTTTTTTTGTCTGTCATATCACTGTAGACATTGGACATAGCATTTATCTTCTTGTTAGTGCTGCTGTATATTCATGATATGGGGGGGAGAGGAACGTCTATTTGTACTAGAACTTGCTAATATTTATGCTTTTTGTTTTTTTCCTTTTTGATGGCGTATCTGCTTGGATAGAAAGCAGTAGAGGGGAACTTAAACCTATTAGCACGATGTTTGGCTATTTCAACCTGTTCAACTGAAAAAAAGAGTGCTTTGCCCAGTTGAAAGCCAGAACTATATGTACAAGCAGCTTTCAGAGCAAGGGCTGCACTCCTGTTCTCTGCTTGCAGTGGTTCCAGGTGCTGGTGCTTACGCTGTTTGAAGGCCCAAGTTGTCTCTGGTTGGGAAGCTGCAGGTTTTTGTACAGGAATTAAACATGTGGAGTGTCTCATGTTCCTGACTTGCTCTGGTTTGCATCGGGCCCAGCTCTGAGCATGGGCAGAGTATGTTTTCATTTGCCCCATGATGAGTTTATACACTGATCATGAGAACACGCCTCAAGATGCTGATATGCTGACTGCTGCATGGCTGAGGCAGGATTCTGCCCAGCTGAAAATGTAGCTTCTTTAATACATTAGCTGTACTATCTTCATCTTATATGTGAAATCACAGTAATAAAATTTAGTTTTCAAATTCTTCATTACCAAAGCTTTCTCCACGCATTATGCCGTGTCAGTAAGATTCCTGGCCAAAAACATGTTGCATGATTGTTATTCACACCTTCTATGCCTAATTCAGTTTAAAAGAAATGTAATTCTCAGCATAGAAAACATTACATAGACAAATGAGAGAGATTTGTCTGTGGTGCCACTGTGGTGTCAGACAAAAAGGAAGGCTTTTTCAGGTATGTCAACAGCAAGAGGTCAAAGGAAAACATTAGGCTGATACTTGGAGTGGATACCTAAAAAGTAAAGAGGAGGAAAAGGCAGAGGCATTTAATGCTTTTTTTTCCTCGGTGTTTAACAGTAATGACAGATCTTGGGCTGCCTGGACCTCAGAGTTGAAGGACCATGACTGGGAGAGCAGTGACTTTCCATCTGTGGTCATTGAAATTGTAAGGGAACAGCTGCATCAGTTCAACATTCATGAGTCCACAGGGCCAGGTGGGATTCATCACACAGGGCTGAAGAAATTAGCAAACGTTATAGCTGGACCCCTCTCAACAGTTTACCAAAGGTCCCCCATAATTATCAGGTCCAACCCTTCCAGTGATAATCTTAATTCTACATCTAGTGACTGCAACAAGTCTTGCCCTAGCAGGCAAGCTGGAGATTCTTCTGCTAGAACAAATCTTCCCCAAATGCTCTTATTTCCTGGAGTTAATAACAAAGGTTTACTCAACCTCTTCTTTTCCCCTGTCACTCCATGAGTCAAAATAGTTTCCCTTGTCTCAGCATTTCTGGGGATGAAATTTAAGAAGGACAGGGTAGCTCCAGTGTCGACTAGAAATTCTGTTTCTTGCCCATCCACTATGCCATCTGTGTGTCCCATATAGTTTATTTCTGTTCTCCACAGCGTGTAGATTCCAATCTCTGAGGTTAGTTTGTCTTTATCACATTCTGGCTCTAGTCATTGAGTTTTTTCTCCACCCAGCTGCTTTTGTAGTCGTCTGCTCAATTGCTGAGTGTGTGTCTATGGGGGGCCCTTCGGTACAGCGGGCACCCCTGCTGCAAATGTCCCATATTCCTGCAGTAGTAGCATTCTCTCCTCTCCCTTATTCTTCCTGTCACTGTATCCAGTCCCCCCTTTCTTGACCTAATCTTGGCCTAACTTTCCCCTTTCTTGGACTTCTCCATTTCTTCTTCTAGCCTGCAAATTCCTCATTAGTGCCACTGCCTGTAAATTAGCCTCTTGTTCTTTAGTTCTCTTTCATTCTTTCATCATTATCACCTTTGTTTTTTTCCTTCTGCTCGTCGTAAACCAATATTGCTACACTTAGAATCTTCTGTAATTTCTCCCCTTGACAACCTGGCATATTCATTGAAATATTTACGAATGTCGTGGGCATCCTGATCTACAAAAATACTTATGGCTTGGACAGTGTTAGAATTCTGGGGGGTCATCTCCCCCCATGTTTGAGCAAAGCTTGCCATAATTGCCTCCAGAAATCACTTGGATGTTCATCTATCCTTTGTCTGCACTTCTGTACCTTGGCCCAATTCACCCTTACTTCTCCACACGCTCGCATGGTCTCGACTAAATTTCTCAAGGCTGTTTGATGTGCTTCCCTATCCCTCAAAATATTATAGTCCCCATTAGGGTCATTCGGGCCCAAGGATTCCTATTTCCTCCTACTTGTGCGATTTCCGCATCTTTAGCCAGAATTTTATCTTTCTCATCAGACCTAAACAGCTCTCTCAAGAGGACTTGGGTGTCCTGCAGATTTGGGCTATAACCAGTGCAAGTTTTAGAGAACAGCTGGGCACACCTTTCAGTATCCTTTCATAAAATAGGCATCTGGCTTCCCCGGAGTGCTTAGTCCCTAGGATTCTGTGGTTGACCAGCCCATACCTGTATCCCAGAAGGAATCTATTGCCCTCCGCCTCCTCGTCCACCCCCTCCATTGCCACACGGTTCAGTAAACCGTGGGGTACCACGGGACACATTCCTACTGGCTGTGGGAATGAGCAAGGTGGAGCCCTTCAAAGGTGTTAAAACTGATCCCAATCCTAATATCCTTTCCTCTTCACCTTGTCACAGGGTCTTCAGCCTCCCTTTGGGTGGGACATTTTCTTGCCTGCTCTTCCCATACATACCAATGCTGATCTTCCATGTGATACCGAAGGAAGGTTAATTTCTGACGATCGAAGGTCCCATTCAGTGATCACTGCAATTGTGAGCCTCCATCCCGAGTGCAGAAAGGCCACTCTTCTGTACATAAGGTCATAGCCTGCTTCTTTGATAGTCTGACAGTCCCAATTTTTTATTTTAATATAATTTTAATATTTTCTCCATTTTTCTAACACTTTTGCTAAAGGGGTCCCTTTCTCTGATTCTGGGACATTCCCCATAGTTTCCGAGGACTCAAATCACTGCTTGCATCTTAAGCTGATCAGCCTGCAGTTCTTTCTTTCTCTTCTTGGGGAGTGGGAGCAATGACTCTGGCCTCTCTGCTAAAGGAAGTGCACTCACCTCACCAGTCACAGAGTTTGACTTGCACCATCCATGACTTTATCCAGTAGGACTTCATAGCGCCTTTGTGGAGGGCAGTTCCAGTGAGCTGATGGGTGCCCCATTTAGACTCCAATATGCACAGATACGCACAGACACAATTCCTTTGACTCTCTAAGTTTCCGGCTGCTGTAGCAAGGGAGGTACTCAAACCCACCATGGCATGAGGGGGGACTTGAACCCAACCTGTCTCTGGATATTATCTCTCACATGTTGTTGCCACTCAGCCTGGAGGTCCTAAAAGGAAAAACTCCCTTTTATGCAGGCTCTGGGTAGCCAAGTCCAAGCAGCTCAGGATGGTGATGTGACCTAGGGTCCCATCTAGTGTGCCAAAACTGCTAGGGGATCCCATTGTTTTCCCAGCAGAATGGGTCTACCCAGGCATCTGGAATTCACTCAGTCAACTCTTATTTAATGTAGCAAGAATTTAGTGGTACCCGTATATCAGCTCGAGCTGGGTGCCTCCAAGGAGGGACCCCACTCAAAACTTTCCCTGGGTTCCTATACCTGTACAATCTTTGTTTCATCCACTACAGTCTAATTAGCTTTGGACACATACAAGTTACATTCCTTCAGATTGGCCGTTCTCTGTTTTGGGGCAGGATGTCTTCTGTGATCTCCCAGGGCAGGCTGTCATCTGTATACTTTTTGTTGTTCTAGCACCTCCTCTATTTATAACAAAAAGTGATGATAAAGGCTGCAGAAAAATGCTTAAAGAATCTCACCAGAGGTGCCAACGATCAGCTTGGGCGCTTCTGTTTACTGATACACTGCATGTTTGTCTTCCATGTAGAAACCGAACTTCAGTGAAGGAGGAAGACCCTGCCGTTCTTATAGCTGAAGTTTTGAGAAGAAAGTTTGCCCTAAAAGATGAAGATCTAACCATGAAAGGGAAATGATGTTACTGTTACGAAACTCTGTAAGCAAAAGTGTTAAGCTCCTAGATTTTTTTCCACAGTAGCTGCCTTCCTAAGGATTGAACCTTTTGCCACTTTTATTTATTACAAATTTTCTGCACTGAACACTTAGGAAAGACCCTTCAGATTTGACGTTTTGTTATATTAATTTTTTTTTTTTTTAAAGATGGAAGTTTGTTCCCCTCTGTGTTTTGATGCTGATTTTTGCTAAGGATCTTCTAAAGAGTGCAGTGAGTGCTACTAGATTATATTCTTTCTGCTTACTCAAATTAAGTCATGTTAACGTAAAACTTTTTGTTGCAATATAACTAGTTACCATTTCCAGTATAAATGTGTGTCACACATCCAGTTCTTTCTGTTCTGAGTACGGTACAGGGCTACCGCAAATAAGCTAATTAATGCTTCCAGGTCTTCAGCGTTTATGAGGCTGTGGAATCACGGATGTAAAAGGTGTCTTCGCAGTAACGTTGTCTAACCTGATGGTAGGATGAAATTGAAGTCAATGATAAAACCAGTCATGTGTAAGGGCTGTTGGCTGATTTCAGTATGTCCTTGGTATTTCTTAACTCACATATTATCTGCACAGTTGCATGACAAAACAGCCTTAATTTATTGCCAGTAAACTTAATGTTTCATTAACAGTTTGTATTCAGATAATGTATTTTATTTGGCACTCAAAAGGTATACTTATTGAACCACCAATGCTAAGAATGGAGCACCCACCAGAAGAACTTTCATCAGAGAAAAGGGAAGAAAGTTCTTGACATTGGCTATGGGTATAGTTCTCAGTGACTGAAAAAGTTTCCTTCAGCTACACGTGCTCTGCAGTGTTCCTTATCGCTCTATTTAAAGTATGATTTTTCCTTTATGTAAACTGAAGCCTTAAAAAGAGAGTAGTTGTCCTCAATGTTATTAACATGTCCAAAACATGTCAGAAATGGTGCCTTGTATCTGGGGGGGTGGGAGATTTCAGCTGCTACAGATGAGGTGTTAGATGATAGTGCTGCAGATGAATGTTTCCAGATGCCAATGATTTTCTTTATCCACCAGTCCCTCAGGCTTTGAAAAATTAAATCATCATCCCTACCTTAAAAGTGAGAGAAGAGGCTTGTATTTCCTCTGAAAAGGAAACGAGTGAGTGAGACTAGAAATAGAATTTAAGATTTAATCAGTTTTATTTATAGGATACGCAGCTGCAGTTTTAAGAACAGCTCTTCCCCACTGAGATGCAAACCACAAGCTGATTATTCTCTCTGAACCAATAAGGATTGTTTGGATAAGGATTTGGTGGGAATTAGTATGTCTCCAGAGAAGATGGGACTATAACCACGAGTCCCTGTTCCTGGAATGTGCTCCACGTGCAAGCTGGATTTAAGAGACAGTATCGGCTCAACTTTTGGACTATATCATAACTCCAGTTTGACCTGTTGTACTGAAATTCTAGCCCAAGGGGAAAGTAAAGGTATCTAAAATGGCAACATTTTCAAAGTTAAAGCAGTGGTTAAGAAAAACTAGATGTACTCAACTTTTTTTTTTTTTTTTTTTTTTTTTAGATCGTGTGTTTTTTTCTAACAAAGTAGGTTGTTTTGAAGTGTGATCGGGGTCTTAGATGGACTATGTTCTCCGCTGCTTAGGACCCCTGGGGTTTTTGAGCAGTTAGCCCCTGCACTTCCAAACAGATAAAATATAAAATGCTACATATCTAAAAGCAGGGAATTAAATTGAATATGCTGTAAAAGCATAATACAGGAAGTACTACTGCTGTTAGTGAGATGGGGCAGCTGCCACGTGCAGTGCAACCACTACTGACCATAGTGCTTATGCTGACTGGGAGTGCTTACTGTACAACTTTTCACCTCTATCCTGCTAGCACCAACCTGTGGCTGTTAAGAACTTGAGGAGACCACTTGCCAGCACACCTCAGTCCGTCAAGGTGCATCCTGTCCTATGAAAGAGCAACCCACAAATTCAGTTTCAAGATTACAGTTCAGATTTACCCAGAACAGATGAAATGTTGGAATTCCTGGTCTTTGTCAGTATTCCTTGTTTTAAACCTTTACTGGACTTGGCAACAGCAGTTAAGTGGTGTGATCTCACGTACAGCTAGCAAAGGTGTCTCTTTCAGAACTACAGATGCACAAGCTGAAACATCTGAACCACCCTTCATTTCTCTACACAAACATGCACACGCACACATCAGTTGTCATGTACAGAGGATGGCACAACTGCAGTTCTGAGATTCCAAATAGGTAGCTGAGCCTAGCACTTCCGTGAGGCAGCAAATGTGAAGTAGATGGTATGAGCTGGTCCTAGAAAAAACTTAATTTGAACATCTAAGATTCTAAGTATTTAGCAGGCTGAAGAGCAGCATGTTACATAAATGCTGGCAGCTGTACTAGAGCCAAGGCCTTAGTCACACAGGCTGTAATCATGACCAAACAGTCGAAGTATTATAAACATACTCCTTTAAAATTTTATTTTCTTTAAAGCAAAATTTCAGAGCACACAGAGATCCCGTCTGTTGCATGAGTCTACCACATATGCTGGCTAGACCATACATATATGAAAACAATGGTTACACTTACTTAATTCTGTTTTCTTATAAAAAAATGCTTTCCTGAGGCTTCACGCTTACCAGTGTTTAATCACTCTGTTTTCTTCTGAATCTTATGTAAACAGTACAACATAGCACACATCTAGTTGATGCCTCCCTAGTTCGCTCATAAAAAAGGCCTTAGGCCCATATTGAAGAGCAAGAGAAAGCAAACACCAGGTAAGCGCTGGCTGTGGCAAAGTATGGGAAAGCTTTATGTCTTGCAAGCCTCATCTTTGAAACAGTTGGTTTTCCGACTCAGTTTTTCAAATGTAGTTACGACTGAGACAAAAGACTCGTACCAAGTGTTGAATATATGCAGGGTTAGAGATTGTCTCATTTGTGTTAAAAATTTTCAGACAAGGAAGAAAGCGCGGTCATAAGAACAACTTCTGTTTGATCAGTATTACGTGCAGGTTACTGTCGGTGCTGCGACTGCCCTCAGAGTTTTGTGCTTCTGAACTCTGTGACTCTACCGCTTTTGGAGATTCTGATAAGGTAAAATATATCAAGCTCACTTGATACTTGATAGGACTGCTGGTGTGTAACAGCCATAAATATAGTGTCACAGGCCAGGCAGTGAAGGAGAATGGAGAGAGCAAGAAATTAGCTGGCAGAGAATATTTGCATTGCATTGATTCTCTGAAAAACGGAAAGGCAAGGCTCTTCTTGGACTCTTGTGGTTGGAAATGCGGAACTGTTGGCCAAAGAACTCAAAGGTTTGCACCCGTGCTTAACGGCAGCCCCTGAGCACTACCCCTTCGCTTACGGCCTCTCTGAAATCTCAGGAACTGCTAACAGCTGCCTCTCAATGTTGCTGTCTCTTTTTAGGGCAGCAAGCCAGCTTCTAAATTACTGTTCTTTATTTTGCTCGGAAAGAAAATAAGGTGGTCAAAAACATTATTAATATTTGAATGGAACGGCTTGGAAGTTTTTGACAACCTGCTGATGAATTCAGGTAGTTTTCAGGTGGCCCTCCTTAAGAGAGCTGCAGTATTACAAAGTAAAAATGAAGGAAGTGAGGGGAAATGAACACAAGTTTGCATGTATATTTTTAACTTTTGATTCCCCCAGCTGCCTATAGTCTTATGGCAGGGTTGGACTGCTCTGGGACAGGAGTCCTGGCCTGTTTCCTGAACCATCTTATCTTTCTAGTTGTTTTCTAGGAAAACCTAAGAATGGATCCACAGAAGAAATAGTCAGAAGTTGCAGGAATCAAATGCTAACATCTGGAATTAGTGTGACAGCTGCAAACCAGAAAAGTAGTCGTCATAGCAGTATTGAGCTTGTCTGCCCCCATATCACCTTTCATAGTCCCCTTTGTTCCTACATTTTTAGAAGACAGTGGCTCTTCTCAGGCTTTTCTGAGGATTACAGCAAACTCCTTATTCTTGAAATGAATTCCTTGCTCTTGATACAAAATGTTTTGTCTGACCGTTTGCTTAATTTTAACTCTGGCTAGTAATTATTTTCTAGACTGTGCCCAGAAGAATGTGAAAACACCCGAAAAATCAGAGTGATATCTGTGAGGCACCCAATCTGCACAACCAATAAATAGCTCCAACTGGATCACCGAGCACTTTAAAAAAAAAAAAAAAGGCAAGCAAACAAAAATGCTTTGGCATTTGTCTTTGTGAGTTGCCACTGGCAGGGTGCTCCACCAAATGCATTGCAGTCAAGAGGAGGTTTGTGCAGTAAAGCGGGAGGGAGGGACACTGCTTGACACCTGAACCCTGGGGCCCCCCAGGGGAAGGGGAGAAAGCACAGGCAGGGAGCCACGCTGCAGCCTCCTTCCATCCCAGGCATCCTGCGTATGAGTTAATAAAGAGTTTGCTTTCTGGCGTGCAC
Source organism: Cygnus olor (assembly GCF_009769625.2). Classification (NCBI taxonomy): domain Eukaryota; kingdom Metazoa; phylum Chordata; class Aves; order Anseriformes; family Anatidae; genus Cygnus; species Cygnus olor. The sequence goes on along the minus strand of NC_049191.1, from coordinate 32,664 downwards.
TGCTGTCACTGTTTGTGGCCACAGTAAATGGCTGCTGCCGTGTCCGTGGGTGCAGTTTCTTTAGCAGAGTGGGTGCGGACGGGGCAGGAGCTGGGGGGTTGACCCTGCGCTCTTGGGCTTGATTCGTGGAAACGGACTCCACAATCAGTAAGATTGTAAAGTAAGTATGTTTATTCAGCGCTGGGCAGCATGGGGGGTAGTCCCACCATAGTCGTGCACCCCTAACGCAGCAACTTGCTTTGGTTATATCCAGTAAAGAGTTACATATGTATGAAGTTTCCCAGTATGCCTATACATATGCATACCCTGTCCCCGCTTAGTATTATAATTAGCGCCAAGAAGTCATTTCCATAAACTCTTCCCATCTGCGCTTGCCTTCTGGTGGTGGGTGCTGAGGGTCGTGAGGATGAAGTAAGACGTCTTCATCAGGGTTGAACTTTTCACCTCATCTCCCTGTGCATGCTCTCTGAGCCCTTGGTCACAGTCTGAACCATAAAGTTGGTTTGATCTGGTTCTTGGGGTCCGAGGGGCTCCTGGTATCTGGAGGCCTAAGCGCAGCACAGGCACAGTACATCGCAAATGTAGCACATGTTAAGCAATGAGTGTTGCGTACATATTCATTCTTAATCAATCGCCCTCTAATTTCTAACCCCAAATCTCAGGCTGGGGGTGTGTGATGGGTGTGGACGACCCCTCTGGGCGGGGGGCCGCCTTGCGGCGGGGGGGGGGCTGCAGGCTCGGACCAGCGGAGGAGGGGGAAGAGGGCAGCGGGGGGGAGCCCTGTTCCCCGGGGCGGGTGTGCCAGGGCTGGTCTGGGTGGAGGCAGTGGCTGCTTGGGGAGGAACGGGGGGGCCCGGAGGGGCGGGCGGGGAGGATGGCGGGGAGGCCATGTTCCCTGGGTTTAGCGGCTGGAGCAGGGGAAGCTCCCGGTGAGGGGGTCGGGTGTGGAACCGCAGCGCGGGGCCGCTGGGCGGGCCCGGGGGAGGCGGGCGGGCGGCGGCTGGGGCGACCGCAGGGTGAGGCGGCGGGGAGGGGCTCGCCCCGCAGCGTGCCGGGAGGTGCGGCCTTCGGGCTCCGGGCTGCCGCTCGGCCACGCTGGTTTCCACAGCACGCCGGGAAATGTAGTTTCGCGTTGCCGCTTGGCTTCCAAGCCGGAAGTGGCACGGGACCAATTAGGATAGGCAGTTCCTGGCTCCGCACGAGTGCCTCGCGGGGCCTTCCTTTGCAGGTTCCGTGTGCTCCGCGCCGCTCAAAATTGGGGGGGGGGGCGAAGCCCCAAATTAGGGGGGATGGAACCCAATAACTGTGGGAGGCAACCCCAAAACTGGGGGAAGAACACTTAAATAGGAGGGTGAAACTCCAAAATTGAGTGCGGACTCCCAAAACTGGGAGGGAATCCCCAAAATTGGGGGGGGACCCCCAAAATTGGGGTGGAAGCCCCAAAACTCGGGGGCAAAGCCCCAAATTATGGGAAGGAACCCCAGAAATGTGGTGAGAACCCCAACATCGGGGGAAAGAACCTTAATATTAGGGGGGGCAGGCCAAAAAAGGATGGTGGGGGACCCCCAAAATTGTGGGGCAGAACCCTGAATGGAGAGGTGAAAACCCAAAATTGAGGGGAAACCACCATAAATACAAAACAGAAGGGGGGAAATGTAGGAGTGCAATAATGGCGTCCTATGGCAAACAGCGAGGCTCAATTTTCCAGGGAGTGCTGGGAAATGTAGTTCATGGGCACTGGGTTTCCGGGAGGCCATGTTGGCTTCCCAGAGCATTGTGGGACGTGTAGTTCTACAGAAGCTGCTTATGGGGTGGCCATGTTGAGAATACGGGGAATGCTGGGAAATGTAGTTCTAGAACACTGGGCCTGCGGGCTGCCATGTTGGGAGTCCGGGGAATACAGGGAGGTGTAGTTCTCCGGCACAGGACTTCAGGGAGGCCATGTTGGGTGCCCAGAGCATGCCGGGAGAGGTAGTTCTCGGGCACTGGACTTCCGGGAGGCCATGTTGGGTGCCCAGAGCATGCCGGGAGATGTAGTTCTCGGGCAATGGGCCTCCGGGAGGCCATATTGGTTTCCCAGAGAATGCCGGGAGAAGTAGTTTTCCGACACAGGGCTTCCTGGAGGCCATATAGGTTTCCAGGAGAATGCCGGGAGATGTAGTTCTCGAACACCGGGATTCTGGGAGGCCATATTGGTTGCCCAGAGCATGCTGGGAGATAAAGTTTTCCGGCACTAGGCTTCCGGGAGGCCATCTTTGTTTCACAGAGCATGCCGGGAGATGTAGTTTTCCGGCACTGGACTTCCGGGAGGCCATGTTGGTTTCCCAGAGCATGCGGAGAGATGTAGTTTTCCGGCACTGGACTTCCAGGAGGCCATATTGGTTTCCCAGAGCATGCCGGGAGAAGTAGTTTTCCGGCACTGGGCTTCCGGGAGGCCATATTGGTTTCACAGAGCATGCCGGGAGATGTAGTTGTCGGGCACATGGCTTCCGGGAGACAATGATGCGTGCCCAGAGCATGCCGGGAGATGTAGTTCCTGGACATTGAACTTCCGGGAGGCCATATTGGATTAGGGTTAGGGTTAGGGTTAGGGTTCGGTTAGAGTTAGGGTTAGGGTTACGGTTAGGGTTTAGGGGTAGGATTTTTAGGACTAGGTTTAGGCCTAGTGTTAGGCCTAGATCTAGGCATAGGCCTCCAGTTAGGCCTAGGCCTAGGCCTAGGGTTAGGGTTTAGGGTTTAGGGATAGGGTTAGGGTTAGGGTTAGGGTTTAGGGTTTAGGGTTTAGGGTTAGGATTTTTAGGCCTAGGTTTATGCCTAGGGTTAGGCCTAGGCCTAGGGTTAGACCTACGGTTAGGCCTAGACGTAGGTTTAGGCCTAGGCCTAGGCCTAGGCCTAGGGTTAGGGTTAGGGTTAGGGTTAGGGTTTAGGGTTTAGGGTTAGGATTTTTAGGCCTAGGTTTATGCCAAGTGTTAGGCCTAGGCCTAGGCATAGTCCTACGTTTAGGCCTAGACGAAGGTTTAGGCTAGGCCTAGGCCTAGGCCTAGGGTTAGGGTTAGGGTTAGGGTTAGGGTTAGGGTTTAGGGTTAGGAATTTTAGGCCTAGCTTTAGGCCTAGTGCTAGGCCTAAGCCTAAAGTTAGGCCTAGGCCTAGGGTTAGGCCTAGGGTTAGGGTTAGAGTTACGGTTAGGGTTAGGGTTAGGGTTAGGGTTAGGGTTAGGGTTAGGGTTAGGGTTAGGGTTTAGGGTTTAAGGTTAGGATTTTTAGGCCTAGGTTTACGCCTAGTGTTAGGCCTAGGCCTAGGGTTAGACCTACGGTTAGGCTTAGACGTAGGTTTAGGCTTAGGCCTAGGCCTAGGGTTAGGGTTAGGGTTAGGGTTAGGGTTAGGGTTTAGGGTTTAGGGTTAGGATTTTTAGGCCTAGGTTTATGCCTAGTGTTAGGCCTAGGCCTAGGGTTAGACCTACGGTTAGGCCTAGACGTAGGTTTAGGCTTAGGCCTCGGGTTAGGCCTAGGGTTAGGGTTAGGTTAGGGTTAGGGTTTAGGGTTTAGGGTGAGGATTTTTAGGCCTAGGTTTATGCCTAGTGTTAGGCCTAGGCCTAGGCATAGTCCTACGTTTAGGCCTAGACGTAGGTTTAGGCCTAGGCCTAGGCCTAGGCGTAGGGTTAGGGTTAGGGTTAGGGTTAGGGTTTGGGTTAGGGTTAGGGTTAGGGTTAGGGTTTAGGGTTTAGGGTTAGGAATTTTAGGCCTAGCTTTAGGCCTAGTGCTAGTCCTAAGCCTAGGGTTAGGCCTAGGCCTAGGGTTAGGCCTAGGGTTAGGGTTAGGGTTAGGGTTAGGGTTAGGGTTAGGGTTAGGGTTACGGTTAGGGTTAGGGTTAGGGTTTGGGTTAGGCTTAGGGTTTAGGGTTTAAGGTTAGGGTTTTTAGGCCTAGGTTTATGCCAAGTGTTAGGCCTAGGCCCAGGGTTAGACCTACGGTTAGGCCTAGACGTAGGTTTAGGCTTAGGCCTAGGCCTAGGCCTAGGCCTAGGGTTAGGGTTAGGGTTAGGGTTACGGTTAGGGTTTAGGGTTTAGGGTTTAGGGTTAGGATTTTTAGGCCTAGGTTTATGCGTAGTGTTAGGCCTAGGCCTAGGCATAGTCCTACGTTTAGGCCTAGACATAGGTTTAGGCCTAGGCCTAGGTCTAGGTCTTGGCCTAAGGTTAGGGTTAGGGTTAGGGTTAGGGTTAGGGGTAGGGTTAGAGTTAGGGTTTAGGGTTTAGGGTTAGGATTTTTAGGCCTAGGTTTATGCCTAGGGTTAGGCCTAGGCCTAGGGTTAGAGCTACGGTTAGGACTAGATGTAGGTTTAGGCCTAGGCCTAGGTTTAGGCCTAGGGTTAGGGTTAGGGTTAGGGTTAGGGTTAGGGTTAGGGTTTAGGGTTTAGGGTTAGGATTTTTAGGCCTAGGTTTATGCCTAGTGTCAGGACTAGGCCTAGGCATAGTCCTACATTTAGGCCTAGACGAAGGTTTAGGCCTAGGCCTAGGCCTAGGGTTAGGGTTAGGGTTAGGGTTAGGGTTAGGGTTAGGGTTAGGGTTAGGGTTTAGGGTTTAGGGTTAGGAATTTAGGCCTAGCTTTAGGCCTAGTGCTAGTCCTAAGCCTAGGGTTAGGCCTAGGCCTAGGGTTAGGCCTAGGGTTAGGGTTAGGGTTAGGTTTAGGGTTAGGGCTAGGGTTAGGGTTAGGGTTAGGGTTAGGGTTAGGGTTAGGGTTACGGTCTGGGTTGGGGTTAAGGTTTATGGTTTAGGGTTAGGATTTTTATGCCTAGGTTTATGCCTAGTGTTAGGCCTAGGCCTAGGCATAGTCCTACGTTTAGGCCTAGACGTAGGTTTAGGCCTAGGCCTCGGTCTAGGCCTAGGGTTAGGGTTAGGGTTAGGGTTAGGGTTAGGGTTTAGGGTTTAGGGTTAGTCTTTTTATGCCTAGGTTTATGCCTAGTGTTAGGCGTAGGCCTAGGCATAGTCCTACGTTTAGGCCTAGACGTAGGTTTGGGCTTAGGGCTAGGCCTAGGTTTAGGGTTAGGGTTAGGGTTAGGGTTAGGGTTAGGGTTTGGGTTAGGGTTAGGGTAGGGTTAGGGTTTAGGGTTTAGGGTTAGGAATTTTAGGCCTAGCTTTAGGCCTAGTGCTAGTCCTAAGCCTAGGGTTAG